>NW_028270180.1:74872609-75175640 GCF_037043375.1 Chiloscyllium plagiosum | reverse complement strand
ACTATTCCCATCTACCTGCACATGGTCCATATCCCTCTATTCTAAACTAGTCCCATCTACCTGCACATGGTCCATATCCCTCTATTCTAAACTAGTCCCATCTACCTGCACATGATCCATATCCCTCTATTCTAAACTAGTCCCAACTACCTGCACATGGTCAATATCCCTCTATTCTAGACTAGTCCCACCTACCTGCACATGGTACATATACCTCTATTCTAAACTAGTCCCATCTACCTGCACATGGTCCATATCCTTCTATTCTAGACTAGTCCCATCTACCTGCACATGGTGCATATCCCTCTATTCTAAACTAGTCCCATCTACCTGCACATGGTCCATATCCCTCTATTCTAAACTAGTCCCATCTACCTGCACTTGGTCTATATCCCTCTATTCTAAACTAGTCCCATCTACCTGCACATGGTCATATCCCTCTATTCTAAACTCGTCCCATCTACATGCACATGGTCCATATCCCTCTATTCTAAACCCTTTTCAAATCTTCCACATCCTTCTTATAAGGCGGTGATCAGAACTGTACACACTACTCCAAGTGCGACCGCACTAGTGTTTTGTAGAGCTGTAGCATAACCTCATGTTTCCAGAACCGATTCCTCGATTAACAAAAGCTAAAACACAGTATCCATTCTTGACAACCCTGTCAACCTGGGTGGTAACTTTCAAGGATCTGAGTACCTGGACACCGAGATCTCTCTGCTCATCTACACGATCAAGAATCTTACCAATAGCCCAGTACTTTGCATTCCGGTTACTCTGACCAAAGTGAATCACCTCACACTTTTCCGCATTAAACTCCATTTGCCACCGGTCAGCCCAGCTCTGCAGCTTATCAATGTCTCTCTGCAACCTACAAGACCCTTCGTCACTATCCACAACTGCACTAACATAGTGTTGTCTGCAAACATAACAGCATTGTGATCGCTATCACCAACGTGCTCACCTACTTCCAAGTCTAATATCTATCAAGAGAAGAGTAAGGGGACTCGGGAATCAGTATTCCCTCTGGTACTCAACGGTTCTCTGTATTGCATTGAATGGATCCATGAACCCCTCTGACTCTACAGAGAAAGCGAAACTTTTGTGGACATTTTAAATTCCCCGATCGATATTGTTTGTTTTTTGGTTTTTTACATGTTTAGTTTTGGAACGTTTTGAGTGCTTGTCCGGTGTTATATTTTTAGTTTGTGTAGTTTTTAAGCTCTATGAGACTTTGTTTTTTCTGATCAGTAATTCGAGTTCCTCCTCTCTCAGATGTTGCTACAGTGTGATCTGGATATTGATGTGCTTAAATGGTGTACCTGGAATATTAAGGGGAGCCATTGCCCAGTCAAGAGGAAAAATTTACTTTCTCGTCTTAAAAGAGAGAGGGTGGATGTTGCCCTGTTCCAGGAGATGACAAGGAACAGTTGACATTACAGCAGGGTGGGTTTGATCGGGTTCATTTCTCGTCTTTTAATACTAGGAGTAGGGGAGAAGCCATACTGGATAAGAAAAATCTTCCATTTAAATTACTAGATTGTATTTGAAACTAACGGGAGGATCATAATCCCCAAAGCCTTGAATTATGGTAAATAATCCAATATTTTGAATGGTAATTGAGACCCCCCAATCCCCCCCCCCCAACACCAACCCCCCCCCACCCTCCCCCCCCCCCCCCCCCCCCCCCACCCACACACACACACACACACACACACACCTGCACCCGGCACACCCTCTTAAAATCCTGGTAGATGCATGATCCAAATTCAGTTATCTTGCAACATGGCACATTATCGGATAAGGAGATTTCAACTGCCTTATGGACCCCATGGTTGACAGAATGTCCAAAGGTCCCCCAATACTCTCGTTGTAATGCAAGCAATTAGTGGATTTGTGTGCAGAACTAGAGCTGGTGGATGTCTGGAGGCAGGTCTATCTCACAAGTAGGGATTGTATTTTCTGTTGTGGTTGTGTTCGCCGAGCTGGAAATTTGTCTTGCAAACCTTTCGTCCTTGTCTAGGTGACATCATCAGTGCTTGGGAGCTTCCTGTGAAGCGCTTCTGTGATGTTTCCTCCGGCATCACAGAAGCGCTTCACAGGAAGCTCCCAAGCATTGATGATGTCACCTAGACAGGGACAAAACTTTTGCAAGACAAATTTCCAGCTCGGCGAACAGAACCACAACAACGAGCACCCGAGCTACAAATCTTCTCACAAACTTTGAATTTTATTTTCTCCTTTAACCCGCAGAAATGCCACACAAGGATTGATCTCTTCCACATCCCTGCATCAATCTTAGATTTGGTGGCATCCTGCACAATTGGGAATATTAGCATTTCTGACCATACTTATTGATTAACATTAAGTGCAATATGACAGATTTGAGATACTGGCGGATGTATCCCTTTATTCTTAAGGTTAGTTAGATCATTGAGTATTTCTCTAATGAATTCAGATCTTTCTTAGCTATTAATTCAGATTTAACCAGTAAGCCATCCATTCTATGGGAAATTGTTCAGGCTTATGCCAGGGCAATAATTATTCCTTAGGATGCGGCAGAAGCTGGAGCAGGAACACTGGCTTGAGACACAGCTGAGGGCAGCCGAGAGGGCATACTTTAATTGACCCACAGTGGCTAAGCTGCAGAGCATCACAATTCTTCGGTCTACAGTGAATTCCACGCTCACACAGACAGCCAAGAAGGTACTTACTTTTGCAAATAAAAGGGTGTTTGGACATAGTGATAAGCCAGGCAAGTATTTAGCCTATCTTGCCAGGAAATCGAGCGCCCCTCTCCAGCCATTACCTCAATTAGGGAAGGTACTGAGATCCTTACCTTCGAATCGAAAAAGATTAATGCAGCCTGTCAGAGATTTTTCTCAGAATTATTTCAGCCTGAACATTTTGAGGATAGCTGGATTAAGATGGAGTCATTGTTCAAGAATCTGGGTCTTCCAGGAGTAACCCCTGAATAAGTGTTGTGTCTTAATGCACCATTGTCAGCGCAGGAGGGTGTGAAGCAGCTTCAGAATGTAAAGGCGCACTATCCTAACGGATTTCCGAGTGAATTTTTAAAATAATTTATAAAGCTATTGTCAGGGTTGATGTATAACACGTTCCACCAAACATACAATCACTAACACCTCCCTCAATCCTTAAGAGAGGCTCATATCTCTCTGATGCTGAAGAAAGGAAGACCCTGGAGGATTGTGCTTCTTACACGCCAATCTCACTTTTAAATGTTTGTCTCAAAAACCTGTCTGAGATCCGTGCATTTAGGCTGGATACTTTGCTGCCTTCCGCTGTCAAAGAAGACCAAACAGGCTTTATAAAGGGCCACAGATCTTCCTACACTGTTAAGAGGTTACACAATATGATCCAAGAGTGTCAACAACAATCTGTCCAGGGATTATTGATTCATTTAGATGAGCGAAGGCACTTGATTGGGTTGAGTGGCTGGATCTCTCTTCTGTACATTAGAACGGTTTGGCCTACGCAAATTCTTTATCAAGTGGGTGAGGGTCCTTTACCGTGATCCTCTGGCTGCGGTTCTCACAAATGGTGTGCCAACCAGTAACATTAATATTTCTCCAGGCAGCCGACAAGTTTGACACGTTTTGCCATTGTTGTTTACTTTGGTGATTGAGCCACTTGAGGAGGCCATCTGTCGGGATGCCATCGTATCTGACCCAGAAGTGGGATAGACGTCACGTAACATTACATTGTATGCAGATGAGGGTCTTTTTTTGTCAAATCCCGCAATTTCGGTAGTTCATGTGATACAATGCATTAATTCGCTTGTTGCCTTTCTGGGTGATAAGATTAATTTTACAAAGTTGGAGGCCATACCAATGGGAGGTCTTAGGGAAATACCTGATACTGAGGGCAAATCCTGGTTTCCTTTTAAATGGACGCGAGGGTGGTTTCCCTATTTCAGTATATTCATTCCATCTGTCTTTGATCATTTATTTAACGTGAACTGTGTCCATTTGTTTAAAAAAATTAAACAAGACCTTCAAAGATGGGAGGCATTTCCAATATCCTGGCTAGGTCGGATAGCTGTTATTTAAATGAATGTCCTTCCTCATTTCCTAGCACCCGTGCGAATGCTTAGGATACTTAGGAAACATAATGGCGGGTTTAGCTCTTTTATTTGGTACCACACGTGATTCTTTATCAAGCTAACAAAATTGCAGCTGCCCCACTGATTGTTGGGGGTAAATCTCCCCGATTAAAAGCTATCAATTAAGCTCTTTTGTCATCCTATGTTAGTGCCTGGACCGCTGAGGACTCGGCATCAATACGGCTAGACATTGAGCCCTCTCAGATGAAGTGAAACCTTAACAGTCTCCTATTCTTAGATAAAATGACAATATTTATGGAGCATTGTCAAAAACTAATGATTATCAATACTGTTAAAACTTGAAGGACAATGCGTCAGATCGAAGACAATACAGCAAAAACTATGTTTCTTACCCGCTTAATTGGTATACCAGGTTTTCAACCTGGGATAATGGATTCCAGGTTTAAACTGTGGGCAGCAAGGGGGGGGTACCTTGTTTGGGTGATTTAGAATGAGTAGAATCCCGACAGTGTGGAAACAGTTCCTTGGGCCCAGCAAGCCCACTTCGATCCTCTGAAGAGTAACCCACCCAGACCCATTCCCCTACCATCCTATATTTACCCTGACTAATGTCCCAACTTACAGATCCTGGAACACTATGAGCGATTTAGCAATGGCTAATTCATCTAACCTGCACATGTTTGTGACTGTGGGAGAAAACCTACGCAGACACAGTTGAGAATATACTAACTTCACACAGCCAGTCACCCAAGGCTGGAACCAAACCCGTGACCCTGGTGCTGTGAGTCAGTGCAAACCACTGAGCCATCACGTGTTACTTGAGGGAGAAACAATGATATCATTTGATCAAATAACTGGTAAGTATGGACTACCTAGTAGAGACTTCATTTTTTTTTCAAATTAGAGATTTGATTAAAAAAAACTTTTAACACACTCTTTCAGATCCGATAGAGAGAAGCGGTTGCTTATTGTTAAGAATACACTCTCTGGCAGCACCCTTTATCATTAGTTGGATAGTGACCCCTCACAAAAGATTGTGCAGCTTCATGACATCTTTGCGAGAGAGTTGGGGATTCAGATCTCTTCGGAGACATGGGAGGATATTTGTGAAAATGCTCAAAGGATTTTGATCGGTAATAGAAACCATTCCATGCAGTTGTAAATTCTTCATAGGGTCTATCTGACACCAGAGTTTCTCTCAAAATTCGAAGTGGGATAATCTTCAGCATGTCCTAAATGCAGAATGAGTACAAACACTCTTACTCATTGTATGTGGTCCTGCTGCAGGCTTCGTATATATTGGAGCACAGTGTTAGGTGTGGTAGAATGAGTCTTGGGGACCGAATTGGAGATGGACCCGATGTCACTTTCCTGGGCATGCCCAGAGCATCTTCCGCAGATGCATATGTGAAAACAAAATCCTTACTTTCTGGATAGGAAAAATAATCTGTTGTGTTGGATGTCTGAAAACTCCCCGGGTCTGTTGGGTCTTTGTGAGCTCATCATGGGAATATCCCTTTGGACTTTCTCACCAGCATGTTGCACCAAAAACAGAGATTAATATAAGTCATAGAGTCATAGAGTCAGAGATGTACAGCATGGAAACAGACTCTTCGGTCCAACCCTTCCATGCCGACCAGATATCCCAAGCCAATCTAGTCCCACCTGCCAGCACCTGGCCCATATCCCTCCAAACCCTTCTTATTCATTCAACCATCTAAATGCCTCTTGAATATTGCACTTGTATCAACCTCCCCGACATCACCTGGCAGTTCAATCCATACACGTACCATTCTCTGTGTGAAATAGTTGCCCGTAGTTCTCTATTATATCTTTCCCCGCTCACCCTAAACCTATATCCTCTCGTTCTGACTCCCCGACCCCAGGGAAAAGACTTTACCTACTTACCCGATCCATGCCCCTCATAATTTTGTAAACCTCGATAATGTCAGCCCTCAGCCTCCGACGCTCCAGGGAAAACAGCCCCAGTCTGTTCAGCCTCTCTCTATAGCTCAAATCCTCCAACACTGGCAACATCCTTGAAATCTTTTCTGAACCCTTTCAAGTTTCACAACATCTTTTCGATAGGAAGGAGACCAGAATTGCACGTAATATTCCAATACTGGCCTAACTAGTGTCCTGTACAGCCGCAACATGATCTTACAACTCCTGCACTCAATATTCTGACCAAAAAAGGAAACACCTTCTACCTATCTACCTGCGACTCCCCTTTCAAGGAGCTATGAACATGAACTGCAAGTTCTCTTTGTTCAGCAACACTCCCCGCGACCTTACCATTAAGTGTATAAGTCCTGCTAAGATTTTCTTTCCCAAAATGCACCACCTCGCATTTATCTGAATTAAACTCCTTCTGCCACTTCTCAACCCATTGGCTATTTGGTCAATGTGAGGTGACCCTCTTCGCTCTCCACTACACCTCCAATTTTGGTGCCATCTGCAAACTTACTAATTGTACCTCTTATGCTCACATCCAAATCATTTATGTCAATGACAAAAAGTAATGGATCCAGCAGCGATCCTTGTTGCACTGCACTTGTCACAGGCCTCCAGTCTGAAAAACAAACCTCCACCACCACTCTCTGTCTTCTACCTTTGAGCCAGTTCTGTCTCCAAATGGCTAGTCCTCCTGTATTCCATGAGATCTAACCATGTCATTCAATCTCCCATGGGGAACCTTATTAAACCCTTACTGAAGTCCATATAGATCACATCTACCCCTCTGCCCTCATCAATTCTCTTTGTTACTTCCTCAAAAACTCAACCAAGTTTGTGAGGCATGATTTCTCACGCACAAAGCCATGTTGACTATCCGTAATCAGTCCTTGCCTTTCCAAATGCATGCACATCCTGTCCCTCACGATTCGCTCCAACAACATGCCCACCACCAACGTCAGGCTCACTGGTCTATAGCTCCCTGGCTTGTCCTTAACACCCTTCTTGTACAATGGCACAACGTTAGCCAACCTCCAGTCTTCCGGCACCTCACCTGTTACTTTCCATATTACAAATATCTCAGCAAAAATCCCAGCAATCATTTCTCTAGCTTCCCACAGAGTTCTAGGGTACACTTGATCAGGTCCTGGGGACTTATCCACCTTTACCCGTTTTAAGGCATCCAGCACTTCCTCCTCTGTAATATCAACATTTTGCAAGGTCTCGCCATTTATTTCCCTACAGTTTATATCTTCCATATACTTTTCCACAGTAAATATTGATGCACAATACTCCTTTAGTATCTCCCCCATACTTCCTGTGCTAGGAAAAATATTATTTTGTGTTGGATGTCTGAACCCCCCCCCCCCCCCCCCGGGTCTGTTAGGTGGTTGTAAGCTCGTCATGGAGAATATCCCTTTGGACGTTCTCACCAGTATGGTGCACCAAAAAGCAGAGATTTATATAAGATATGCCAAACGTTTTTGGATTACCGCGATACAGGCTTATCTGCCACTCTAAAAATGGCTTTTATAAAGCCATGACGTTATTGTCTAATGAATCACATATTCAGAATTATGAACGTATGAATGTGTATCAGTTAATGCTCTCGAAGAACGAGAGGTTTCATTTTGTTACGCTGAGCCATATTACTTATTGATTATTTGTTGTTTATTTTTGTTTTTCTTCTGTCCGTTTAGAGACTCTAACTTATTTTGTATATACATGCACGTGGGTGTAATTTTGTTCAGTTATTTGAGTTGTTTTGTTCTTGGTTTAATATAATAATAAAATATATTTTTCAATAAAAAAATTTGCTAAAAAATTAAAATGCTAACATTGCTAGATTAGAGTCCCAAATAACTATCATTAGAGAGACCACTCATGGTGGTTTATGTTGAAGGTCACCACACGGGTGATGGGGTGAGGTTGAGAGAGCATCCCCTTTACGGTAACCTCTGTCAGTGTGGGGAATTGAACCTGCGCTGGTGGCCTCCCTCTGCATCACAAACCAACCATCCAGCCAACTCAGTGGGAGACTGTGTAACTGTTACACACAGAATCAGTCACAGAAAAAGGGCAAGAAAAATTTTAATGTCAAGGAAAAAAGTGTATTTGAGATAAAAATGTTCTCTGCTAGAAATTATGTTTTATAATGAGACAAGTGTTCGGAAGTTGTCCTTGGCTGAATACAATAAGGTGAGACCAGTTTAATAACCAGAATGACTAATTGTGATTGGATATCGATAACCATAAAATAAGTGCATGTTTTTGATTGGTCTGTGGAAAGCCTGCTGACTGTTGCATGAATTTATAAATCAGATGAAATATATTGTTAGGAGAGTCCGTCCCCATGGGAAATGCCTTATGAACACATGCTCGAAGAAACCCGGGGTATGAAGTGTCTGAGAACCGTCTGCTCGGTGACAGGAACCTGGGGGTTGAATGACTGAAAGTTCCTCTAACATGGAGCTGAGAAAACCATCAGATCACCCCCGAACGTATTGAATGTTGCAGCATATTTGAAGTACTGAATGGATGGATTTTAATTGTTTGTGATGTGAAAAACGCACATCTCTACTCCATCCTCTTACGTGTTACACACTGGGGCACAGCCGTTTTCCTGAAACTGGGAATAAGTTGGAACAATACCTGGAAAATTCCATAATTGACATTCTCCAGAATATGCTATAACTATGTGGGGAGGGTGGGGAATTAGAAAGGCAAGAGTGAAAGAGAGGGAAGGTGCTGCATGCAGTAGTGTAAGTGGTGGAGCATGAGCCTTGTTCGGGGGTCAGTGTTCTAACAGATGTACAGTGAGTGTGAGGGAGCAGAGAAAATATGGTGACCCTTATCTTGACAGAATGGGGAAGTTTATTGATGCTTGTCCTGGTTTGCTGGACATTTCTTCAGACCGCAGATACTGCACTGAGCTGGGTGGTGAGCTCAGACCATTCTCGGTCGGTCTGGTAGTGTGGCCCCCTCTGGCAAGAGTATGGTCCCCTTTGTGCTAGCCCATCCACCAGGACCTCCGGGTTGCTGTCGGCAAACCACGGTGTAATTTCCCCTTCGCTGCCATGCTCGGGGAAAACGTGCAGGACAGCTCCAAACTGAGAGGCGCAAACGTGAGCCCATTGGCCTTTTAAAGATGGCACCAGTGTCAGGGATCACGGAATATCCAGGGGCATCCGGACGACTGTGAGTACCTCCAGTCATGATGGGTGGGAGAATCGGGCTGGCATTGTATGAGAGGGACACTATGGAGTGGGATGGGTAGTTAATGAGATGAGTTTGTTAAGATAGCACCATGAAACCAGCTCGGCCTCGTGCAGACAACCCCTCTGTCACACTCAATGAAAATGTCACTGCGACAGTTTTTTGTTAGATCCAGCCCAGTGAGGCGAAGACTCTGCTGTCCTCACTCCCAGTTACAAAGCTGCAGAACAAATGCTCATCCAAAAGTCTCCATCGCCTGAACTCACAGCAATATCTCTTTCACTCATAATTCTTCGAAATACTGACCCGTGTTGCATGATACTATCGGAATGAATTTATTTCAACATTCTAAACCTGGGAACATATCCTTCCATGACAATTTATCTCAGTTTACCCGCCCCCCTACCCTGTCTCCACCCAAACACACACTGATTTACAGTCATATTGCACGAGACTGCCAGTGTAACTGGCCATTTGGCCCAGCTGGTCCATGGCAACCAAAATGTCCATCCAGACTCACCACATTTCCCGGCCCTTGTTCTGCATCCCTCTCATCCTTTCCTATCTGTGTATTTGTCCAAATGCCTTTTCAATGTTGTTATTGTACCCACCTCAATCACTTTCACTGACAGCTCAGTCCATATGCGTACTACACTCTATGTTAAAAAGTTACCCCTCAGTTTCGTTTTTACATTTTTTATCCTTTCCAAACATTAATGGATGTCCTCTAGTACTCGATTAACCAACCTTAAGAAAGAAAATTGACATATTCGCCACATGCACGCCTCTCATGATTTTATATGGGCTACACTTCTATAAGAACCCCCTGGATTTCCTACGCTGTAAAGAAATAAGTTCTAACCTGTCCAACTTCTGCCTATAACTTAGAGCCTTTAGCCCAGGAAACATCTTTGGAAATGTGTTCTACATTCTTTCTTGTTCAATAATGTCCTCTCTAGAGCAAGGTGAACAAAACTGAACACAATACTCCAATTGCAGCCTAACCAACATCCTGTACAACTATAACATAACGTCCCACCTAACTTCTATACTCAATGCGCTGATGAAGGCCAATGTGCCAACAGCCTTCTTCACTGTCCTGTGTATCTGCGACTCAAATTTCAGACAACCGTGCACCTGATCTCCAACGGCCTTTTGTTCCACTACATGCCTTAAGGCACTATCATTCGTCATTAAACTCCTACCTGGATTTGACATTCTTAAATGCAAGACGTCATACTTATCTATATTAAACTCCATTTGCTATTTCTCAGCCCACTTCCCCAGCTGATCAAGATACTGCTGCAATTTCTGATAACGTTCCTCACTGTAAACGATGCCTCCTATTTTAGTGTCATCTGCAAACTTACTAACGTTGCGTTGTGCACTCTGGTCCAAATCATAGATATAGATAACAAACAGCAATGGGCCCAGTACCGACCCCTGAGGCACTCCACTAGCCACAGGCCTCCAGTCCGACAAACATCCGTCCACAATAGTCATTTGCTTCATAACCTCAAGCCAATTGTGTCGCCAATTTGCCAGTTTACATTGGAGTCCATGTAATCCAACCTTCCAGAGCGGCCTACCATGTGGAAACTTATCCAAGGCCTTACTGAAATCCATATAGACTATGTCCACCACCCTGCCCTCGTCAACCTTCCTGGTCACTTCCTCAAAAACTCTATCAAAATTTGTCGGGCATGATCTGCCAGGCACAAAGCTATGCTGACTGTTCCAAGTCAAACTCTGTCTTCCCAAATGCATGCATATCTTATATCTCAGAACCTTCTCAAGTGGTTTCCGGAAAGAGATGTGAAGCTGACGGGTCTTTGCACGCTTTTCTTTGCAGCCCTTCTGAATAAGGGCACGACGTTTGCTACTGCCCAGCCTTCTGGGTCCTTGCCCCTGAACTATCTTCTCTTGCCTCGTGCAGTGCTCTTAGATATATCTAGTCAGGACCAAGAGATTTATCTGACTCTATGCATTCTAATATGTCCAACAGCACCTCTACTGTGATATGAACTGTACCAAGATATCGCAACTAACCTCCCAAAGATCACAGATCTTCATGTCTTTCGTCATGATAAACACAGAGGGGAAATTGAGGACCTCACCCATCTCTTGAAGGTTTACACATGCATGCCCATTTTGGATTTTAAGGCGTCGTATTCTCTCTCTAGTTGTTCTTTTTCTTTACTACACTGAATTTAGATTCATCCTAAACTGCTCAGCCAAGGCTATCTCATACACCACTTTAGCCCTGTTGATTTCCTTCTTCAGTAAACTCCTGTATCCCCTGTGTACCTCCAGAGATTCCCTTGGTTCCAGCTGCCTGTACCTGAGCGACGCCTCCTTTTTTTCTGGTCAGAACCTCAATATCTCTTGTCATCCAGGGTTCTCTCTTCCAGCCTCACATTCCCTTCACCCTCACAGGAACATATCAACCGTAAACTCGAGATATCTCACTTTTGAAGCCCTCCCACTTTCCCGGCATCCTTTTACCTGGAAACACACTACTCCAATCAAACCCTGCAATCCCCTGCCTAATTCCAACAAAATTCGCCTTGCCCCAATTTAGAACTTGAATCTGTGGACCAATTTTGTTCCGACCATACCTATTTTAATATTAATACAGCTCTGGTCACTTTTCCCAAAATGCTCCCCCACTTTACCTCCGTCACCTATCCATCCCTATTTCCCAACGGTAGGTCCAGTCTGTCCCTTCCCAAGTAGGATACTCTATATATTGCTTGTGGAAACTTTCCTGAACACACGTAGCAAATTACGTTCCATATAAGTTCTTAACCCTCTGGAAGTCGCCGTGTATGTTAGGATAATTAAAATCACCGATTATGACAACCCTATTGCTCCTGCAAGTCTCGCCAGTCTCCCTGAATATTTGTTCTTCTAATTCCCATTGATTATTTGAAGGCGTATAGTACAACCACCATAACATCACCATCCCCCTCCTACTTGTTTGCATCAGTTACAAAATCTCATTGGATATTATCTCAGTTATTTCATCTTTAAATACTAGAGTGACATGCGCCTTAATCAGAACTATTGGTATTTAAATTGTTTCCATTTACATCTCTTCCTTGCAGTGACTCTCACATTCGCAGCACCCCTTGTCAAGGCACAGTGAAGATATGGAGCTGTAAATGAATGGGAGCTGCACATCCTGTCAGTTCCAAAATTGGCTGCAAGTTGCCCCTCACTGAGCTGCGATCTAACACAATGTTACCGAACAATGCAACAGCCTGGGTTTATATATGAATGGACCAGTGAGGACTGCACATTATATATGAATGAACCAGTGCGGACTGCACAGCTCCCCAAGCTGGACACTTAGCCCAGGATTATAGATCCAGCATTGGTGTGGGCTGCACAGAGTTCCACTCTGGACATAGCTGGGTTGCATTCAGCAGTACACTAGCCGGATCTACACAGTGCTCCATCCTGAAAGTATAATGAATGAGCTGGTTATGTGAGTTGAATTGCGAATGTGAGAGAACTAAACATCTGGTAATACCTTTATTTTGTGTTTTCATTCTTGTGATTGAACTCTTCAAATCCTGACTCATCCGGTTTGACCGATCCCTCTGCATGAGTGATGGTGAGTGTTGTTACATCATCTGTGTCGGCAACTTGACCAAAAAATGGAGCAGAGGTTTCAGAGAGGACAGTCTCCGTAAAATGGAATGAGGGGATCACCATCAGATCAGCCGTGATCTTAGTGAATGTCGGGGCAGGATTGAATGGACCACTAATGCAACTTATCATATATTTCTGTTTGTTCCAAGCAAACTCCCCTTCTCTCCCAGTGTCCCATACTGGTGCGGACTGAATCACCTCCTCCTGTTCCTGTGTAACAGGATCCTCTGGCCTCAGTAGCCTCCAGTTGAGTGACTGCCTCCTGTTCCTGTGTCTCAGTCTCGAACAGTTGAGTCTCCTGTTCCTGTGTCCAGTTTCAAGCAGTTGAATGACTCCCTCCTGATCCCAAGTTTGTGAAAATACATGTCATCCTCCTGCTCCTGAGTAACAGGTTCCAATAGCTCTGTGCTCACCTGCTGTTTCTTTGGAATTGAGGTGAGGGACTGAATGGCCTCTTCACATTCTTTTCAGCTTTTCTTGGCTAAAGGCCTTTCTCCTGTTTTTGTAAAACACCATCATATACTGAATGATGTATTTTTGTATTTGACTCTCAGTAATTGAGCAAACAAGCCGACTGGCAGTATTCAGATGCTGAATAGCCTCCTCCTGTTCCAGTGTTATACACTGAAGAGTCAATAGACTCTCAGAGATGTACAGCAAGGAAAAAGATCGTTCGGTCTGGTCATCCATATCAACCAAATATCCTAAATTAATCTCGTCCGCCTTGCCAGCAGGTGGCCCATCTCCCTCTACACACTTCCCATGCATATATCCATCCAAATGCCTTTTAAATGGTGTAACTGTACCTGACTCCACCACCTCTTTTGGCTGTTCAATCCATACACACAGCAGTCTCTGTGTGAAAATGTTGTCCCTCATGTCCCTTTTTAAATCTTTCTCCTCTCACCTTAAACCTTTGTCTTCTAATTTTGGACTCGTCTATCCTGGGAAAAGACATTGACTGTTTGCCTTATCTATGCCCCTCATGATTTTATAAACCTCTTTAAGGTCACCCCTCAGCCTCAACACTTGAAAATAGTCCCAGTCTATTCACACTCTCCCTGCAACTCTAACCCTCTAACAATTGCAATATTCTTTTAAATCTCTACTGCACCCTTTCAAGTTTGACAACGCCTTTCCGACAGCAGGGAGACCAGGATTAAAGGCAATATTACAAAATTGGCCAAACCAATGTCCTGTACATATTTAACATGTCATGCAAATGTTTCGACTCAAAGCACGCACCAATAAAGGGAAGATCACCAAGTGCCTTCTTCACTGCGCTATCTACCTGTGACAGCACTTCCAAGGAACAGAGAACCTGGATCACTAGTCTAGCTTTGCTGCCTCACAGGGCAGCGACCTGGGTTTAATTCCATCCTTGAATAACTGACTGTGTGGAGTTTGTACATTCTCCCCGTGTCTGCGTGAGTTTCCTGCGGGTGCTATGTTTTACTCCGACAGTATAAGGATATACAGGTAAGGGTAGATTGGCCATGCTAATTTGCGCACCGTACCCAGGGTTGTGTTGGGGAGGTGGATTAGCCATGGGAAATGCAGGCTCAGAGGGATAGGGTAGGGGTTTGTCCAGTGGGATACAGTTTAGAGGGACGGTGTGGCTTCCATGGGCCGAAAAGCCTGTTTCCGAACTGTAGGGATTCGATAATTTCTATGGAGTTCTATCATGTCTTGCCTTGATTTGTTTTGCCAAAATGCAACACCGCACATGAAACTAAAATATACTCTATCTGCCACTCCTCGGCTCACCTAAACAAGGTCCCATTATAGTCTGAGAGATCATTCTTCACGGTCGACGAAATTTGTTATTATGTACAAACTTACTGACCATACTTCATATACTCAAATGCAAATGATTTGTATAAGTGACAAAGACAGTGGACCCACTATTGATCTTTGCGGCACGCCACTGGTCATAGGTCTCCAAGTTTAATTAAGAAATTTCCACTGTCATGTCCTGTCTCCAAAATCCAAGAACATTTTGAATCTAAATGCCGAGCTCTCCCTGTATTCCAGGCAGTCTAACCTTGCTAACCAGTCTACCATGTAGAACATTTTGGTTTTCTTACTGAATTCCATAAAGGCAACATCCACTCTCCTGCCTTCATCAATCACCTTCATCACTTCCTCAAAAAATTACACCGAGTCAGTGGACGTGATCTCCAATGTACAAAACCCTCTTCAGTCAATGTCTTTTCAAATGCATACACATCCTTTCCCACAAAATCTCCTCCAACAATTTAGTCACCATTGACGTCAGGCTCAGCGATCTATGGTTACCTTTTTTCCCTTATCTTCTTAAATAATGACACTATGTTAGCAGCCCTTCAGTCTTTTGACACCTCACCTGTGGAAATCAATGATACAAATACATTATCAAAATGCTGAGCAATCTCCTTCCTGACTTCCCACAAACGTTTGGGATTCAACTGATCAGGTCCCAGGGATTTGTTCACCTTTATGTGTTTTAAAATGTCAAACACCTCCTTGTAATATAGACACTTTTCAATGTATCACTATATATTTATTCCTTCTCTCGCTCTTGTAACCTCCTCCTCATTAACTACTGAGGAGAAATGTTTGTTTCGTATCCCTCCAATCTCGTATGGTTCCACACATAGGTAGCCTTACTGACCTTTAAGGGGAGAAAGTGAGGTCTGCAGATGCTGGAGATCAGAGCTGAAAATGTGTTGCTGGAACAGCGCAGCAGGTCAGACAGCATCCAGGGAACAAGAGAATCGAAGTTTCGGGCATAAGCCCTTCTTCAGGACTGAAGAAGGGCTTATGCCCGAAACGTCGATTCTCCTGTTCCTTGGATGCTGTCTGACCTACTGCGCTGTTCCAGCAACACATTTTCAGCTCTGACCTTTAAGGGGCCCTGTTCTCTCCCTAGTTAATCTTTTGCCACTGAAGGATTTGTAGAATTTCTTCAATGCCTCGTTAACCCTATTTTTAAAGCCATCTCATGTCCACATTTTTCTGGCCCGATTTCCGCATTGACTATGCACTTGCTGCACTTATACATCTCTCTGGATTTACTTGATCTCAGCTCTGTTTACCTGACCAATGCCTCTTTCCTTACCTTGACCAGAGCATCAATATATCTAGCCATCCAGCACTCCAGGCACCCACCAGCGTTGCCCCTCTCACTAATAGGAACACATTGGCTCTGGACGCTTTGAAATGAGGTTTTGATGGCCTTGCATTTTCCAACCATCCCTTTACCTGTGAATAGCGTATTCCAATTAGCCTTTCACAGGGCTCGCCTAACACTTTCAAAATTGGCCTTGTTCAAAGTTAGAACTTTAATGTTTACATCAAGTCTTCCCTATACCACAACTAATTTAAAACTAATATTTATGCGTAACAGAACGTTAAAGAAACACTTCCTGCCCCTCTGTAACAGGCTCGAGAGGCTGAATAGGCTCCTCGTGGCTCACTGAAATAGACTGGAAAGGCTGAATGGCTTCCTCCTGTCATTGTGTAACAGAGCCGAGACATTAAATGATACAGCAACCCATGGATTATGAACAGCCGTTAAACTGTATCTGATGGAGGTCCATTCCTTCTCAGTTACAGTAACACAACCAACGCAATGCACTCCAGGTGCCTTCTCAGTACCACCTCATACAGCTGCAGCGAAACATCTCTCTGTTTTGAATGATTCTGTTGGCAAAATGTTGTCAAAAATGTATTGCTGGAAAATCACGAAACATCTATTCTCCTGCTCCTTGGATGTTGCCTGATCCGCTGCGCTTTTCAAGCAGCAAATGTTTTAGCTCTGATCTCCAGCATCTGCAGTCCTCACTTTCTCCTTATTGGCAAAATGTGCCAATGTTCTAGATTTCCATATTTTCAAGTAGCAACGGGCTAATATGGGCTGAATGGCCTTCTCTTATCCCTCTGTAAGAGGTCCATAAGGACAGAATTGCTTCAGCCTGTTGCTGAGCAGCAGTCTCAATGCTCTGTCTCAAGATTATGAAAGGATTTGGTAGCAGGACCCTTAAAACCAGGAGTACCCTCACATTGGTCAATAAGGAATCTAGAAACTTGCCTACCTGAGTTTTCTTTATGCAACCGATCTGTTATTTTATAACTGTCTCTTTCATAAACAGAGTGGAACATATATAGACCCCTGCAGTGTTCTGTTAATACTCTCATTTCCAAGTTTAAAAAAAGATTTAAAGATTTATGGTCCATCCCTCAGCAACCCTCATCCATTCCATCCAAACTCAGTAAATGTTCTCTTTTGTAGTTATATGAAAAGTGATGTGTGGAGCTGGTTAATTGAGCCTGTGTGCTCAGTCGTGATTTGTATTTGCCGGTGTTGGACGGGGATGTACAAAGTTGAAAATCACACAACACCAGGTTATAGTCCAACAAGTTTAATTGGAATCACACAAGCTTTCGGAGCACCGCTCCTTCATCAGGTGATAGTGGAGGACACACTTCTAAGACACAGAATTTACAGCAAAAATTTACAGTGTGATGTAACTGAAATTATATCTTGAAAAATACCTTGATTGTCTGTTGAGTCTTTCATCTGTTCGAATACCATGATAGTTTGACTTCTTTCATGTGTAAATCACAAAACCTTTGTTAAAAAAAACGTTGCATTCTCAGGTTAGCTGTGACAGTGAGTGTTAGCTAGACAAAATATTTGAAGGTGTTATCCCCCTATGTTCTCTGTCTATGCAATGATGTGTAGATTGGTTCTAATCTGAAAAGTGAGATAACAGAGTTTTACATGAATCCATGCAGTTTTTGAGCTCAGAGTTTTACATAAATTCATGCAGTTTTTGAGCAAAATACAATGTAACTCCGCAAGTACAAATTCATCCCACAAAATATATGTGTGCATGTGGGTCTTTATCGGTTTGTATATGTGTGTCTGTGTCTGTCTGGGTTGGGGGCTTGTGAGTGTGAGAGAGAATGTATATGTGTGTGTAGTGATGTAGAGTGTCTTACGTCTGTGAGGGGGTGCATGTGTGAGTGTGGGAGTGTGTGTGCGTGTCTGGGGTGGGGGTTTTGAGTAACAGTGAGAGAGTGTGTACATGTGTGTGCATGAGTGTAGAGTGGTCTAAGTCTCTGGGAGAGTGCCGTGTGAGTGTGGGAGTGTGCGTGTCTGTAAGGGTGTGTGTGAGTGTCTGTGTACGTGTCTGTGAACATGTGTGTCCGTATGTATGTGTGTGTATAGGAGTGCCTGTGTGTGTGTGTCTAGTGCAATGGTGGTCACCTGTAATGTGACATGAACCCAAGGTCCCGGTTGAGGTCCTCCCTATGTGTATGCAAATTCGCTATCAGCCTCTGCTCGGCCACTTTTCGCTGCTGCCTGTGCTGAAGTCCGCCTTGGAGAATGGTCACCAGAAAGTCCGAGGTTGAAGATCCTGGACCACTGAAGTGTTCCCCAACTGGGAGGGAACACTCCTGTCTGTTGATTGTTGTGCGGTGCCCATTCATCTGTTGTCGTAGCCTTTGCTCGGTTACCCAGTGTTTGTTTAGTGACTGTGATTAATGTCAATCTCCATGGATTCTAATTATTCCAGTGGAGGGTTTCCATCTTTAAATGCTAAATCGGCGCCGTTCAATGTGTTATCCCATAACATGAGCGGGACCACCACCGACAGCACTGACAGGGATCAGCAGATTTGGAGAGAGGGGGAGGAGAGATCAGAATCTGAGAACATTAGACTGGCATGTTCCAACAATAGACATGAGTTTATCCGATGATGTTTGGTATCTTCCTGCATCTAATTGGTTGTCACTAATATCACGGATCTATTATGCTCTTCTCAATTTTCAATATTTTTATTATCCTTTCCTGGCTATCTTTGGTGTTCCTGGTAAGTGTCACTGTCCAGATTTTGTTTTCTCTTTATAAACCAGTTATGACTGTATTACAGTTCTTGTCACTATTATTTTCCTGTTGAAACTCTTGATCCACATATTCACTCTACAGGCCCCTACTAACTACAACAAGGAATGTGTTCAATTCCTGTCTCCCTCTCTGCTCTGGCAGTGTTACTCATGGGTCTCTATGTTGACCTACTCAGTTTGAGCGGAGAACTACAATTTATTGTATCATTGCCTTTGTTATTTAAATATTAACAGAATGGAGATCACTCTCCACTGTTCTGGTTACAAACTCCACTTCCTGCCACTGGTTGCATCTTATCCCTGACCAATATCTGCGGCTGAAGCAGACAAGTCACAACTGTGGGTGATCCCTTTGACCATGAGCTGATTCCTGACACCATTCCCTGACCATTTCTAACTTGAAATACTCACCACTCCAGAATATATCTCACTGGTTTAGTCCATCTGCTGTTTGACCCTTGAGCAATGAGGTACAGTCTTAAGGAAGCCAATAATGTGCTGTTGACACTCCCGGTTTCAAACCTGCCGAAGCAAATCTGATTCGAACTCACACCAAACTCCCATCCATTTGTCATTCATGTGTATGCCGATGTATGTTGCTATTGTGTCTTTGACATTCTCAAACACATTATCTCATCTGTCCATCAAACTTCTCTCGTTCTCTCTCTGTCTATTAACAAAAACCCTGCTAGTTGTTCTTATTTAAAATAATTTCCTCCATGTGCGTTCCTTCACAAACAATGAGTTTTGCATTCAACTACGCCTATGGCACACACACACACACGCACAGTCCCTCAGTTTCTGGTGAACACACACACACGCAGCAAACCTTCCTATTGTAGACAGTAATCTGATACGAGTATAGTTTGCATATGATAGTAAAGTTTGCAATGCTCTCTATGCTGGGCAGATAGTGCAGTTTACTGAGCAACACACTAGCATGATCTGCACAGCTCTCCATGCTGGGCTGTCATGTTGTCCCAGTTTATATTGTTTTGTGGTATTCTGTGAAGCAGATTCAGAACTTGATGGAAGCAACCATTCCAGTTGATCTGAAAATGCCTTTATTCGATGTTTTCATTCTTGTCATTTTAATCTCAAAGATCTCACTTCTCCAGTTAGTCCCACTGCCCTGTCTTTTTCCCATATTTCCACAACATCTTTTCAGTTAATTAACTGTCTCTTTCTGTCTTTAATGTGAATCTTTCTGTCCCTCTGTATCTTTCCCTGGCTTTAGCTTTTGGTTCCCTAGTGTATCGGGTGTAATCATTGTGAAGCTGAGAAGCAGTGAAATGGTGTGTGTCAGACTGTTGTTCACTTCCCGCTATGTCCCACGTGATGGTCCATGGACAGGGGTGTTTCAGAAATTATGAGACGCATCCTTGTAACTTGGTCTGTACCTGAATTTGACCCTCTCAGGTGACTTTGCGATCAGTAGCGCGAGGAAGCCCCTAGAGTAAAGGACCAGGCATCTAAATTGTGTGACAATGCTGACACGTTAAAAAAAGTTATTTTCTCCTTTCTTTAAATAAGAGATCTTAAAGGCCAAACTGCCTGCTGAAAATGGCTCAAGTAAATAACTTACGACACTTTTAGGGTTTTTAATAAATAGTAGTAACAACGGCCTAGTAACTTATCTCCAGCTGCTACTCTCTCTCAAACCTGACTTGATGCTGATTCCTCCTGGATTGGAGAACTGTATGCAAGAATGCATGTCTGAATGTTCCTTTTGGCCAAGGAGTATGTTTACGTGATGTTAGTATATTGGAACAGCTCATCTGTAGAAGGTACTGTATCCATTATTCGGTTAAGGTTTCCATAGTTAAATTATTCTAAATTCCTCGTCATTTTGAATGGATTTTCATAAGGGTGTTTAAATACATTGTGTTTTACTTAATGGTGAGTGGTTTGACTAGTAGCATCACATCTGGAACACCCACTTCACATCTACCATTAAAATAAGAAAAGGTTGGCATCGAAGCTACCCTCTTAAACTCGTTTGAGGCAGTCTGGTTGGTCCATATCGCACTGGGAACTCTTGTCTGGTTCTAAATCGATAATACCAAATTGGGTTTAGAATTACAATCCCTACAGTCTGCAAACAGGCCAATAGACCCAACAAGTCCACACCGACCCTCTGAGGAGTAACCTACCTAGACCTTTACCCTATTATTACACATTTACCCCGACAAAGGCACCCAACCCACACATCCCTGAAAACTATGAACAATTTAGCATGACCAATTTACCTGACATGCACATCTTTGGATTGTGGGAGGAAACCAGAGAATCCTGAATAAGCTCCTGCAGACACTGGAGGTTATGCACCGGGAGGCTATTGCGTTCAAAGGTCGAGTATGGTAGCTGTTTGCGTCTTTTGTTCCAGATGTTGAATTCGGTTGGTTTAAACAGTGTTTTGTGTATAAAGATTCTTTCAGTCATTAAGAGTTTTCTGGGTGTGGAGAAGTGAAGTTGGAGGTTTTACAAAAGGTAATGAAGACAAAGCTGTAGGAATTGACCGACAAGCTGGAGTTGGGGTTGTGTTTGTCTGCGAGAAAATGAGAGATAATTACAGCTATAGCTCGGCAATTACATTTGGTGGAACCGCCATGAGACTCTTTGGAAATGGCTAGAATTCAATTTCAAATGAGGCACTTTGAACATGAGAAGAAATTGAAACGGTTTGAATTATGATGAAAAGTAGAAATAAAAGAAAATGAAAAAAAATGAAGAAGAAAGAGAGAAAAGGACAGAAGAAGAGCAGAGAAATTCAACTTAAAAAGTTTGCAGTTAGAGAGGAAAGTTGACATAGAAGGCGGAGATGAAGGTAGACGGTCGGTGGGATGAGGAGAATAGAGAGGTTGAGCAACCCTATTGTAAGAAATGGTCTAATGGGGTTCTGTTGAAATACATCCAGACATTATCTAAATTTGATGAGAAGGATGGAGAAGCCTTTGGAATTTCATTTGAGAAAGTGATTAAACAAATGCAGTGCTCAGTGACCATGTGAAGTTAGCTGATCCAAACAAAGCTGGTAGGTATTTGCATCCCTATCGGAGGAGGTATCTGGGGATTATGAGGATGTGAAGAAAGCCATCTGAAGTGCATATGAGCTTGTGCCAGAAGCTGACAGACAGCGTTTCAGGAATCTGAAAAAGGGTCCCTGGTTAAACGCACATTGAGTTTGAAAGGACCAAACAAAGTAATTTTGAAAGGTGGTAAGGGTATTTAAAACACAGCAAACCTATGACACTCTTAGAGAGATTCTTATTTTGGAGAAGTTCAATAATTTACTTCCTGCAGTCGTGAGAACTCGCGTGGAAGAGCAGAGAGTAACAATGGCAAGATTAGAAACCGAAATGGCTGATGATGATGATTAAGTTTAGAAATCAAAGTTTGGTTTCTGTGAGAGATTGAGAAGTATGTGCGAGATCTTCTTAAAACATGTACCTGTGAGAGTAAGGTTTATTGGCATAGGCCAGGAGTAGCAGGTAAAGAGATTAGAGCATTAAGTATGTAACTCTTTTATGCTGAGACAGAAGGAGCTATGTCATTCAGAAGGACGATTGGAGAGATGAAAAGTGCTCCATTATGTAACGTGTGGTTGGAGTGTCCAGTGGAAACATCAACAGATTTATTCCACAATGGGGAAGGAGGCCTTGAGCTTGGTGTTGGCGTTACAACATTTCAGCATTTAAATTGCGAATAACATATATGAGACAAATTTTTATCACTGATCGTGACCTCTTCAAGATTTTGGAGACGGTTAGGGAGAAAACTACCAGTCTGTTTCGATTGAGCTTATTATTGCTGCCATTCAATTTGAAATTATACAGTTGACAGGGCGAGAAAACCTCCGTTTTGACACGTTCTGGAGACTTGGATGAAGAAAGACAAAGACATTCTGTGGCAGGAGTAAAATGTCTGAAATCCAGAAAGACAAAGACATTCTGTGGCAGGAGTAAAATGTCTGAAATCCAAACAAGTTGTGAACATTTGTATGCTCACAGTCAATGTGAAGTAAATGCATTTCAGTCTACTAATAGAAGGCAATTAGGAGGTCTAAAATGAATCCACCTTTGTATATTGATGGATTATTTTATTAAAGATGGAGTTGTGAGAATATCACCACTGTATTTTCTCTTGGTTTTTTTTAAGAGAGGGTTTAAAGGCAGAGGAGCAGAACTGCTGTCGGAAAACAGACCAAGTACATAACAGAGAAAGCCTTTAGGTTTCATTAAAACGGTCATAACAATGGAAGGGCAGTGGTCAGCTCTCCCAGACCAGGGTTTCTCATTTTGTTTTTAGCTGAAGCATTCAGAAGCTGCTGGAGTTCCCAAAAGGGTTGGAAGTTTTATTACAGGATACCTAGCTGCTTTTCTCTAAGATCTCTGTTGATGTTGTTTCCCCCTGGATTGGAAAACTGCTGTAAGGATCTATATTTGAATATATCTTTGTGCCAAGCGGTGTATACCAAGAAGGTACGGTATCTAATGTTTGTGTAAGTGTTCCAATATATAAGCTATCCCAAAATGTTCTTTCCTTTGATTGTATTTTAACTAAAGCATTTGAATAGATTATATTTTGCTTAATGTTGAGTGGTTTGAGCAGTCACAACATATCTGTAAGGCACACTTCCCATCTATATTCAAAATAAGGAAAGGTTTGTGTCTAAGCGGCCTTCTTAAAACATTCTGGGGGGATCTGGTCTGGTCCACAACATTGGTCCCGAGTGGTTTCTGACTGGCTCCTGTAATTGAAAAGTTAGTGGAGGGGCTGGGGATGGTTTTTCTGGAGGTTGTACTGTGAGCTGCCTCAGACATTCAGGGAGACCTGAGGATTTGTTGACCCAACTCTGTATGGAACATGGGGACTATAATAACAACATCTGGGTCTGCAACATGAACAACAAATGGAGCAGAGGCTGCAGAGAGGGGAAGCTCTGAAACCACGCAGTGAGTGTGTGTGGGGAAAGGGATCTGCTGTATCCACATTGGGGTTTTCCAGGAACATCTTCCCAAGCTTCACGTAACCCAGGAGCAGAGTGTGAGGGGACCCTGACTGAACAAGGAGCTGGTAACAGAGCGGTGTCACCTCCTTCAACACGACCTGCAGCTTCACACCAGGGGGAGGATGCTGCTGCCAGTGGGGTCACTGTTTTATTCAGCTTCTATGATCCAGAACTTTCCAGGCAGGACTAGGTGACATATCCATCATCTGCCAGTATCTCAACATCAATGTCACCATTCGGTGATGGAGGATATATTTGGTGGATGAGGTAAATAGATTGTTTCTCACACAGCGGGGAGCTGCCGGGTGTATCCAGTACAGTGGGATTCCCGATGGTGTACATAGCACCTGCAGAGTACTCATGTCAATGGGGAGAGGTAGAGGAACGATAGGAGCTCTCTCTCTATTCATGGTACAGTGTACCCATGCACAGTACATCATGTTGGTGAATACCCACTGTCCTGGCAGCAGTCACGGCCTCTTCATTCAGAAGCAGTCAGCCATTCCCATCGTCATCGGGTCTCCACGTGGAAAGAAATGAATATATCTTGGATAAAGGCCGTCCACTTGATGCACGTTTCAAAACACCATTCCCACCACCAATCAACCACATCAAAGTATTCCATGTGTACGGAGAGCAATGGGGTCACTTGGAGTGTCTGGGAGCTGACGATCAGGGATGGAGCAAAACTTCCCATGTCTGAACGGATCTGAGTGAACCCCCCCAGTACACAGTTTCATAAAGTCCTGTAATCTCTCTCCATTTCAGTAACATACTGCCTTCCATTATTCCTGTATATGAAATGACAGGTTATATCATGTTAAATTCTACCTGCCAAACTATTATCTATTGTCTTTATCTCTCTGAATCTATTTGCAGACTCTCCACCCTCTCTTGATAATTTAATCTCTTGCTTATCACAGCGACATAACAATTCTTTGAAGAGGTGACAAGTAGGTTAGACCAGGGAAACCCAGTGGATGTGGTCTATCTAGACTTCCAAAAGGCCTTTGATAAGGCTGCTGAGTAAGGTGAGGGCCCATGGTGTTCGAGGTGAGCTACTGGCATGGATTGAGGATTGGCTGTCTGACAGAAGACAGAGAGTTGGGATAAAAGGTTCTTTTTCGGAATGGCAGCCAGTGACGAGCGGTGTCCCGCAGGGTTCAGTGTTGGGGCCGCAGCTGTTCACGTTATATATTAATGATCTGCATGAAGGTACTGGAGGCATTCTAGCGAAGTTTGCCGATGATACGAAGTTAGATGGACAAGCAGGTAGTACTGAAGAAGTGGGGAGGCTGGAGAAGGATCTGGACAGTTTGGGGAGTGGTCCAGGAAATGGCTGATGGAATTCAATGTGAGCAAATGCGAGGTCTTGCACTTTGGAAAAAAGAATACAAGCATGGACTACTTTCTAAACGGTGAGAAATTTCATAAAGCCAAAGTACAAAGGGATCTGGGATTGCTAGTCGAGGATTCTCTAAAGGTAACCATGCAGGTTGAGTCCATGGTTATGAAATCGAATGCAATGTTGTCAATTATCTCAAGAGGGTTGGAATATAAAAGCAGCGATGTGCTACTGAGACTTTATAAAGCTCTAGTTACGCCCCATTTGGAGTACTGTGTCCAGTTTTGGGCTCCACACCTCAGGAAGGACATACTGGCACTGGAGCGTGTCCAGCGGAGATTCACATGGATGATCTCTGGAATGGTAGGTCTAACATACGAGGAACGGCTGAGGATCATGGGATTGTATTCATTGGAGTTTAGAAGGTTAAGGGAAGATCTAATAGAAACCTACAAGATAATACATGGCTTGGAAAGGGTGGACGTTAGGAAATTGTTTCTGTTAGGTGAGGAGACTGGGACCCGTGAGCACAGCCTCAGAATTAGAGGGGGTCAATTCAGAACAGAAATGCAGAGACAATTCTTCAGCCTGTGGAATTCATTGCCGCACAGTGCAATGGAGGCCGGGATGCTAAATGTCTTCAAGGCAGAGATTGACAAATTCTTGATGTCACAAAAAATTAAGGGCTACGGGGAGAATGCGGGTAAGTGGAGTTGAAATGCCCACCAGCTATGATTAATGACGGAGTGGACTCGATGGGCAGAATGGCCTTACTTCCACTCCTATGTCTTATGGCCTCATGGTCTTATGGACATCACCAAACTCGGCATCTGTATATCTCTTCCATCCTCCTGATCATTAATATAGACTGTAAATAGTTGAGAACCCAGCGCTGGTCACTGTGTGACCCTACTGGTTACGTTCTCTCTAACTGATTTATCCTGAGTGCCTGCTTCCTGTGTGATACCCAGTCCTCCCCCATTCCTGGGCAACACAGTCGAAGGGTTGAATTAGAACAAGGAGCATCTGTGGGGTATCCAACCCCTCAATGAGGCTGATGTCAACGCGGCCTCTGTTCCACTTTCCTGCCATCTCTCCATTCTCAAACTCTCGTCTCTTGTTGTAGATTGTGCCACATGAAAAAAATCCACTCCACATCTCACTTTCAATTACTTTTAGCATTTTACAGACCGCAATGAGATCTCCTTTCATTGTTATAAACTCGAGAGTATAGGCCAAAACTGCTCAATTACTCTTCATAAGACAAACACATCAAATAAGGAATCAATCTAATGAAGGTCTTCTGAATGGCCTCCAATGGAAAACCTCATTCTGCAGGACACACAAACTGTACTCCAGTTGCAGCCTCACTAATGCCTTGCATAGCTACACCAACACTCCCTACCTTTCTACTCTATCCTTTTATAAATAAACACTGAAATTATGCTTGCATTTCTCATTACTTTCAGTACCTGCAGGCAGGTTTTCTGTGATATACCCCGATCCCTCTGCAAATAAGCACTTTGAACTTTCTCTCCATCTAGATAATAATTTGACTTTCTATTATCCTGGCCAACTTGAATAGCCCTATATTTGTTCACTTTAATTTTCCTTGCTAAATGTTGGCCCATTCTCCCAACCTATCCATATGTTTTAAAATCTCTGACATCATCACTCCGAAGTGATTTCCCACCGATGTTAGTGTCATCTGAAAATGTGGTATCTTATTTTCTCTCACATCAACCGAGTACAGTAATGCTATCGATTGCAAATGCTTGAGGCATGAGTATTGAAATCAATGGCACAAACTGCATTTGCCAAAAGAAAATGACACATTTATTTCATCTGACTCCATTTTGTTGGTTAACCAATCCTCCATCCAAGCTAAGAAATTACTCCTAACCCCATGTTGTCTGACCTTACCACTTACTCTTTGGAGAAGCGACATATCCAATGCCTTCAGGAAGACCAGATATGTTCCATCTCCAGGATTCCCACTATCCACCTTGTTTGTGACATCTTCAAATAACTCAATCAAACAATTCAAACACGATTTAGCCTTCGTAAAACCATGTTGACTCTGACGAATTGTGGTTTGAGTTTGCAAATGTCCTGAACAATGGACTCTAAAAATTTGCTTTAAATTACAATAGTTTATTGTTACACTTTACTCCCTAATGTATGCCATTATTACAAGCTCTTCCCTTTTGAAAACCTTTACGTTTTCTTTGAATTCCTGTTTAATGGTCACAAGGCATTAAGAGATCTGCTCCAATTGCTGAGTAAGAGCCATGTGTGGCTGAATGGACTCATCATCCTGCTGGTGTACAAACTTGATGGGCTGACGTCTTTCTGGTGTTCCCATTTTGCCATCTCCAAGGCCAGAATGACCTCCTCCTGTTGATGCTTTAGATGATTGGGAGATTATGGAATCTTCCTGTTGCTATGTAACATTTTGAGGGGCTGATGGGTCTTCTCATACTTATCCATAACAGGTGGAAATACTGAACGGTTTCCTCATGTATCCCGGAGATGGGACCGAGGGACTGATTGGTCTTCTCTTGTTCCCATACAACAGACACGTGTCTAAATTACCTCTTCCTTTCTCATGAAAGAAGTCTGAGATAGTTTTTATCCTATCCAATTACCTTGCAATAGGCTCGGTGGATCTGAATGGCCTTCTGTTATCCCAGTGTAACAATCTCCAGTCACTGTGTGACCTCATCCAGTTCCTATGTTACAGACTTGAGGAGGCTGAATGGACTGATCCTGTTGCTGTTTAACAGGATACTGGTGCAGCATGGCCTACTGTTATAGGCTCGAGTGGCTGATTGGCGTCCTTCTGTAAATGTATAGGGGTTGAATAGCCTCGTTCTGTTTTGGTGTAACAGGTTCGAAGGCCTGAATATCCTCCTGTTGTTCTTGTGTAACAGGCTGGTGAACAGAATTGATTCCTCCATTATCTGTGTAATTCACTTCACTTGTTAACTCCTTCTGTCAGCTATGTTCAAATAAGATCATCTTTAACTTTTGTAAACTCCAATGGCTACTGGGTCAACCTGATCATCCTTTTGTTATAAGCTAGCATCTTCATTGCAGGAATCAGTTGAGGGAACCATCTCTGAGCTGCTTCCAATATAACAACATCCTTTCTTCATTGAAGACATTAAATCTGTACACACTACACCAGATGAGATCTCACTAAGACTCTGTACAGCAGCAACAACACTTTACCAGCATGCTGTAAAGTTCCCACCAGGTTGGAGCTGTCTCAGCTCTCTGGGCGAATACAGAGCATTATTGGAAGATCATTGTCCTTCTCTACTCCATCAGCATAACGGAAGATCTGGAGAAGTTAAAGTTGGAGAAGATCATAAATGATGTGAGAGATGTCTATCATTAATCTCCCCAGAGCCCACGTCGCTCAGATTCCACAGAATCTAGTAAGGTGGAGCGCAAAAACAGCATGGAGGAGCAAACAATGATGGGAGTTATATATCAAAGTGAAAACTGCAATACAAATACTGGACGTGTTATAAAACAGGAAATGGGATATTTACATTTGTGGGTACTTCAGTAATAATGTACTGTTTAAATTAGATCTAAACTGTGTTAACCCAATTGAATGCTAATGCTGGGAAAAATGGATTTCATGACCACGTGTGAGATGGTTTACATTAACATTATGTCGGGAAGCGCGGGCGGCACGGTGGCACAGTGGTTAGCACTGCTGCCTCACAGCGCCAGAGACCCGGGTTCAATTCCCGACTCAGGCGACTGACTGTGTGGAGTTTGCACGTTCTCCCCGTGTCTGCGTGGGTTTCCTCCGGGTGCTCCGGTTTCCTCCCACAGTCCAAAGATGTGCAGGTCAGGTGAATTGGCCATGCTAAAAATTGCCCGTAGTGTTAGGTAAGGGGTAAATGTAGGGGTATGGGTGGGTTGCGCTTCGGCGGGGCGGTGTGGACTTGTTGGGCC
This sequence comes from Chiloscyllium plagiosum, assembly GCF_037043375.1. NCBI lineage: Eukaryota > Metazoa > Chordata > Chondrichthyes > Orectolobiformes > Hemiscylliidae > Chiloscyllium > Chiloscyllium plagiosum. The sequence goes on along the minus strand of NW_028270180.1, from coordinate 75,146,498 downwards.
GAAGGGCCTGTTTCCACACTGTAAGTAATCTAATCGAGATCAGGTTATTTAGGAATTGGTGTTGAGTGATCAGAAGACCTAATTGAACATTTTGCTATAAAGGACCTTTTGGGAATAGTGAAGGTGTGAGGAGAAAGTGGGGGCTACAGATGCTGGAGATCAGAGTCGAAGAGTGCGATGCTGGAAAAGCACAGTCAGGCAGCATACTAAGGGCACATAAACCGATGTTTTGGGAATAAACCCTTCATCAGGAATGAAGCTTATGGGACAAGGGGGCTGAGAGATAAATGAGAATGGGGTGCAGCGGAGGTAGGTAGCTGGGAATGCGGTAGGTAGATGAAGGTGGAGTTGAAAGTGATAGGTGATGAAGGGAAACAGAACTCTTCATCTACTGCATCCATTAAACCCAATGTGATCTTCTCTACATTGGCGAGGCAGGAGGTCAACTTGTGGATCATTTCAGAGAATATCTCTGGGACAGCCACATTGAACAACTCCATCGCCTTGTGGCTGAGCACTTTAACTCCCCTTCCCACTCTGCCAAGGACATGAGGGTCCTAGACCTGCTCCATCGCCAAACCGGTGCCACCAGAAGCCTGGAGGAAGAAATCCTCATCTTCTGCCTTGGGACCCTCCAACCACAGTGGATCATAGTGGATCTCCCCATTTCCCCATTTCCCCTAATCCCATCTTATCCCACTCCAAACTTCCAAGTCAGCACCGCCCTTTTGAACGTTCCTATGTGTCCACCTTCCTTCCAATCAATCTGGTCCACCCTCCTCTCTGACTATCTCTTTCAAATCCACCTTTATCCTCCTATTAGATGAAAGGAGCAGCTTAGAAAAATGCCAAGTGTTGTAGTAAGTCAGTGGATTCAGAGAGATGTAGGACCCAACAAAGGATGACCAAGAAACTGAGAAGAAAATCAAAAAGAGAAAAAGCATGCAAACCAAAGAAAAAGATAAAGACTGCTTAAAGGCGTCTATCAATGTATGAAAATAATAATAAAAACAAGGTCAAATGTGGAACAGTTGGTGCGCGTTCAGGATAATATATTGCAGAGAACAGAGAAATAGCAGGGAAAAGAAACAGTTTCTTTGTGTCTATCTTCATGGAAGAATGTCCAGAAATTCTTCCAGAAATACCAAGTGACATGGGACTTGTGTAAGTAAAGTCTAAGATCATTCTTATCAATGTTGGGGTCATCTTTGTAAAGAAAGCTGGATTGAGTATTTATAAATCTGACAGACTAGATAAACTTCATACAAGAATTTTAGAAAATGCAGCAATAGACATGTTGATTGCAACGCGGATTTTCACTTTATTTTCCGACACATTCCCGAAAGGTATTTAGCCAATCTTGACAAGGCGAAGGTTATAAATATTATCCAACAGTTTAAGAAAGGATGAAGATGGAGAGTGGAGAACTACAGACCAGTAGCTTATTATCCGCAGTCGGGTGTCTGTTGGACTCGATTACAAGGAATATGCTGCTAGATATATAGAATGTAATAATATAACTGGGGAGTATGGTAATGTATCGATGAAAGGAAAACCAGAAGTGGAAAACGTTGTTTTCAATGGTTTGAAGATTATTATTGTGGACATAGGCAAAGAAGAACCATTGGTAACGTATAGTTGGATATTCATGAGCTTTTTATAAAGGACTCACAAGGTAAGCTCGTGAGAAAAGTTAAAGCAAGAGGTATTGAGAAGAACATATGCAAATGGGAAAGTAGAAATTAGGTTTACATTCATGTGAATGTAATTGGAATATAGAGGATGTAGTGCACCAGTTGAATCGAGTGTTCATGAGACTACACTTAGTGTATTGTGTATCGTTCAGAGTCCCAATCTAAGAAAGAATGTACTGACTACAGAGGAACTGCAAATGGTATCATCCAGAATAATCCCTAAAATGGCAAGATTGTCTGATGTGGAAACTCAGCCTGTGATCTCGAGTTTCAAAACATGAGAGGTGATTGCAGTGAATCTTAGAAACATAGGGGGGACTGAATAACAGAGGGACATGGAGAAAGACATGTCGGCGAGATCAGGGAGAATCCCACGATATTCTATACGGACAAGTAGAACAGAATAATCAGCAGTTAGTGTCCATTAGGAAACAAAGTGGAGGGAGGGAGGGAGAGAGAGAGAGGGGGATAAAGAGCGGGAGGGAGAGAGAGAGAGAGCGAGGGGATAGAGAGCGGGAGAGAGAGAGGGAGAGAGAGAGAGAGAGAGCACGGAGGGGTGGGAAGGTGTTATACAGTGAGTGTGAGGGAGCAGAGCGAACATGGTGAGCCTTATCCTGACAGAACGGGGAAGGTTATTGATGCCTGTTCTGTTTTGCTGGGCATTTCTTCAGACGGCAGATACTGCACTGAGCTGGGTGGTGAGCTCAGACCATGCTCGGTGGGTCTGGTGGTGTGGCCCCCTCTGGGAAGAGAATGGTCCCCCTCTGTACCAGCCCAGCCACCAAGGCCTCCGTGCCCCTGTCGACAAACTGTGGTGTAATTACCCTTTATCTGTCATGCTCGGGGAAAATGTGCAGGGCAGCTCCAAACTGAGAAAGCTCAACCACAAGGCCCTTGGCCTTTTAAAGATGGCACCAGTGTCAGGGACCAAGGAATATCCAGGGGCATCGGGGCGATAGTGTGTACCTCCAGCCATGATGGGTGGAAGAATCGGGCTGGTATTGAATGAGTCGGACACCATGGGGTGGGGTGGGTCGTTAATGAGGTGAGTTTGATACGTTAGCACCAGGAAACTAGCTCAGCCTCGTGCAGACAACCCCTCTGTCACACGCAATGCAAATGGCACTGAGACAGTTTTTTGTTTGATTCAGCCCAGTGAGTCATAGATTCTGTTGAAACCACTCCCATTTACAAAGCTGTAGAACAAATGCTCAAATATCCCATTTTCCCATCTTTCCTGGGAAGACTGGCTCATGTTACAGGATGCTATCGAAGTGTCCACACTTCAGAATTCTGAAACCTGGGAATACATCCTTACATGGCACTGTCTATCAGTATCCCCCATCTCTGTCTATTTCACAAATTCCTTACATGTGACGGTAGTTAAACTGATTCCACCGCCATCTCTCTCTGTGACAGTGATGTTCACAACCACAGAACCCCCTTGTCGGGGCACAATGCATATATGGAGAGGTAAAGGGGTGGGAGCTGTACATCCTGTCACTTCCAGCACAGGATGCAAGAATACCCACGATGGGCAACGATCTAAGACAGTGGTCCCGAGCAATGCACTGGGGTGGGGTACATAGTCCTACAGGCAGGGAGGGTGACTGCTCCTGGTTTATAGATCAATGCACTGGGGTGGTGTACACGGTCCTGCATACTGGTTTGGGGAACTGCTCCTGATTTACAGATCAATGCACTGGGGTGGTGTACACCGTCCTACATACTGGGTGGGGAACTGCTCCTGATTTACAGATCAAAACACTGGGGTGGTGTACAAAGTCCAACATGCTGGGAGGGTAACTGCTCCTGGTTTACAGATCAATGCACTGGGGTGGTATACAAAGTCCGACACGCTGGAAGGGTAACTGCTCCTGGTTTACAGATCAATTCACTAGGGTGGTGTACACAGTCCTACATACTGGGTGGGGAACTGCTCTTGATTTACAAATCAATGCACTGGGGTGGGGTAGACAGTCCTACATGCTGGGTTGGTATCTGCTCCTGGTTTACAGATCAATGCACTGGGGTGGGGTACGCAGTCCTACATGCTGGGTGGAATAACAACTCCTGGTTTACAGATCAATGCACAGGCGTGGTGTACACAGTCCTACATTCTGGGAGGGCAACTGATCTTGGTTTACAGATCAATGCAGTGGTGTGGTGTACACAGTCCTACATGCGGGGAGGGTAACTGCTCCTGGATTTCAGATCAATGCACTGGGGTGGTGTACACAGTCCTACATGCTGGGATGGGATCTGCTCCTGGTTTACAGATCAATGCACTGTGGTGGGGTACACAGTCCTCCATGCAGGGCGGGTAACTGCTCCTGGTTTACAGATCAATGCACTGGGGTGGGGTGCACAGTCCTACAAGCTGGGAGGGGAACTGCTCCTGGTTTATAAATCAATGTACTGTGGTGGCCTACATAGTCCTACAAGCTGGGAGGGTAACTGCTCCTGGTTTTCAGATCAATGCACTGGTGTGTTGTCTACAGTCTTACATGCTGCGAGGGTAACTGTTCCTAGTTTACAGATCAACGCACTGGGGCGGTGTACACAGTCTTACATGCTGGGAGGGTAACTGCTCACGGTTTACAGATCAACGCACTGGGGTGGTGTACACAATCCTACATGCTGTGTGGGTAACTGCTTTTGGTCTACAGATTAATGCAATGGGGTGCTGTACACAGTCCTACATGCTGGGTGGGGAACTGCTCCTGATTTACAGATCAAAACACTGGGGTGGTGTACAACGTCCTACATGCTAGGAGGGTAACTGCTCCTGGTTTACAGATCAATGCACTGTATTGGTGTACTCAGTCCTACATGCTGGGACGGTAACTGCTCCTGGTTTACAGATCAATGCACTGGGGTAGTGTATGCAGACCTACATGGAGGGAGGGATGCTGCTCCTGGTTTACAGATCAATGCACTGCGTTGTTGTACAAGGTCCTACATGCTGGGACGGTAACTGCTCCTGGTTTACAGAACAATGCACTGGGGTGGGGGACACAGTCCTACAATCTGGAAGGGTAACTGTTCCTGGTTTACAGATCAATGCACTGGGGTTGTGTACACAGTCCTCCATGCTGGGGGATAACTGCTCCTGGTTTACAGATCATTGCACTGGGTTGGTGTACACAGTCCTAGACGGTAGGAGGGTAAATGCTCCAGGTGCGCAGATCAAAGCAGTGGGGTAGGGAACACGGTCCTACATGCGGGTGGCTAACTGCTCCTGGCTTAGAGATCAATGCACTGGGGTGGTGTACACAGTCCTACATGTTGGGAGGGAAACTCTTCCTGGTTTACAGGTCATTCCACTGTGGTAATGTATGCAGACCCACATGCTGGGAGGGTAAATGCTACTGTTTTTCAGATCAATGCCCTAAGGGTGTGGTACACTGTCCAACGTGCTCGGAAGGTAACTGTTCCTGGTTTACAGATCAATGCACTCGGGTGGTGTACACAGTCCTTCATGCTGGGAGGGTAACTGTTCCTGGTTGACAGATCAATGCACTGGGGTTGTGTACACAGTCCTACGTGCTGGGAGGGTAACTGCTCCTGGTTTACAGATCAATGCACTGGGGTGGTGTATACGTTCCTATATGCTGGGATTGTAACTGCTCCTGGTTTATAGAGCATTGCACTTGGGTAGTGTATGCCGACCGAACTGCAGGGAGGGTGACTGCTCCTGGTTGACAGATCAATGCACTGGGGTGGAGTACACAGTCCTACATACTGGGTGGGGAACTGCTCTGATTTACAGATCAAAACACTGGGGTGGTGTACACAGTCCTACATGCTGGGATGGGATCTGCTCCTGGTTTACTGATCAATGCACTGGGGTGGTGTACACAGTCCTACATGCTGGGAGGGTAACTGCTCCTGTTTACAGATCAATGCACTGGGGTGGTATACACAGTCTGACATGATGGGAGGTTAACTGCTCCTGGTTTACAGATCAATGAACTGGGGTTGTATACACAGTCCTACATACTGGGTTGGGAACTGCTCCTGATTTACAGATCAATGCATTGGGGTGGGTTACACAGTCCTACATGCTGGGCTGGTATTTGCTCCTGGTTTACAGATCAATGCACTGGGGTGGGGTACAGTCCTACCTGCTGGGTGGAATAACTGCTCTTGGATTACAGATCAATGCAGTGGGGTGAGGTACACAGTCCTACATGCTGGGTGGGTAACTGCTCCTGGCTTAGCGATCAATGCACTGGGGTGAGATACACAGTCCTACATGCTGGGATGGTAACTGCTCCTGGTTTACAGGTCAATGCACTGGGGTTGTGTACATTGTCCTACGTGCTGGGAGGGTAACTGCTTCTGGTTTTCAGATCAGTGCACCTGGGTGTTGTACATAGTCCTTCAAGCTGGGAGGTTAACTGTTCCTGGTTTACAGATCAATGCACTGGGGAGTTGTACACAGTCCCTACAAGCTGGGAGGGTAACTGCTCCTGGTTTACATATCAATGCACTGGGGAGTTGTACACAGTCCCTACATGCTGGGATGGTAACTGCTCCTGGTTTACAGGTCAGTGCACTGGGGTTGTGTACATTGTCCTACGTGCTGGGAGGATAACTGCTTCTGGTTTACAAATCAATGCACTCGGGTGGTGTATACAGTCCTACATGCTAGGAGGGAAAGTGCTACTGTTTTTCAGATCACTGCACTGTACATAGTCCTTCATGCTGGGAGGGTAACAGTTCCTGGTTTACAGATCAATGCACTGGCGTGGTGTAAACAGTCCTACATGCTGGGAGGGTAACTGCGGCTGGGTTACAGATCAATGCACTGTGATGGTGTACACAGTCCTTCATGCTGGGACACTAACTGCTCCTGGTTTACAGATCAATGCACTGGGGAGTTGTACACTGTCCCTACATGCCGGGATGGTAGCTACTCCTGGTTTACAGATCAATGCACTGTGGTGGTGTACACAGTCCTACATGCTGGGAGGGTAACTGTTCCTGGTTTACAGGCCAATGCACTGGGGTGGGGTACACAGTCCTACATGCTTGGATGGTAACTACTCCTGGTTTACAGGTCAATGCACTGGGGTGGGATACACAGTCCTACATTCTTGGAAGTTATCTGCTCCTGGGTTACAAATCAATGCACTGTGGTGGGGTACACAGTCCTACATGCTGGGTGGAGTAACTGTTCTTAGTTTACAGATCAATGCAGTGGGGTGTTGTGCACAGTGCTACATGCGGGGAGTGTATCTCCTTCTGGTTTTAAGATCAATGCACCGCGTTGTTGTACACAGTCCTACAATCTGGAAGGGTAACTGTTCCTGGTTTACAGATCAATGCACTGGGGCGGTGGACAAAGTCCTCCATGCTGGGGGATAACTGCTCCTGGTTTACAGTTCATTGCACTGGGTTCGTGTACACAGTCCTAGACGGTAGGAGGGTAAATGCTCCAGGTGCACAGATCGGTGCATTGGGGTGGGGAACACAGTCATACATTCTTGGTGGGGAACTGTTCCTGGTGTACAAATCAATGCAGAGAGGTAATGTACACAATCCGACATGCTGAGAGGGTAACTGCTGCTCGTTTTCATATCAATGCACTAGGTGTTGTATAAAGCCCTTCAAGCTGGGAGGGTAACTGATCCTGGTTTTCAGATCAATGCACTGGGGTGGTCTACACAGTCCTTCATGCTGGGCAGGTAACTGCTCCTGGTTTACAAATCAATGCAAAGGGGTGGGGTACACAGTCCTTCATGATGGGGGGCTCACTGCTGCTGCTTTACAGATCAATGCCCTGGGGTGTTGTACACAGTCCTTCATGCTGGGAGGGTAACTGTTCCTGGTTTACAGATCAATGCACTGGGGTCGTGTACACAGTCCTACATGCTGGGAGGGTAACTGCTCCTGGATTACAGATCAATGCACTGGGGTGGTGTACACACTCTTACATGATGGTAGGCTAACTGATCCTGGTTTACAGATCAATGCACTGGGGTGGAGTACACAGTCCTACATGCTGGGAGCGTAACTTCTCTTAGTTTACAGATCAATGCAGTGGGATGGTGTATACAGTCCAACAAGCTGGGAGGGTAACTGCTCCTGGTTTACAGATCAATGCACTGGGTTGTGTACACAGTCCTACATGCTGGGATGGTAACTGCTCCTGGATTACAGATCAATGCACTGGGGTGGGGTACACAGTCCGACATGCTTGGAAGATATCTGCTGCTGGTTTACAAATCAATGCACTGTGGTGGGGTACACAGTCCAACATGCTGGGTGGAGTAACTGCTCCTAGTTCACAGATCAATGCACTGGGGTGGTGTGCACAGTCCTACATGCGGGGAGGGTGTAACTTCCCCGGTTAACAGATCAATGCACTGGGGTGGTGTACACAGTCCTACATGCTGGGAGTGTATCTCCTTCTGGTTTTAAGATCAATGCACTGCGTTGTTGTACACAGTCCTACATGTTGGGAGGGTAACTGCTCCTGGTTTACAGATCAATGCACTGGGGTGGTGTACACAGTCCTACATGCTGGGCGGGTAACTGCTCCTGGTTTACATATCAATGCACTGTTATGGGGTACATAGTCCGACATGCTGGGAGGGTAACTATTCCAGGTTGACAGCACAATGCACTGGGGTGGTGTACACATTCCTCCATGCTGGGGGATAACTGCTCCTGGTTTACAGTTCATTGCACTGGGTTGGTGTACACAGTCCTAGACTGTAGGAGTGTAAATGCTCCTGGGTTACAGATCAAGGCTCTGGGGAAGTGTACACTGTCCAACGTGCTGCGAGGGTAACTGCTCCTGGTTTAAATATCAATGCAATGTGGTGTGGTACACAGTCCTACATGCTGGGAGGTTACCTATTCCTGACTTACAGATCAATGCACTATGATGGGGTACACAGTCCTACATGCTTGGAAGGTATTCTCTCCTGTTTTACAAATCAATGCACTGTGGTGGGGTACACAGTCCTACATGCTGGGTGGAGTAACTGCTCCGGGTTTACATTTCAATGCACTGGGGTGGTGTGCACAGTCCTACATGCGGGGTGGGTGTAACTTCCCCTGGTTAACAGATCAATGCACTGGGGTGGGGTACACAGTCCTACATGCTGGGAGTGTATCTGCTTCTGGTTTTAAGATCAATGCACTGCGTTGATGTACACAGTCCTACATGCAGGGCGGGTAAATGCTCCTGATTTACAGATCAATGCACTAGGCTGGGGTACATAGTCCTACATGCTTGGAAGATATCTGCTGCTGGTTTACAAATCAATGCACTGTGGTGGGGTACACAGTCCTACATGCTGGGTGGAGTAACTGCTCCTAATTTACAGATCAATGCACTTGGGTGGTGTGCACAGTCCTACATGCGGGGAGGGTAACTGCTCCTGGATTACAGATCAATGCACTGGGGTGGTGTACACAGTCCTACATGCTGGGAGAGTAACTGCTCCTGGTTTACAGATCAATGCACTGTTATGGGGTACATAGTCATACATGCTGGGAGGGTAAATAATCCAGGTTAACAGATCAATGCACTGGGGTGGGGTACACAGTCCTACATTCTGGAAGGGTAACTATTCCTGATTTACAGATCAATGCACTGGGGCGGTGTACACAGTCCTCCATGCTGGTGGATAACTGCTCCTGGTTTACAGTTCATTGCACCGGGTTTGTGTACACAGTCGTAGACGGTAGGAGGGTAAATGCTCCAGGTGCACAGATCAGTGCACTGGGGTGATGAACACAGTCCTACATTCTGGGGAGGTAACTGCTCCAGGGTTACAGATCAATGCACTGGGATGGGGTACACAGTCCTACATTCTTGGTGGGGAACTGTTCCTGGTTTACAGATCAATGCACTGGAATGTTGTACACATTCCTACATGCTCGGGGGGGGGGGGGGGGGGGAACTGTTCCTGGGTTACAGATCAATGCAGAGACGTAGTGTACACAATCCGACATGCTGAGAGGGTAACTGCTGATCGTTTTCAGATCAATGCACTGGGGTGGTCGACGCAGTGCTACATGCTGTCGTACATTCTTGGTGGGAATTTGTTCCTGGTTTACAGATCAATGCAGAGAGGTAATGTCCACAATCCGAAATGCTGAGAGGTAACTGCTGCTCGTTTTCAGATCAATGCACTGGGGTGTTGTATAAAGCCCTTCAAGCTGGGAGGGTAACTCCTCCTGGTTTTCAGATCAATGCACGAGGGTGGTCTACACAGTCCTTCATGCTGGGAGAGTAACTGCTCCTGGGTTACAGATCATTGCACTGTGGTAATGTATGCAGACCTACATGCTGGGAGGGTAACTGCTATTGTTTTTCAGATCAATGCCCTGGGGTGTTGTACACAGTCCTTCATGCTGGGAGGGTAACTGTTCCTGGTTTACAGATATTTACATCCCGGCAGCTGTGCGAGTCCGAGAGGAATCATGGAACCCTTATCATGTGACTTTGCATCTGTTGTTATGCAGGAGCACAATTGGAAATACAAGAAAATGAGGCGGCGCGGCCGGCTGGTAGTGTGGCCGAGCGGTCTAAGGCGCTGGATCCAGGTTCCAGTCTCGAAAAGGGTGTGGGTTCGAATCCCACCACTGCCATTTCTGCTGATCAACTCCAACGCTGCAGCTTGTTAAAATGCTGTTTCGGTGCCCACTGTATATTGATGTTGAAAACAAAAGAAAAATGGGTTTGCTTCCCAGGGAACTAACTGTGGTGTGGGATACTACCAAATATTTCAAAATGTCTCTAGTGTCATGATCGTGTTCGCCTCCCGCTCGGAAAATCGCAAACAGTTCTGCCATCCCAGGCAAGTTGAGCTTTTTGAAAGAGTCGTTTGGAAATGCCCTGTTGTTAGTTGTGAGATTACTTTATGACTCATGCCCTCGGACTGTATCACATTTAGCATTCATGCATCTCTGTGTCTGAAAATGCATGAGATATGCCAGTTTGTTTGTGTTCCGTGTTAAATGCTTTCTGTTTTGCGATTCGCTCAATACATTTCGATTTAACAGGGTTTCTGAGGTAACTTCCAGCAGCAAAAAGTCTCAGCAGAGGATCTGGGAAAATTTCGCAGAGTATGGTCAGTCGGAGCTAAAGTAAGGAAGTCGTTCGTTTCTGCAGTGTTTCACAACACTACCTCTCCCGTGAGCAGTCGAACAGACTAAATGTTTGTGCCACAGACTGCGATGGCAAACTCCGCTAAAAAGTAATCCTTTAAAGCCGGTGGAAGCAACATGACGTAATTGGGGTACATCGTGGAAAAAGATACTTCGGTGGACCTCATCCGTGCTCACCACATCGCCAAAATTAAACAAGTCCCGTTCCCCAGCATTTGGCCCCAATCCCTCTAAACGCATCATATCCAGAAACTCACCCGATTACCTTTGCAATTTTCTGAGTGTAATAGCCTCCTCCACTTCCTCTGGTAGATCATTCCAAACACGCACAACCTTCTTTGTGGGAAATGTGCCTCAGGTCCTTTGTCACTTTCAGCCCACTCACCTTAAAGCTATGCTCTCGAGTTTTCAACTCACACCAACTTGGGTAAAACTCAGTTAACCACCCTTCCATAAGGTCATGTCGCAGCTGTTACGATGCAGGGAAAGTCGTCCCAGCCTATTCCACCTCGTCCTACGGAACAAACATCGACGACAGCTTTGTCTATATTTTGTCATCAATTTAACGTGTCTTTTTTTTTACGTTTTCAAGATGTCAATTACGCTGGACAACAACGAGCTATTGGAAACAAAAAGGTGAAACGTAGAACGGATTCAACTTTCAGTGTCGGACGCCACTGAGCCGCGGCACTGCTGGTTCCGGCTTGTTTCTGTAGTGTAGTGGTCATCACGTTCGCCTCATACGCGAATGGTCCCCAGTTCGAAACTGGGCCGAAACTGCTTTGTTCTTCAACTGCAGCCTTTTACATGGACAAGAGCTGAGCTTTCTTGCATGCTTTCCCATCTGCAAACTGCCTTCGAATTTGCTTGAACAAATCTGCTCTGGTAGTGAAATGTAATGCAATTCCATTTAATTACAGTGCAAAGCGTTGTTAAGTTTTTCTCCAACCTGGTTCTGATCATATGCCATTCTGTTGGAGAGTGTAGTTACCGCCTTCTGATCCTTCCACGAAAAGCAGTACCGCATTTGCCTTCCTTGCGCCGACGGCTCGGTTCAAAGACAGGAAAGAAGCAGATGCTCTGGTGTCACAGCGCACCACGAATTCCTGAACTTGTCTGTTTGTCAAATGTACCCCAAGGTCGTCTCAGAAAGACCTCATTTGGAAGCTGTCAATCGTGATACAACGTGCGAGAATTGGCACCAGATATCCTGAATCATGTTTTGGAGCAATTCGCACGTTAGTGGCTCATTCAATCAGCAACAGCAATGAAAGAAATTGCACTCTCAGAGGTACCTTTCGACTTGCGCATTCATAGCGTCGCTAGTATTAAGGTCCGCCCCGAGATCTAAGTCATGTTGGAACTGAAACGGAGGAATCGACAGAGAGGCTACAGAATGACATCGCATCCATTTGGTTTTCTTTAAATTACGGACGAGCAGGAAAATGTAAACGGGGAGGGCGAGTGGAGAAGTGAGGCAGTTGCAGCTCTGGTGAAATTCCTTCTTTGTGATTCACTCAGCAACCAGAGACGTGAAGGTGACTCAGGCGTGAAAGCTCTTCACATCGAGAACAAAAAGCACTCAAGGTCAGTTAGCACCTCTTCCGGAGTGGGGGGTGCGGTGAGGTAATTACCTTGTGACTTCTGTTACTATGTTCAGAAACTGCCGGTTTGATTGAGGTGAACAGAAACTGCATTTCCAAAAAACACCATGGAATTTAACAAAATTTATTGAGTCGCTTGTCGTCGATTCCCACATAGGTTTCCAACGCAGTTGGTATCCATGTGGCTCATGTCCAGGTGTGAACATCTCTGCAGCACATTGCACGGTTAAGGTAAAAGGCAAGGAAAGTGGCTTCTAGAACTGGCTCCGAGGTCAGAGCATTCTCACAATGTGATCTGTCGTTCTCGGAATGTAATGTTACCTCCGGTTTTAGGGTGGAGAACATTCTTTGGGACTCTTATTCTGAAAAGAAAAACAGACACAGTGACTGAAACTATGCTGCACGGAATGATGTGGATTACGGCCTGCTCAGGTTTGTGCGTTTTCCCTGTAGTCCGGTGTGTTTCGTGTTCCGTGTAAACGTGAAAGTCGTCCTGTTTCGAGCAATGGGTGAAATCATTTAGCAAAGCGAGATTCGAAATTGCATTAATGTCAAGCAGCTCATGGTTATTTGACCAAATCATAAGCGAACCCATATTCTCAAGCACTCACAGATACATTTGTAGCTGATAAGAGTCTGAGAAGATAGACTCAGTTTACCATTGATTTGTGTCTGGATTGATGGGCGATCAATATCTGCTGCGAAATTGACATTGTAGCTGTGCCAGTCCGAGAGGACATCCCAGCAGCTGTGCGAGTCCGAGAGGAATCATGGAACCCTTATCATGTGACTTTGCATCTGTTGTTATGCAGGAGCACAATTGGAAATACAAGAAAATGAGGAGGCGCGGCCGGCTGGTAGTGTGGCCGAGCGGTCTAAGGCGCTGGATCCAGGTTCCAGTCTCGAAAGGGGTGTGGGTCCGAATCCCACCACTGCCATTTCTGCTGATCAACTCCAACGCTGCAGCTTGTTAAAATGCTGTTTCGGTGCCCACTGTATATTGATGTTGAAAACAAAAGTAAAATGGGTTTGCTTCCCAGGGCACTAACTGTGGTGTGGGATATTGCCAAATATTTCAAAATGTCTCTACTGTCATGATCGTGTTCGCCTCCCGCTCGGAAAATCGCAAACAGTTCTGCCATCCCAGGCAAGTTGAGCTTTTTGAAAGAGTCGTTTGGAAATGCCCTGTTGTTAGTTGTGAGATTACTTTATGACTCATGCCCTCGGACTGTATCACATTTAGCATTCATGCATCTCTGTGTCTGAAAATGCATGAAATATGCCAGTTTGTTTGTGTTCCGTGTTAAATGCTTTCTGTTTTGCGATTCGCTCAATACATTTCGATTTAACAGGGTTTCTGAGGTAACTTCCAGCAGCAAAAAGTCTCAGCAGAGGATCTGGGAAAATTTCGCAGAGTATGGTCAGTCGGAGCTAAAGTAAGGAAGTCGTTCGTTTCTGCAGTGTTTCACAACACTACCTCTCCCGTGAGCAGTCGAACAGACTAAATGTTTGTGCCACAGACTGCGATGGCAAACTCCGCTAAAAAGTAATCCTTTAAAGCCGGTGGAAGCAACATGACGTAATTGGGGTACATCGTGGAAAAAGATACTTCGGTGGACCTCATCCGTGCTCACCACATCGCCAAAATTAAACAAGTCCCGTTCCCCAGCATTTGGCCCCAATCCCTCTAAACGCATCATATCCAGAAACTCACCCGATTACCTTTGCAATTTTCTGAGTGTAATAGCCTCCTCCACTTCCTCTGGTAGATCATTCCAAACACGCACAACCTTCTTTGTGGGAAATGTGCCTCAGGTCCTTTGTCACTTTCAGCCCACTCACCTTAAAGCTATGCTCTCGAGTTTTCAACTCACACCAACTTGGGTAAAACTCAGTTAACCACCCTTCCATAAGGTCATGTCGCAGCTGTTACGATGCAGGGAAAGTCGTCCCAGCCTATTCCACCTCGTCCTACGGAACAAACATCGACGACAGCTTTGTCTATATTTTGTCATCAATTTAACGTGTCTTTTTTTTTACGTTTTCAAGATGTCAATTACGCTGGACAACAACGAGCTATTGGAAACAAAAAGGTGAAACGTAGAACGGATTCAACTTTCAGTGTCGGACGCCACTGAGCCGCGGCACTGCTGGTTCCGGCTTGTTTCTGTAGTGTAGTGGTCATCACGTTCGCCTCATACGCGAATGGTCCCCAGTTCGAAACTGGGCCGAAACTGCTTTGTTCTTCAACTGCAGCCTTTTACATGGACAAGAGCTGAGCTTTCTTGCATGCTTTCCCATCTGCAAACTGCCTTCGAATTTGCTTGAACAAATCTGCTCTGGTAGTGAAATGTAATGCAATTCCATTTAATTACAGTGCAAAGCGTTGTTAAGTTTTTCTCCAACCTGGTTCTGATCATATGCCATTCTGTTGGAGAGTGTAGTTACCGCCTTCTGATCCTTCCACGAAAAGCAGTACCGCATTTGCCTTCCTTGCGCCGACGGCTCGGTTCAAAGACAGGAAAGAAGCAGATGCTCTGGTGTCACAGCGCACCACGAATTCCTGAACTTGTCTGTTTGTCAAATGTACCCCAAGGTCGTCTCAGAAAGACCTCATTTGGAAGCTGTCAATCGTGATTCAACGTGCGAGAATTGGCACCAGATATCCTGAATCATGTTTTGGAGCAATTCGCACGTTAGTGGCTCATTCAATCAGCAACAGCAATGAAAGAAATTGCACTCTCAGAGGTACCTTTCGACTTGCGCATTCATAGCGTCGCTAGTATTAAGGTCCGCCCCGAGATCTAAGTCATGTTGGAACTGAAACGGAGGAATCGACAGAGAGGCTACAGAATGACATCGCATCCATTTGGTTTTCTTTAAATTACGGACGAGCAGGAAAATGTAAACGGGGAGGGCGAGTGGAGAAGTGAGGCAGTTGCAGCTCTGGTGAAATTCCTTCTTTGTGATTCACTCAGCAACCAGAGACGTGAAGGTGACTCAGGCGTGAAAGCTCTTCACATCGAGAACAAAAAGCACTCAAGGTCAGTTAGCACCTCTTCCGGAGTGGGGGGTGCGGTGAGGTAATTACCTTGTGACTTCTGTTACTATGTTCAGAAACTGCCGGTTTGATTGAGGTGAACAGAAACTGCATTTCCAAAAAACACCATGGAATTTAACAAAATTTATTGAGTCGCTTGTCGTCGATTCCCACATAGGTTTCCAACGCAGTTGGTATCCATGTGGCTCATGTCCAGGTGTGAACATCTCTGCAGCACATTGCACGGTTAAGGTAAAAGGCAAGGAAAGTGGCTTCTAGAACTGGCTCCGAGGTCAGAGCATTCTCACAATGTGATCTGTCGTTCTCGGAATGTAATGTTACCTCCGGTTTTAGGGTGGAGAACATTCTTTGGGACTCTTATTCTGAAAAGAAAAACAGACACAGTGACTGAAACTATGCTGCACGGAATGATGTGGATTACGGCCTGCTCAGGTTTGTGCGTTTTCCCTGTAGTCCGGTGTGTTTCGTGTTCCGTGTAAACGTGAAAGTCGTCCTGTTTCGAGCAATGGGTGAAATCATTTAGCAAAGCGAGATTCGAAATTGCATTAATGTCAAGCAGCTCATGGTTATTTGACCAAATCATAAGCGAACCCATATTCTCAAGCACTCACAGATACATTTGTAGCTGATAAGAGTCTGAGAAGATAGACTCAGTTTACCATTGATTTGTGTCTGGATTGATGGGCGATCAATATCTGCTGCGAAATTGACATTGTAGCTGTGCCAGTCCGAGAGGACATCCCAGCAGCTGTGCGAGTCCGAGAGGAATCATGGAACCCTTATCATGTGACTTTGCATCTGTTGTTATGCAGGAGCACAATTGGAAATACAAGAAAATGAGGAGGCGCGGCCGGCTGGTAGTGTGGCCGAGCGGTCTAAGGCGCTGGATCCAGGTTCCAGTCTCGAAAGGGGTGTGGGTCCGAATCCCACCACTGCCATTGGATGGGAAAGCATGCAAGAAAGCTCAGCTCTTGTCCATGTAAAAGGCTGCAGTTGAAGAACAAAGCAGTTTCGGCCCAGTTTCGAACTGGGGACCATTCGCGTATGAGGCGAACGTGATGACCACTACACTACAGAAACAAGCCGGAACCAGCAGTGCCGCGGCTCAGTGGCGTCCGACACTGAAAGTTGAATCCGTTCTACGTTTCACCTTTTTGTTTCCAATAGCTCGTTGTTGTCCAGCGTAATTGACATCTTGAAAACGTAAAAAAAAAGACACGTTAAATTGATGACAAAATATAGACAAAGCTGTCGTCGATGTTTGTTCCGTAGGACGAGGTGGAATAGGCTGGGACGACTTTCCCTGCATCGTAACAGCTGCGACATGACCTTATGGAAGGGTGGTTAACTGAGTTTTACCCAAGTTGGTGTGAGTTGAAAACTCGAGAGCATAGCTTTAAGGTGAGTGGGCTGAAAGTGACAAAGGACCTGAGGCACATTTCCCACAAAGAAGGTTGTGCGTGTTTGGAATGATCTACCAGAGGAAGTGGAGGAGGCTATTACACTCAGAAAATTGCAAAGGTAATCGGGTGAGTTTCTGGATATGATGCGTTTAGAGGGATTGGGGCCAAATGCTGGGGAACGGGACTTGTTTAATTTTGGCGATGTGGTGAGCACGGATGAGGTCCACCGAAGTATCTTTTTCCACGATGTACCCCAATTACGTCATGTTGCTTCCACCGGCTTTAAAGGATTACTTTTTAGCGGAGTTTGCCATCGCAGTCTGTGGCACAAACATTTAGTCTGTTCGACTGCTCACGGGAGAGGTAGTGTTGTGAAACACTGCAGAAACGAACGACTTCCTTACTTTAGCTCCGACTGACCATACTCTGCGAAATTTTCCCAGATCCTCTGCTGAGACTTTTTGCTGCTGGAAGTTACCTCAGAAACCCTGTTAAATCGAAATGTATTGAGCGAATCGCAAAACAGAAAGCATTTAACACGGAACACAAACAAACTGGCATATTTCATGCATTTTCAGACACAGAGATGCATGAATGCTAAATGTGATACAGTCCGAGGGCATGAGTCATAAAGTAATCTCACAACTAACAACAGGGCATTTCCAAACGACTCTTTCAAAAAGCTCAACTTGCCTGGGATGGCAGAACTGTTTGCGATTTTCCGAGCGGGAGGCGAACACGATCATGACAGTAGAGACATTTTGAAATATTTGGCAATATCCCACACCACAGTTAGTGCCCTGGGAAGCAAACCCATTTTACTTTTGTTTTCAACATCAATATACAGTGGGCACCGAAACAGCATTTTAACAAGCTGCAGCGTTGGAGTTGATCAGCAGAAATGGCAGTGGTGGGATTCGGACCCACACCCCTTTCGAGACTGGAACCTGGATCCAGCGCCTTAGACCGCTCGGCCACACTACCAGCCGGCCGCGCCTCCTCATTTTCTTGTATTTCCAATTGTGCTCCTGCATAACAACAGATGCAAAGTCACATGATAAGGGTTCCATGATTCCTCTCGGACTCGCACAGCTGCTGGGATGTCCTCTCGGACTGGCACAGCTACAATGTCAATTTCGCAGCAGATATTGATCGCCCATCAATCCAGACACAAATCAATGGTAAACTGAGTCTATCTTCTCAGACTCTTATCAGCTACAAATGTATCTGTGAGTGCTTGAGAATATGGGTTCGCTTATGATTTGGTCAAATAACCATGAGCTGCTTGACATTAATGCAATTTCGAATCTCGCTTTGCTAAATGATTTCACCCATTGCTCGAAACAGGACGACTTTCACGTTTACACGGAACACGAAACACACCGGACTACAGGGAAAACGCACAAACCTGAGCAGGCCGTAATCCACATCATTCCGTGCAGCATAGTTTCAGTCACTGTGTCTGTTTTTCTTTTCAGAATAAGAGTCCCAAAGAATGTTCTCCACCCTAAAACCGGAGGTAACATTACATTCCGAGAACGACAGATCACATTGTGAGAATGCTCTGACCTCGGAGCCAGTTCTAGAAGCCACTTTCCTTGCCTTTTACCTTAACCGTGCAATGTGCTGCAGAGATGTTCACACCTGGACATGAGCCACATGGATACCAACTGCGTTGGAAACCTATGTGGGAATCGACGACAAGCGACTCAATAAATTTTGTTAAATTCCATGGTGTTTTTTGGAAATGCAGTTTCTGTTCACCTCAATCAAACCGGCAGTTTCTGAACATAGTAACAGAAGTCACAAGGTAATTACCTCACCGCACCCCCCACTCCGGAAGAGGTGCTAACTGACCTTGAGTGCTTTTTGTTCTCGATGTGAAGAGCTTTCACGCCTGAGTCACCTTCACGTCTCTGGTTGCTGAGTGAATCACAAAGAAGGAATTTCACCAGAGCTGCAACTGCCTCACTTCTCCACTCGCCCTCCCCGTTTACATTTTCCTGCTCGTCCGTAATTTAAAGAAAACCAAATGGATGCGATGTCATTCTGTAGCCTCTCTGTCGATTCCTCCGTTTCAGTTCCAACATGACTTAGATCTCGGGGCGGACCTTAATACTAGCGACGCTATGAATGCGCAAGTCGAAAGGTACCTCTGAGAGTGCAATTTCTTTCATTGCTGTTGCTGATTGAATGAGCCACTAACGTGCGAATTGCTCCAAAACATGATTCAGGATATCTGGTGCCAATTCTCGCACGTTGAATCACGATTGACAGCTTCCAAATGAGGTCTTTCTGAGACGACCTTGGGGTACATTTGACAAACAGACAAGTTCAGGAATTCGTGGTGCGCTGTGACACCAGAGCATCTGCTTCTTTCCTGTCTTTGAACCGAGCCGTCGGCGCAAGGAAGGCAAATGCGGTACTGCTTTTCGTGGAAGGATCAGAAGGCGGTAACTACACTCTCCAACAGAATGGCATATGATCAGAACCAGGTCGGAGAAAAACTTAACAACGCTTTGCACTGTAATTAAATGGAATTGCATTACATTTCACTACCAGAGCAGATTTGTTCAAGCAAATTCGAAGGCAGTTTGCAGATGGGAAAGCATGCAAGAAAGCTCAGCTCTTGTCCATGTAAAAGGCTGCAGTTGAAGAACAAAGCAGTTTCGGCCCAGTTTCGAACTGGGGACCATTCGCGTATGAGGCGAACGTGATGACCACTACACTACAGAAACAAGCCGGAACCAGCAGTGCCGCGGCTCAGTGGCGTCCGACACTGAAAGTTGAATCCGTTCTACGTTTCACCTTTTTGTTTCCAATAGCTCGTTGTTGTCCAGCGTAATTGACATCTTGAAAACGTAAAAAAAAAGACACGTTAAATTGATGACAAAATATAGACAAAGCTGTCGTCGATGTTTGTTCCGTAGGACGAGGTGGAATAGGCTGGGACGACTTTCCCTGCATCGTAACAGCTGCGACATGACCTTATGGAAGGGTGGTTAACTGAGTTTTACCCAAGTTGGTGTGAGTTGAAAACTCGAGAGCATAGCTTTAAGGTGAGTGGGCTGAAAGTGACAAAGGACCTGAGGCACATTTCCCACAAAGAAGGTTGTGCGTGTTTGGAATGATCTACCAGAGGAAGTGGAGGAGGCTATTACACTCAGAAAATTGCAAAGGTAATCGGGTGAGTTTCTGGATATGATGCGTTTAGAGGGATTGGGGCCAAATGCTGGGGAACGGGACTTGTTTAATTTTGGCGATGTGGTGAGCACGGATGAGGTCCACCGAAGTATCTTTTTCCACGATGTACCCCAATTACGTCATGTTGCTTCCACCGGCTTTAAAGGATTACTTTTTAGCGGAGTTTGCCATCGCAGTCTGTGGCACAAACATTTAGTCTGTTCGACTGCTCACGGGAGAGGTAGTGTTGTGAAACACTGCAGAAACGAACGACTTCCTTACTTTAGCTCCGACTGACCATACTCTGCGAAATTTTCCCAGATCCTCTGCTGAGACTTTTTGCTGCTGGAAGTTACCTCAGAAACCCTGTTAAATCGAAATGTATTGAGCGAATCGCAAAACAGAAAGCATTTAACACGGAACACAAACAAACTGGCATATCTCATGCATTTTCAGACACAGAGATGCATGAATGCTAAATGTGATACAGTCCGAGGGCATGAGTCATAAAGTAATCTCACAACTAACAACAGGGCATTTCCAAACGACTCTTTCAAAAAGCTCAACTTGCCTGGGATGGCAGAACTGTTTGCGATTTTCCGAGCGGGAGGCGAACACGATCATGACACTAGAGACATTTTGAAATATTTGGTAGTATCCCACACCACAGTTAGTTCCCTGGGAAGCAAACCCATTTTTCTTTTGTTTTCAACATCAATATACAGTGGGCACCGAAACAGCATTTTAACAAGCTGCAGCGTTGGAGTTGATCAGCAGAAATGGCAGTGGTGGGATTCGAACCCACACCCTTTTCGAGACTGGAACCTGGATCCAGCGCCTTAGACCGCTCGGCCACACTACCAGCCGGCCGCGCCGCCTCATTTTCTTGTATTTCCAATTGTGCTCCTGCATAACAACAGATGCAAAGTCACATGATAAGGGTTCCATGATTCCTCTCGGACTCGCACAGCTGCCGGGATGTAAATATCTGTAAACCAGGAACAGTTACCCTCCCAGCATGAAGGACTGTGTACAACACCCCAGGGCATTGATCTGAAAAACAATAGCAGTTACCCTCCCAGCATGTAGGTCTGCATACATTACCACAGTGCAATGATCTGTAACCCAGGAGCAGTTACTCTCCCAGCATGAAGGACTGTGTAGACCACCCTCGTGCATTGATCTGAAAACCAGGAGGAGTTACCCTCCCAGCTTGAAGGGCTTTATACAACACCCCAGTGCATTGATCTGAAAACGAGCAGCAGTTACCTCTCAGCATTTCGGATTGTGGACATTACCTCTCTGCATTGATCTGTAAACCAGGAACAAATTCCCACCAAGAATGTACGACAGCATGTAGCACTGCGTCGACCACCCCAGTGCATTGATCTGAAAACGATCAGCAGTTACCCTCTCAGCATGTCGGATTGTGTACACTACGTCTCTGCATTGATCTGTAACCCAGGAACAGCTATGCTCTCGAGTTTTCAACTCACACCAACTTGGGTAAAACTCAGTTAACCACCCTTCCATAAGGTCATGTCGCAGCTGATACGATGCAGGGAAAGTCGTCCCAGCCTATTCCACCTCGTCCTACGATACAAACATCGACGACAGCTTTGTCTATATTTTGTCATCAATTTAACGTGTCTTTTTTTTTTACGTTTTCAAGATGTCAATTACGCTGGACAACAACGAGCTATTGGAAACAAAAAGGTGAAACGTAGAACGGATTCAACTTTCAGTGTCGGACGCCACTGAGCAGCGGCACTGCTGGCTCCGGTTTGTTTCTGCAGTGTAGTCGTAATCACGTTCGCCTCATATGCGAAAGGTCCCCAGTTCGAAACTGGGCAGAAACTGCTTTGTTCTTCAACTGCAGCCTTTTACATGGAAAAGAGCTGAACTTTCTTGCATGCTTTCCCATCTGCAAACTGCCTTCGAATTTGCTTGAACAAATCTGCTCTGGTAGTGAAATGTAATGCAATTCCATTTAATTACAGTGCAAAGCGTTGTTAAGTTTTTCTCCAACCTGGTTCTGATCATATGCCATTCTGTTGGAGAGTGTAGTTACCGCCTTCTGATCCTTCCACGAAAAGCAGTACCGCATTTGCCTTCCTTGCGCCGACGGCTCGGTTCAAAGACAGGAAAGAAGCAGATGCTCTGGTGTCACAGCGCACCACGAATTCCTGAACTTGTCTGTTTGTCAAATGTACCCCAAGGTCGTCTCAGAAAGACCTCATTTGGAAGCTGTCAATCGTGATTCAACGTGCGAGAATTGGCACCAGATATCCTGAATCATGTTTTGGAGCAATTCGCACGTTAGTGGCTCATTCAATCAGCAACAGCAATGAAAGAAATTGCACTCTCAGAGGTACCTTTCGACTTGCGCATTCATAGCGTCGCTAGTATTAAGGTCCGCCCCGAGATCTAAGTCATGTTGGAACTGAAACGGAGGAATCGACAGAGAGGCTACAGAATGACATCGCATCCATTTGGTTTTCTTTAAATTACGGACGAGCAGGAAAATGTAAACGGGGAGGGCGAGTGGAGAAGTGAGGCAGTTGCAGCTCTGGTGAAATTCCTTCTTTGTGATTCACTCAGCAACCAGAGACGTGAAGGTGACTCAGGCGTGAAAGCTCTTCACATCGAGAACAAAAAGCACTCAAGGGCAGTTAGCACCTCTTCCGGAGTGGGGGGTGCGGTGAGGTAATTACCTTGTGACTTCTGTTACTATGTTCAGAAACTGCCGGTTTGATTGAGGTGAACAGAAACTGCATTTCCAAAAAACACCATGGAATTTAACAAAATTTATTGAGTCGCTTGTCGTCGATTCCCACATAGGTTTCCAACGCAGTTGGTATCCATGTGGCTCATGTCCAGGTGTGAACATCTCTGCAGCACATTGCACGGTTAAGGTAAAAGGCAAGGAAAGTGGCTTCTAGAACTGGCTCCGAGGTCAGAGCATTCTCACAATGTGATCTGTCGTTCTCGGAATGTAATGTTACCTCCGGTTTTAGGGTGGAGAACATTCTTTGGGACTCTTATTCTGAAAAGAAAAACAGACACAGTGACTGAAACTATGCTGCACGGAATGATGTGGATTACGGCCTGCTCAGGTTTGTGCGTTTTCCCTGTAGTCCGGTGTGTTTCGTGTTCCGTGTAAACGTGAAAGTCGTCCTGTTTCGAGCAATGGGTGAAATCATTTAGCAAAGCGAGATTCGAAATTGCATTAATGTCAAGCAGCTCATGGTTATTTGACCAAATCATAAGCGAACCCATATTCTCAAGCACTCACAGATACATTTGTAGCTGATAAGAGTCTGAGAAGATAGACTCAGTTTACCATTGATTTGTGTCTGGATTGATGGGCGATCAATATCTGCTGCGAAATTGACATTGTAGCTGTGCCAGTCCGAGAGGACATCCCAGCAGCTGTGCGAGTCCGAGAGGAATCATGGAACCCTTATCATGTGACTTTGCATCTGTTGTTATGCAGGAGCACAATTGGAAATACAAGAAAATGAGGAGGCGCGGCCGGCTGGTAGTGTGGCCGAGCGGTCTAAGGCGCTGGATCCAGGTTCCAGTCTCGAAAGGGGTGTGGGTCCGAATCCCACCACTGCCATTTCTGCTGATCAACTCCAACGCTGCAGCTTGTTAAAATGCTGTTTCGGTGCCCACTGTATATTGATGTTGAAAACAAAAGTAAAATGGGTTTGCTTCCCAGGGCACTAACTGTGGTGTGGGATATTGCCAAATATTTCAAAATGTCTCTACTGTCATGATCGTGTTCGCCTCCCGCTCGGAAAATCGCAAACAGTTCTGCCATCCCAGGCAAGTTGAGCTTTTTGAAAGAGTCGTTTGGAAATGCCCTGTTGTTAGTTGTGAGATTACTTTATGACTCATGCCCTCGGACTGTATCACATTTAGCATTCATGCATCTCTGCGTCTGAAAATGCATGAAATATGCCAGTTTGTTTGTGTTCCGTGTTAAATGCTTTCTGTTTTGCGATTCGCTCAATACATTTCGATTTAACAGGGTTTCTGAGGTAACTTCCAGCAGCAAAAAGTCTCAGCAGAGGATCTGGGAAAATTTCGCAGAGTATGGTCAGTCGGAGCTAAAGTAAGGAAGTCGTTCGTTTCTGCAGTGTTTCACAACACTACCTCTCCCGTGAGCAGTCGAACAGACTAAATGTTTGTGCCACAGACTGCGATGGCAAACTCCGCTAAAAAGTAATCCTTTAAAGCCGGTGGAAGCAACATGACGTAATTGGGGTACATCGTGGAAAAAGATACTTCGGTGGACCTCATCCGTGCTCACCACATCGCCAAAATTAAACAAGTCCCGTTCCCCAGCATTTGGCCCCAATCCCTCTAAACGCATCATATCCAGAAACTCACCCGATTACCTTTGCAATTTTCTGAGTGTAATAGCCTCCTCCACTTCCTCTGGTAGATCATTCCAAACACGCACAACCTTCTTTGTGGGAAATGTGCCTCAGGTCCTTTGTCACTTTCAGCCCACTCACCTTAAAGCTATGCTCTCGAGTTTTCAACTCACACCAACTTGGGTAAAACTCAGTTAACCACCCTTCCATAAGGTCATGTCGCAGCTGTTACGATGCAGGGAAAGTCGTCCCAGCCTATTCCACCTCGTCCTACGGAACAAACATCGACGACAGCTTTGTCTATATTTTGTCATCAATTTAACGTGTCTTTTTTTTTACGTTTTCAAGATGTCAATTACGCTGGACAACAACGAGCTATTGGAAACAAAAAGGTGAAACGTAGAACGGATTCAACTTTCAGTGTCGGACGCCACTGAGCCGCGGCACTGCCGGTTCCGGCTTGTTTCTGTAGTGTAGTGGTCATCACGTTCGCCTCATACGCGAATGGTCCCCAGTTCGAAACTGGGCCGAAACTGCTTTGTTCTTCAACTGCAGCCTTTTACATGGACAAGAGCTGAACTTTCTTGCATGCTTTCCCATCTGCAAACCTGCCTTCGAATTTGCTTGAACAAATCTGCTCTGGTAGTGAAATGTAATGCAATTCCATTTAATTACAGTGCAAAGCGTTGTTAAGTTTTTCTCCAACCTGGTTCTGATCATATGCCATTCTGTTGGAGAGTGTAGTTACCGCCTTCTGATCCTTCCACGAAAAGCAGTACCGCATTTGCCTTCCTTGCGCCGACGGCTCGGTTCAAAGACAGGAAAGAAGCAGATGCTCTGGTGTCACAGCGCACCACGAATTCCTGAACTTGTCTGTTTGTCAAATGTACCCCAAGGTCGTCTCAGAAAGACCTCATTTGGAAGCTGTCAATCGTGATTCAACGTGCGAGAATTGGCACCAGATATCCTGAATCATGTTTTGGAGCAATTCGCACGTTAGTGGCTCATTCAATCAGCAACAGCAATGAAAGAAATTGCACTCTCAGAGGTACCTTTCGACTTGCGCATTCATAGCGTCGCTAGTATTAAGGTCCGCCCCGAGATCTAAGTCATGTTGGAACTGAAACGGAGGAATCGACAGAGAGGCTACAGAATGACATCGCATCCATTTGGTTTTCTTTAAATTACGGACGAGCAGGAAAATGTAAACGGGGAGGGCGAGTGGAGAAGTGAGGCAGTTGCAGCTCTGGTGAAATTCCTTCTTTGTGATTCACTCAGCAACCAGAGACGTGAAGGTGACTCAGGCGTGAAAGCTCTTCACATCGAGAACAAAAAGCACTCAAGGTCAGTTAGCACCTCTTCCGGAGTGGGGGGTGCGGTGAGGTAATTACCTTGTGACTTCTGTTACTATGTTCAGAAACTGCCGGTTTGATTGAGGTGAACAGAAACTGCATTTCCAAAAAACACCATGGAATTTAACAAAATTTATTGAGTCGCTTGTCGTCGATTCCCACATAGGTTTCCAACGCAGTTGGTATCCATGTGGCTCATGTCCAGGTGTGAACATTTCTGCAGCACATTGCACGGTTAAGGTAAAAGGCAAGGAAAGTGGCTTCTAGAACTGGCTCCGAGGTCAGAGCATTCTCACAATGTGATCTGTCGTTCTCGGAATGTAATGTTACCTCCGGTTTTAGGGTGGAGAACATTCTTTGGGACTCTTATTCTGAAAAGAAAAACAGACACAGTGACTGAAACTATGCTGCACGGAATGATGTGGATTACGGCCTGCTCAGGTTTGTGCGTTTTCCCTGTAGTCCGGTGTGTTTCGTGTTCCGTGTAAACGTGAAAGTCGTCCTGTTTCGAGCAATGGGTGAAATCATTTAGCAAAGCGAGATTCGAAATTGCATTAATGTCAAGCAGCTCATGGTTATTTGACCAAATCATAAGCGAACCCATATTCTCAAGCACTCACAGATACATTTGTAGCTGATAAGAGTCTGAGAAGATAGACTCAGTTTACCATTGATTTGTGTCTGGATTGATGGGCGATCAATATCTGCTGCGAAATTGACATTGTAGCTGTGCCAGTCCGAGAGGACATCCCAGCAGCTGTGCGAGTCCGAGAGGAATCATGGAACCCTTATCATGTGACTTTGCATCTGTTGTTATGCAGGAGCACAATTGGAAATACAAGAAAATGAGGAGGCGCGGCCGGCTGGTAGTGTGGCCGAGCGGTCTAAGGCGCTGGATCCAGGTTCCAGTCTCGAAAGGGGTGTGGGTCCGAATCCCACCACTGCCATTTCTGCTGATCAACTCCAACGCTGCAGCTTGTTAAAATGCTGTTTCGGTGCCCACTGTATATTGATGTTGAAAACAAAAGTAAAATGGGTTTGCTTCCCAGGGCACTAACTGTGGTGTGGGATATTGCCAAATATTTCAAAATGTCTCTACTGTCATGATCGTGTTCGCCTCCCGCTCGGAAAATCGCAAACAGTTCTGCCATCCCAGGCAAGTTGAGCTTTTTGAAAGAGTCGTTTGGAAATGCCCTGTTGTTAGTTGTGAGATTACTTTATGACTCATGCCCTCGGACTGTATCACATTTAGCATTCATGCATCTCTGTGTCTGAAAATGCATGAAATATGCCAGTTTGTTTGTGTTCCGTGTTAAATGCTTTCTGTTTTGCGATTCGCTCAATACATTTCGATTTAACAGGGTTTCTGAGGTAACTTCCAGCAGCAAAAAGTCTCAGCAGAGGATCTGGGAAAATTTCGCAGAGTATGGTCAGTCGGAGCTAAAGTAAGGAAGTCGTTCGTTTCTGCAGTGTTTCACAACACTACCTCTCCCGTGAGCAGTCGAACAGACTAAATGTTTGTGCCACAGACTGCGATGGCAAACTCCGCTAAAAAGTAATCCTTTAAAGCCGGTGGAAGCAACATGACGTAATTGGGGTACATCGTGGAAAAAGATACTTCGGTGGACCTCATCCGTGCTCACCACATCGCCAAAATTAAACAAGTCCCGTTCCCCAGCATTTGGCCCCAATCCCTCTAAACGCATCATATCCAGAAACTCACCCGATTACCTTTGCAATTTTCTGAGTGTAATAGCCTCCTCCACTTCCTCTGGTAGATCATTCCAAACACGCACAACCTTCTTTGTGGGAAATGTGCCTCAGGTCCTTTGTCACTTTCAGCCCACTCACCTTAAAGCTATGCTCTCGAGTTTTCAACTCACACCAACTTGGGTAAAACTCAGTTAACCACCCTTCCATAAGGTCATGTCGCAGCTGTTACGATGCAGGGAAAGTCGTCCCAGCCTATTCCACCTCGTCCTACGGTACAAACATCGACGACAGCTTTGTCTATATTTTGTCATCAATTTAACGTGTCTTTTTTTTTACGTTTTCAAGATGTCAATTACGCTGGACAACAACGAGCTATTGGAAACAAAAAGGTGAAACGTAGAACGGATTCAACTTTCAGTGTCGGACGCCACTGAGCAGCGGCACTGCTGGCTCCGGTTTGTTTCTGCAGTGTAGTCGTAATCACGTTCGCCTCATATGCGAAAGGTCCCCAGTTCGAAACTGGGCAGAAACTGCTTTGTTCTTCAACTGCAGCCTTTTACATGGAAAAGAGCTGAACTTTCTTGCATGCTTTCCCATCTGCAAACTGCCTTCGAATTTGCTTGAACAAATCTGCTCTGGTAGTGAAATGTAATGCAATTCCATTTAATTACAGTGCAAAGCGTTGTTAAGTTTTTCTCCAACCTGGTTCTGATCATATGCCATTCTGTTGGAGAGTGTAGTTACCGCCTTCTGATCCTTCCACGAAAAGCAGTACCGCATTTGCCTTCCTTGCGCCGACGGCTCGGTTCAAAGACAGGAAAGAAGCAGATGCTCTGGTGTCACAGCGCACCACGAATTCCTGAACTTGTCTGTTTGTCAAATGTACCCCAAGGTCGTCTCAGAAAGACCTCATTTGGAAGCTGTCAATCGTGATTCAACGTGCGAGAATTGGCACCAGATATCCTGAATCATGTTTTGGAGCAATTCGCACGTTAGTGGCTCATTCAATCAGCAACAGCAATGAAAGAAATTGCACTCTCAGAGGTACCTTTCGACTTGCGCATTCATAGCGTCGCTAGTATTAAGGTCCGCCCCGAGATCTAAGTCATGTTGGAACTGAAACGGAGGAATCGACAGAGAGGCTACAGAATGACATCGCATCCATTTGGTTTTCTTTAAATTACGGACGAGCAGGAAAATGTAAACGGGGAGGGCGAGTGGAGAAGTGAGGCAGTTGCAGCTCTGGTGAAATTCCTTCTTTGTGATTCACTCAGCAACCAGAGACGTGAAGGTGACTCAGGCGTGAAAGCTCTTCACATCGAGAACAAAAAGCACTCAAGGGCAGTTAGCACCTCTTCCGGAGTGGGGGGTGCGGTGAGGTAATTACCTTGTGACTTCTGTTACTATGTTCAGAAACTGCCGGTTTGATTGAGGTGAACAGAAACTGCATTTCCAAAAAGCACCATGGAATTTAACAAAATTTATTGAGTCGCTTGTCGTCGATTCCCACATAGGTTTCCAACGCAGTTGGTATCCATGTGGCTCATGTCCAGGTGTGAACATCTCTGCAGCACATTGCACGGTTAAGGTAAAAGGCAAGGAAAGTGGCTTCTAGAACTGGCTCCGAGGTCAGAGCATTCTCACAATGTGATCTGTCGTTCTCGGAATGTAATGTTACCTCCGGTTTTAGGGTGGAGAACATTCTTTGGGACTCTTATTCTGAAAAGAAAAACAGACACAGTGACTGAAACTATGCTGCACGGAATGATGTGGATTACGGCCTGCTCAGGTTTGTGCGTTTTCCCTGTCGTCCGGTGTGTTTCGTGTTCCGTGTAAACGTGAAAGTCGTCCTGTTTCGAGCAATGGGTGAAATCATTTAGCAAAGTGAGATTCGAAATTGCAGTAATGTCAAGCAGCTCATGGTTATTTGACCAAATCATAAGCGAACCCATATTCTCAAGCACTCACAGATACATTTGTAGCTGATAAGAGTCTGAGAAGATAGACTCAGTTTACCATTGATTTGTGTCTGGATTGATGGGCGATCAATATCTGCTGCGAAATTGACATTGTAGCTGTGCCAGTCCGAGAGGACATCCCAGCAGCTGTGCGAGTCCGAGAGGAATCATGGAACCCTTATCATGTGACTTTGCATCTGTTGTTATGCAGGAGCACAATTGGAAATACAAGAAAATGAGGAGGCGCGGCCGGCTGGTAGTGTGGCCGAGCGGTCTAAGGCGCTGGATCCAGGTTCCAGTCTCGAAAGGGGTGTGGGTCCGAATCCCACCACTGCCATTTCTGCTGATCAACTCCAACGCTGCAGCTTGTTAAAATGCTGTTTCGGTGCCCACTGTATATTGATGTTGAAAACAAAAGTAAAATGGGTTTGCTTCCCAGGGAACTAACTGTGGTGTGGGATATTGCCAAATATTTCAAAATGTCTCTCCTGTCATGATCGTGTTCGCCTCCCGCTCGGAAAATCGCAAACAGTTCTGCCATCCCAGGCAAGTTGAGCTTTTTGAAAGAGTCGTTTGGAAATGCCCTGTTGTTAGTTGTGAGATTACTTTATGACTCATGCCCTCGGACTGTATCACATTTAGCATTCATGCATCTCTGTGTCTGAAAATGCATGAAATATGCCAGTTTGTTTGTGTTCCGTGTTAAATGCTTTCTGTTTTGCGATTCGCTCAATACATTTCGATTTAACAGGGTTTCTGAGGTAACTTCCAGCAGCAAAAAGTCTCAGCAGAGGATCTGGGAATATTTCGCAGAGTATGGTCAGTCGGAGCTAAAGTAAGGAAGTCGTTCGTTTCTGCAGTGTTTCACAACACTACCTCTCCCGTGAGCAGTCGAACAGACTAAATGTTTGTGCCACAGACTGCGATGGCAAACTCCGCTAAAAAGTAATCCTTTAAAGCCGGTGGAAGCAACATGACGTAATTGGGGTACATCGTGGAAAAAGATACTTCGGTGGACCTCATCCGTGCTCACCACATCGCCAAAATTAAACAAGTCCCGTTCCCCAGCATTTGGCCCCAATCCCTCTAAACGCATCATATTCAGAAACTCACCCGATTACCTTTGCAATTTTCTGAGTGTAATAGCCTCCTCCACTTCCTCTGGTAGATCATTCCAAACACGCACAACCTTCTTTGTGGGAAATGTGCCTCAGGTCCTTTGTCACTTTCAGCCCACTCACCTTAAAGCTATGCTCTCGAGTTTTCAACTCACACCAACTTGGGTAAAACTCAGTTAACCACCCTTCCATAAGGTCATGTCGCAGCTGATACGATGCAGGGAAAGTCGTCCCAGCCTATTCCACCTCGTCCTACGATACAAACATCGACGACAGCTTTGTCTATATTTTGTCATCAATTTAACGTGTCTTTTTTTTTACGTTTTCAAGATGTCAATTACGCTGGACAACAACGAGCTATTGGAAACAAAAAGGTGAAACGTAGAACGGATTCAACTTTCAGTGTCGGACGCCACTGAGCCGCGGCACGGCTGGCTCCGGCTTGTTTCTGTAGTGTAGTGGTCGTCACGTTCGCCTCATATGCGAAAGGTCCCCAGTTCGAAACTGGGCAGAAACTGCGTTGTTCTTCAACTGCAGCCTTTTACATGGAAAAGAGCTGAACTTTCTTGCATGCTTTCCCATCTGCAAACTGCCTTCGAATTTGCTTGAACAAATCTGCTCTGGTAGTGAAATGTAATGCAATTCCATTTAATTACAGTGCAAAGCGTTGTTAAGTTTTTCTCCAACCTGGTTCTGATCATATGCCATTCTGTTGGAGAGTGTAGTTACCGCCTTCTGATCCTTCCACGAAAAGCAGTACCGCATTTGCCTTCCTTGCGCCGACGGCTCGGTTCAAAGACAGGAAAGAAGCAGATGCTCTGGTGTCACAGCGCACCACGAATTCCTGAACTTGTCTGTTTGTCAAATGTACCCCAAGGTCGTCTCAGAAAGACCTCATTTGGAAGCTGTCAATCGTGATTCAACGTGCGAGAATTGGCACCAGATATCCTGAATCATGTTTTGGAGCAATTCGCACGTTAGTGGCTCATTCAATCAGCAACAGCAATGAAAGAAATTGCACTCTCAGAGGTACCTTTCGACTTGCGCATTCATAGCGTCGCTAGTATTAAGGTCCGCCCCGAGATCTAAGTCATGTTGGAACTGAAACGGAGGAATCGACAGAGAGGCTACAGAATGACATCGCATCCATTTGGTTTTCTTTAAATTACGGACGAGCAGGAAAATGTAAACGGGGAGGGCGAGTGGAGAAGTGAGGCAGTTGCAGCTCTGGTGAAATTCCTTCTTTGTGATTCACTCAGCAACCAGAGACGTGAAGGTGACTCAGGCGTGAAAGCTCTTCACATCGAGAACAAAAAGCACTCAAGGTCAGTTAGCACCTCTTCCGGAGTGGGGGGTGCGGTGAGGTAATTACCTTGTGACTTCTGTTACTATGTTCAGAAACTGCCGGTTTGATTGAGGTGAACAGAAACTGCATTTCCAAAAAACACCATGGAATTTAACAAAATTTATTGAGTCGCTTGTCGTCGATTCCCACATAGGTTTCCAACGCAGTTGGTATCCATGTGGCTCATGTCCAGGTGTGAACATCTCTGCAGCACATTGCACGGTTAAGGTAAAAGGCAAGGAAAGTGGCTTCTAGAACTGGCTCCGAGGTCAGAGCATTCTCACAATGTGATCTGTCGTTCTCGGAATGTAATGTTACCTCCGGTTTTAGGGTGGAGAACATTCTTTGGGACTCTTATTCTGAAAAGAAAAACAGACACAGTGACTGAAACTATGCTGCACGGAATGATGTGGATTACGGCCTGCTCAGGTTTGTGCGTTTTCCCTGTAGTCCGGTGTGTTTCGTGTTCCGTGTAAACGTGAAAGTCGTCCTGTTTCGAGCAATGGGTGAAATCATTTAGCAAAGCGAGATTCGAAATTGCATTAATGTCAAGCAGCTCATGGTTATTTGACCAAATCATAAGCGAACCCATATTCTCAAGCACTCACAGATACATTTGTAGCTGATAAGAGTCTGAGAAGATAGACTCAGTTTACCATTGATTTGTGTCTGGATTGATGGGCGATCAATATCTGCTGCGAAATTGACATTGTAGCTGTGCCAGTCCGAGAGGACATCCCAGCAGCTGTGCGAGTCCGAGAGGAATCATGGAACCCTTATCATGTGACTTTGCATCTGTTGTTATGCAGGAGCACAATTGGAAATACAAGAAAATGAGGAGGCGCGGCCGGCTGGTAGTGTGGCCGAGCGGTCTAAGGCGCTGGATCCAGGTTCCAGTCTCGAAAGGGGTGTGGGTCCGAATCCCACCACTGCCATTTCTGCTGATCAACTCCAACGCTGCAGCTTGTTAAAATGCTGTTTCGGTGCCCACTGTATATTGATGTTGAAAACAAAAGTAAAATGGGTTTGCTTCCCAGGGCACTAACTGTGGTGTGGGATATTGCCAAATATTTCAAAATGTCTCTACTGTCATGATCGTGTTCGCCTCCCGCTCGGAAAATCGCAAACAGTTCTGCCATCCCAGGCAAGTTGAGCTTTTTGAAAGAGTCGTTTGGAAATGCCCTGTTGTTAGTTGTGAGATTACTTTATGACTCATGCCCTCGGACTGTATCACATTTAGCATTCATGCATCTCTGTGTCTGAAAATGCATGAAATATGCCAGTTTGTTTGTGTTCCGTGTTAAATGCTTTCTGTTTTGCGATTCGCTCAATACATTTCGATTTAACAGGGTTTCTGAGGTAACTTCCAGCAGCAAAAAGTCTCAGCAGAGGATCTGGGAAAATTTCGCAGAGTATGGTCAGTCGGAGCTAAAGTAAGGAAGTCGTTCGTTTCTGCAGTGTTTCACAACACTACCTCTCCCGTGAGCAGTCGAACAGACTAAATGTTTGTGCCACAGACTGCGATGGCAAACTCCGCTAAAAAGTAATCCTTTAAAGCCGGTGGAAGCAACATGACGTAATTGGGGTACATCGTGGAAAAAGATACTTCGGTGGACCTCATCCGTGCTCACCACATCGCCAAAATTAAACAAGTCCCGTTCCCCAGCATTTGGCCCCAATCCCTCTAAACGCATCATATCCAGAAACTCACCCGATTACCTTTGCAATTTTCTGAGTGTAATAGCCTCCTCCACTTCCTCTGGTAGATCATTCCAAACACGCACAACCTTCTTTGTGGGAAATGTGCCTCAGGTCCTTTGTCACTTTCAGCCCACTCACCTTAAAGCTATGCTCTCGAGTTTTCAACTCACACCAACTTGGGTAAAACTCAGTTAACCACCCTTCCATAAGGTCATGTCGCAGCTGTTACGATGCAGGGAAAGTCGTCCCAGCCTATTCCACCTCGTCCTACGGTACAAACATCGACGACAGCTTTGTCTATATTTTGTCATCAATTTAACGTGTCTTTTTTTTTACGTTTTCAAGATGTCAATTACGCTGGACAACAACGAGCTATTGGAAACAAAAAGGTGAAACGTAGAACGGATTCAACTTTCAGTGTCGGACGCCACTGAGCAGCGGCACTGCTGGCTCCGGTTTGTTTCTGCAGTGTAGTCGTAATCACGTTCGCCTCATATGCGAAAGGTCCCCAGTTCGAAACTGGGCAGAAACTGCTTTGTTCTTCAACTGCAGCCTTTTACATGGAAAAGAGCTGAACTTTCTTGCATGCTTTCCCATCTGCAAACTGCCTTCGAATTTGCTTGAACAAATCTGCTCTGGTAGTGAAATGTAATGCAATTCCATTTAATTACAGTGCAAAGCGTTGTTAAGTTTTTCTCCAACCTGGTTCTGATCATATGCCATTCTGTTGGAGAGTGTAGTTACCGCCTTCTGATCCTTCCACGAAAAGCAGTACCGCATTTGCCTTCCTTGCGCCGACGGCTCGGTTCAAAGACAGGAAAGAAGCAGATGCTCTGGTGTCACAGCGCACCACGAATTCCTGAACTTGTCTGTTTGTCAAATGTACCCCAAGGTCGTCTCAGAAAGACCTCATTTGGAAGCTGTCAATCGTGATTCAACGTGCGAGAATTGGCACCAGATATCCTGAATCATGTTTTGGAGCAATTCGCACGTTAGTGGCTCATTCAATCAGCAACAGCAATGAAAGAAATTGCACTCTCAGAGGTACCTTTCGACTTGCGCATTCATAGCGTCGCTAGTATTAAGGTCCGCCCCGAGATCTAAGTCATGTTGGAACTGAAACGGAGGAATCGACAGAGAGGCTACAGAATGACATCGCATCCATTTGGTTTTCTTTAAATTACGGACGAGCAGGAAAATGTAAACGGGGAGGGCGAGTGGAGAAGTGAGGCAGTTGCAGCTCTGGTGAAATTCCTTCTTTGTGATTCACTCAGCAACCAGAGACGTGAAGGTGACTCAGGCGTGAAAGCTCTTCACATCGAGAACAAAAAGCACTCAAGGGCAGTTAGCACCTCTTCCGGAGTGGGGGGTGCGGTGAGGTAATTACCTTGTGACTTCTGTTACTATGTTCAGAAACTGCCGGTTTGATTGAGGTGAACAGAAACTGCATTTCCAAAAAGCACCATGGAATTTAACAAAATTTATTGAGTCGCTTGTCGTCGATTCCCACATAGGTTTCCAACGCAGTTGGTATCCATGTGGCTCATGTCCAGGTGTGAACATCTCTGCAGCACATTGCACGGTTAAGGTAAAAGGCAAGGAAAGTGGCTTCTAGAACTGGCTCCGAGGTCAGAGCATTCTCACAATGTGATCTGTCGTTCTCGGAATGTAATGTTACCTCCGGTTTTAGGGTGGAGAACATTCTTTGGGACTCTTATTCTGAAAAGAAAAACAGACACAGTGACTGAAACTATGCTGCACGGAATGATGTGGATTACGGCCTGCTCAGGTTTGTGCGTTTTCCCTGTCGTCCGGTGTGTTTCGTGTTCCGTGTAAACGTGAAAGTCGTCCTGTTTCGAGCAATGGGTGAAATCATTTAGCAAAGTGAGATTCGAAATTGCAGTAATGTCAAGCAGCTCATGGTTATTTGACCAAATCATAAGCGAACCCATATTCTCAAGCACTCACAGATACATTTGTAGCTGATAAGAGTCTGAGAAGATAGACTCAGTTTACCATTGATTTGTGTCTGGATTGATGGGCGATCAATATCTGCTGCGAAATTGACATTGTAGCTGTGCCAGTCCGAGAGGACATCCCAGCAGCTGTGCGAGTCCGAGAGGAATCATGGAACCCTTATCATGTGACTTTGCATCTGTTGTTATGCAGGAGCACAATTGGAAATACAAGAAAATGAGGAGGCGCGGCCGGCTGGTAGTGTGGCCGAGCGGTCTAAGGCGCTGGATCCAGGTTCCAGTCTCGAAAGGGGTGTGGGTCCGAATCCCACCACTGCCATTTCTGCTGATCAACTCCAACGCTGCAGCTTGTTAAAATGCTGTTTCGGTGCCCACTGTATATTGATGTTGAAAACAAAAGTAAAATGGGTTTGCTTCCCAGGGAACTAACTGTGGTGTGGGATATTGCCAAATATTTCAAAATGTCTCTCCTGTCATGATCGTGTTCGCCTCCCGCTCGGAAAATCGCAAACAGTTCTGCCATCCCAGGCAAGTTGAGCTTTTTGAAAGAGTCGTTTGGAAATGCCCTGTTGTTAGTTGTGAGATTACTTTATGACTCATGCCCTCGGACTGTATCACATTTAGCATTCATGCATCTCTGTGTCTGAAAATGCATGAAATATGCCAGTTTGTTTGTGTTCCGTGTTAAATGCTTTCTGTTTTGCGATTCGCTCAATACATTTCGATTTAACAGGGTTTCTGAGGTAACTTCCAGCAGCAAAAAGTCTCAGCAGAGGATCTGGGAATATTTCGCAGAGTATGGTCAGTCGGAGCTAAAGTAAGGAAGTCGTTCGTTTCTGCAGTGTTTCACAACACTACCTCTCCCGTGAGCAGTCGAACAGACTAAATGTTTGTGCCACAGACTGCGATGGCAAACTCCGCTAAAAAGTAATCCTTTAAAGCCGGTGGAAGCAACATGACGTAATTGGGGTACATCGTGGAAAAAGATACTTCGGTGGACCTCATCCGTGCTCACCACATCGCCAAAATTAAACAAGTCCCGTTCCCCAGCATTTGGCCCCAATCCCTCTAAACGCATCATATTCAGAAACTCACCCGATTACCTTTGCAATTTTCTGAGTGTAATAGCCTCCTCCACTTCCTCTGGTAGATCATTCCAAACACGCACAACCTTCTTTGTGGGAAATGTGCCTCAGGTCCTTTGTCACTTTCAGCCCACTCACCTTAAAGCTATGCTCTCGAGTTTTCAACTCACACCAACTTGGGTAAAACTCAGTTAACCACCCTTCCATAAGGTCATGTCGCAGCTGATACGATGCAGGGAAAGTCGTCCCAGCCTATTCCACCTCGTCCTACGATACAAACATCGACGACAGCTTTGTCTATATTTTGTCATCAATTTAACGTGTCTTTTTTTTTACGTTTTCAAGATGTCAATTACGCTGGACAACAACGAGCTATTGGAAACAAAAAGGTGAAACGTAGAACGGATTCAACTTTCAGTGTCGGACGCCACTGAGCCGCGGCACGGCTGGCTCCGGCTTGTTTCTGTAGTGTAGTGGTCGTCACGTTCGCCTCATATGCGAAAGGTCCCCAGTTCGAAACTGGGCAGAAACTGCGTTGTTCTTCAACTGCAGCCTTTTACATGGAAAAGAGCTGAACTTTCTTGCATGCTTTCCCATCTGCAAACTGCCTTCGAATTTGCTTGAACAAATCTGCTCTGGTAGTGAAATGTAATGCAATTCCATTTAATTACAGTGCAAAGCGTTGTTAAGTTTTTCTCCAACCTGGTTCTGATCATATGCCATTCTGTTGGAGAGTGTAGTTACCGCCTTCTGATCCTTCCACGAAAAGCAGTACCGCATTTGCATTCCTTGCGCAGGCGGCTCGGTTCAAAGACAGGAAAGAAGCAGATGCTCTGGTGTCACAGCGCACCACGAATTCCTGAACTTGTCTGTTTGTCAAATGTACCCCAAGGTCGTCTCAGAAAGACCTCATTTGGAAGCTGTCAATCGTGATTCAACGTGCGAGAATTGGCACCAGATATCCTGAATCATGTTTTGGAGCAATTCGCACGTTAGTGGCTCATTCAATCAGCAACAGCAATGAAAGAAATTGCACTCTCAGAGGAACCTTTCGACTTGCGCATTCATAGCGTCGCTAGTATTAAGGTCCGCCCCGAGATCTAAGTCATGTTGGAACTGAAACGGAGGAATGACAGAGAGGCTACAGAATGACATCGCATCCATTTGGTTTTCTTTAAATTACGGACGAGCAGGAAAATGTAAACGGGGAGGGCGAGTGGAGAAGTGAGGCAGTTGCAGCTCTGGTGAAATTCCTTCTTTGTGATTCACTCAGCAACCAGAGACGTGAAGGTGACTCAGGCGTGAAAGCTCTTCACATCGAGAACAAAAAGCACTCAAGGGCAGTTAGCACCTCTTCCGGAGTGGGGGGTGCGGTGAGGTAATTACCTTGTGACTTCTGTTACTATGTTCAGAAACTGCCGGTTTGATTGAGGTGAACAGAAACTGCATTTCCAAAAAGCACCATGGAATTTAACAAAATTTATTGAGTCGCTTGTCGTCGATTCCCACATAGGTTTCCAACGCAGTTGGTATCCATGTGGCTCATGTCCAGGTGTGAACATCTCTGCAGCACATTGCACGGTTAAGGTAAAAGGCAAGGAAAGTGGCTTCTAGAACTGGCTCCGAGGTCAGAGCATTCTCACAATGTGATCTGTCGTTCTCGGAATGTAATGTTACCTCCGGTTTTAGGGTGGAGAACATTCTTTGGGACTCTTATTCTGAAAAGAAAAACAGACACAGTGACTGAAACTATGCTGCACGGTATGATGTGGATTACGGCCTGCTCAGGTTTGTGCATTTTCCCTGTAGTCCGGTGTGTTTCGTGTTCCGTGTAAACGTGAAAGTCGTCCTGTTTCGAGCAATGGGTGAAATCATTTAGCAAAGCGAGATTCGAAATTGCAGTAATGTCAAGCAGCTCATGGTTATTTGACCAAATCATAAGCGAACCCATATTCTCAAGCACTCACAGATACATTTGTAGCTGATAAGAGTCTGAGAAGATAGACTCAGTTTACCATTGATTTGTGTCTGGATTGATGGGCGATCAATATCTGCTGCGAAATTGACATTGTAGCTGTGCCAGTCCGAGAGGACATCCCAGCAGCTGTGCGAGTCCGAGAGGAATCATGGAACCCTTATCATGTGACTTTGCATCTGTTGTTATGCAGGAGCACAATTGGAAATACAAGAAAATGAGGCGGCGCGGCCGGCTGGTAGTGTGGCCGAGCGGTCGAAGG
The DNA here is from genome assembly GCF_037043375.1 of Chiloscyllium plagiosum. Lineage (NCBI taxonomy): Eukaryota > Metazoa > Chordata > Chondrichthyes > Orectolobiformes > Hemiscylliidae > Chiloscyllium > Chiloscyllium plagiosum. Next base: position 75,107,551 of record NW_028270180.1, on the reverse strand, counting down.
CGCTGGATCCAGGTTCCAGTCTCGAAAAGGGTGTGGGTTCGAATCCCACCACTGCCATTTCTGCTGATCAACTCCAACGCTACAGCTTGTTAAAATGCTGTTTCGGTGCCCACTGTATATTGATGTTGAAAACAAAAGTAAAATGGGTTTGCTTCCCAGGGAACTAACTGTGGTGTGGGATACTGCCAAATATTTCAAAATGTCTCTACTGTCATGATCGTGTTCGCCTCCCGCTCGGAAAATCGCAAACAGTTCTGCCATCCCAGGCAAGTTGAGCTTTTTGAAAGAGTCGTTTGGAAATGCCCTGTTGTTAGTTGTGAGATTACTTTATGACTCATGCCCTCGGACTGTATCACATTTAGCATTCATGCATCTCTGTGTCTGAAAATGCATGAGATATGCCAGTTTGTTTGTGTTCCGTGTTAAATGCTTTCTGTTTTGCGATTCGCTCAATACATTTCGATTTAACAGGGTTTCTGAGGTAACTTCCAGCAGCAAAAAGTCTCAGCAGAGGATCTGGGAAAATTTCACAGAGTATGGTCAGTCGGAGCTAAAGTAAGGAAGTCGTTCGTTTCTGCAGTGTTTCACAATACTACCTCTCCCGTGAGCAGTCGAACAGACTAAATGATTGTGCCACAGACTGCGATGGCCAACTCCGCTAAAAAGTAATCCTTTAAAGCCGGTGGAAGCAACACGACGTTATTGGTGTACACCGTGGAAAAAGATACTTTGGTGGACCTCGTCCATGCTCACCCCATAGCCAAAATTAAACAAGTCCCGTTCCCCAGCATTTGGCCACAATCCCTCTAAACGCATCATATCCAGAAACTCACCCGATTACCATTGCAATTTTCTGAGTGTAATATCCTGCTCCAATTCCTCTGGTAGATCATTCCAAACATAACCTTCTTTGTGGGAAATGTGCCTCAGGTCCTTTGTCACTTTCAGCCCACTCAACTTAAAGCTATGCTGTCGAGTTTTCAACTCACACCAACTTGGGTAAAACTCGTAAATACTCAGTTTAGCACCCTTCCATCAGGTCATGTCGCAGCTTTTACGCTGCAGGGAATGTCGTCCCAGCCTATTCCACCTCGCCCTACGGTACAAACATCGACGACATCTTTGTCTATATTTTGTCATCAATTTAAAGTGTCTTTTTTTTTTTACGTTTTCATGATATCAATTACGCTGGATAACAACGAGATATTGGAAACAGAAAGGTGAAACGTAGAACGGATTCAACTTTCAGTGTTGGACGCCACTGATTCTCCGCACTGGCGGCTGCGGCTTGTTTCTGTAGCGTAATGGTCATCACGTTCGCCTAAAACGCGAAAAGTCCCCAGTTCGAAACTGGGCAGAAACTGCTTTGTTCTTCAACTGCAGCCTTTTACATGGACAAGAGCTGAGCTTTCTTGCTTGCTTTCCCATCTGCAAACCTGCCTTAGAATTTGCTTGAACAAATCTGCTCTGGTAGTGAAATGTAATGCAATTCCATTTAATTACATTGCAAAGCGTTGTTAAGTTTTTCTCCAACCTGGTTCTGATCATATGCCATTCTGTTTGAGAGTGTAGTTACCGCCTTCTGATCCTTCCACGAAAAGCAGTACCGCATTTGCATTCCTTGCACAGGCGGCTCGGTTCAAAGACAGGAAAGAAGCAGATGCTTTGGTGTCACAGCGCACCACGAATTCCCGAACTTGTCTGTCTGTCAAATGCAATAGCTGTACAAGGAAAATAAAATGTGCTCCAAACTTCCCTTTATCATTCATCCCTGGTTTTGAAGTTCAATACTCTAGATATAGATCAATACGAATGAGAGAATTTCCCTCCTGTTAACTCCCACCAAAGTCACATCGCCTGGAACCCTTCCATATGGACACAGCTCAATTTTACCTAGTGTCACACCACATGATCTATTCGTCTTTTCCACCACGCCATGAAACCCCGCCTTGTCTTTTCAAATGTCATTATCCCTCACTACATCGATGGGTTCCTTTCCATTTTCTTCTTTCCAAGTAAACACTGTCCATTCTTCCTGACGACTTTTCATTGCAGTCATCGCTATCCATGTCTTTTATTATCTCTTTATATTCCAGTATTGTTCATGTTGAGAAAGGATGCTGGGTCCAATACAACAAATTAAAGCCCGCTCGAATGCTGTATACTGCCATGACCAACGTAGTGAAAATGGAAGCTAATTCTTTCAAAAGTGAATCCGTTAGTTGTCGCATTATGTATCAATCCCTGACTGGGAAGTGACCGTTTTTCCTCACTTTTCTCTCCTTTCTGAACATTTGCTAAAGCAACACTGTAAGGGAACATAGAATGCCTAATGTTCAGAAACTGACTATTCGCTGCAAGAAATGCACACCAATCCTCCAGGGATTAACCCTCACAGAGCAATACTTTCCCCTTTTTCTCTTAATTTGCTCCTGAATAAGGCACCTTACTGACAGTCGACCCAGTTGTAGGCAAATCATATCTCTGGCGCAGTGAGGCAGCAGTGATAACCAGTGAGCCAACTTGCAACCCTGTACAATATTGCAAGGCACATGCGGACGCGTTTGAAATGCAATTCCTGTCAAAGATGCTCTACTTTTGTTGTTGCCCTTATTAGGAACAATAAATCCTGATTCCCTGACCAAGAAATGAACCCAAACCACAGCGGTGATCGCGCTGCATCGTAACCATTAGCCGACCAGGAAGGACGGCATGTGCAGTTGTATCATCTCTCAGCAGCACAGCTTTCTTTTCCAGCGATGAGAAATTTCTATCAAAAAAAAAGTTCGTGACACTGTTCTTTTACAGCACAGAATAATGCATTATGTCAGTGCCAGTCATTAAACATCCATCCATTCTCGTTTCCAGATACCAAGACTTGGCCCACAGCCTGACGTCTGAAGTGTTCATTTCAATCAGACTTTCTATGCAAAGTTTTAATCTCAAATGAACCAGCGATAGAGACTGAAGTCAGATACCGTCACATTTGTTCCTGACCTGCGGGAGAACTGAACCTCATTTTGACCCATAGAGGGAACTATACAGACACATCTTTTGATAGCGACGAAGGACTCAGGAGAGCCCAATTTCCATAAAATGAAGAATTGAACAGCCTGGCCTCTTCTTTGTTCACTATTAGCTTTACAACCCGTTTCTGTTTACATAGATAAACTGGCAGGAGGCTGTCCTTCTAAGACTGCCACAATCGTGAATATTTGGAACCTGCTAAACGTTAATTTCTCCACCTCTGGGGCAGCCTGGCTAGCTATGCTCTTCCAGCCTCCTATCTGTTTAATTTGGATTCCAGCACATTCCTGTTTCTACATAAGGAACGGAAGCACACAGCCGCATCCCTGTACGTTTTCGTCCTGCACTGTTTCACCGTTACTTTACTGCTGCTACTGAGTCACGTTGTTCTTCCTGCCAAACAAAGGCATTCTTCGCACCAGAAGCTTGTCATTCTCATATTCCTCGAAAGAAAAACACGGATGTGGACTTCCAAACTGAAACAGATGAGGCCTGATCTGCGTAAAAAATGACTTCCAGCTGTTCCTTCAAAAATATTTCCTAACAACATATAGAACGCACCTTCGGATGCTTGCTGCAATAGTTGGAAGAAAATTCAGCAAGACTGCCGTGAGAATGGAGGCTACAACTCCTGGTTTACAAAACCAGGGCTCGAACCACTGAGTTAAGGAAGCACTAACGTCTTGAGACTGACAAAAGATGATGACCTCGACTTTCTGTCAAATCAGTTTTGTGATACAAGCTTCGTTTTGTGTGACAAAATACGACTTGAAACCCACTTCTTTTATCACTTGTTTGTTATAACACTTTGTCAGCTTCCCAATATCTCATAATGTGACAGGGATCAATATTTGTTTAAACTCACACAGAGGAAAAGTTTTCAAGTATCTATTTGAAAAAGGCACGTTGTAGTGTTAATACCAATTAATTGTCCTTGATTTCAGCATGTATTACAGTTTTTCTTCATGACTTGGTGAGTAATTCCTTTCCTATAGCCCTGTGCGATTTACATAGCGATGGGATTTCATAATTTAAGGCTTTGGCAGATGACGTTTCGGCAACAAACATGAAACATTTCAAATCGAACATGCTCTGGAGGTTGGAATTCGAGGGAATGCAGATATCTGAGAGAGCACTTTAAAACATAATCTCGGGTGTCGTGTCCGCTGGCTGGGTTGGCAAACTATTGACCAGCTCTGTTTGCTCTTGAGTGGGCTGGACGACATGACAGTGATTCATAGAGGGAAGACAGTCAAGAGATTTGTAGAAAATGATGAAACCTTTGAAATTTAGCTGCCCAGTGATGGCTGAGCAACCCTTGTTGTGAGTACACCCACATGCAGAGAAGGTATTGGAAGACATCAGGGTTACATCATTGGGTGAATAACCTGCGACTCCTTCTCTTCCACCATGAGGGAGCCCGTGTGGAAAGACAAAGCTGCGAAGGCCGCATTGAACGTTTGGGAAAATGGGCGTTGGCAAAAATGTCATTCAGATAATGCACAATGAAACAGTGAACAGAACGCAAGTGCACCCTTGAACAGAAGCTAAGGGAGTTAAAGCATAGAACATAGAACATAGAACATTACAGCGCAGTACCGTCCCTTCCGCCCTCGATGTTGCGCCGACCTGTGTACAAATCTGAAGCCCACCTTACCTACATTATTCCATGTACGTCCATATGCTTGTCCAATGACGACTTAAATGTACTTAAAGTTCGGGAATCTACTACCGCTGCTGGCAAAGCGTTCCATATCCTTACTACTCTCTGAGTAAATAAACTAACTCTGACACCTGTCCTCTATCTATCATTCCTCAATTTAAAGCTGTGCACCCTCGTGCTGGCTGTCGCCATTCTTGGAAGAAGGCTTTCCCTATCCACCCTGCCTCACCCTCTGAGTGTAATATATGTCTCTGTTAAGTCACTTCTCAACCTTCTTCTCTCTATCGAGAAAATTACAAGTCCTGCAGCCTTTCCTCGTAAGACTTTCCCTCCATATCAGGCTACATCTGAGTAAATCTCCTCTGCACCCTTTCCAAAGCTTCCATATCCTTCTTATAATGCGGTGACCAGAACTGTACACAATACTCCAAGTGTGGCCGCACTAGAATTTTGTGCATCTGTAGCATAACCTCATGGTTCCAGAACACGATTCCTCTATTAAGAAAAGCTAAAACACTGTGTGCCTGCTGAACAACTCTGTCAATCTGGGCTGGCAACTTTCAAGGATCTGTGTACCTGGACACCGAGATCTTTCTGCTCATCTACATTACCAGGAATCTTACCATTAATCTAGTACTTTGCATTCCTCTTACTCTGACCAAAGTGAATCACCTCACACTTGCCCGCATTAAATTCCATTTTCCACTTCTCAGCCCAGCTCTGCAGCTTATCTATATCTCGCTGCAATCTTCTACGTAACTCGTCACTATCCACAACTCCACCAACCTCAGTGTCGTCTGCAAACGTACTAACACACCCTTCTACACCCTCATCCACGTCGTTTATAAAACGAACAGCAGTGGACCCAACAGCGATCCTTGAGGCTCAGCACTGTTAAGTGGACTCCAGGAGCAATATTTCCCAACAACTACCACCCTGTGTCTTCTTTCAGCAAGCCAATTACTGACACAAACTGCTTTATCTCCAACAATCCCATTCCTCCGGATTTTTTACAATAGCCTACTGTGGGGAATCTTATCAAACGCCTTGCTAAAATCCATATACATAACATCATCTCATCTACCTGCTTGGTCACCTTCTCAAAGAACTCCATCAGGTTTTTGTGGCACGACGTAACCTTCACAAAACTATGCTGAGTATCCCTAATCAAATTATTCTTTTCTCGATGATTATAAATCTATCTCTTATAACCTTTTCCAACACTTTACCAACAACTGAAGTGAAGCTCACTGGTCTATAATAAACAGGATTGTCTCTACTCCCATTCTTGAACATGGGAACCACATTTGCTATCCTTCAGTCTTCTGGCACTATTCGTGTAGACAATGACGATTTAAAGATCAATGCCAAAGGCTCGGCAATCACCCCAATGGCTTCCCAAAGGATCCTAGGATAAATCCCATCCGGCCCAGGGGACATATCTACTTTCACACTCTTCAGGATTTCTAATACCTCCTCCTTGTGAACCTCAATCACACCTCGTCCAGTTGCCTGTATCTAAGTATTCTCCTCGACAACATTGCCGTTTTCTAGACTGAATACTGTTGAAAAGTATTCAGTTGGTGCTTCCCCTATCTCCACTGACTCTGCACACAACTTCCCACTAATGTCCCTGATTGGCTCTAATCTTACTCACGTCATTCTTTTATTCCTTAAATACATATCGAAAGCCTTCGGTTTAACCCTGACCCTATCGGCCAACAACTTCTCACGTCGCCTCCTGGCTCATCTGAGCTTTCTCTTTAGGTATTTCCTGGCCACCTTGTAATCATTAAGCGCCCTAAATGAGCCTTTGCATCTCATCCTAACATAAGCCTTCTTCTTCCTCTTGACCAGAGAATCTACTTCCTTCGTAAACCACGGCTCCCGCGCTCTACAGCTTTCTCCCTGCCTGACAGATTCATACTTGTCATGGACACACAGTAGCATTTCCTTGAATTAGCTCCACATTTCTAACGTGCCTACACTGCAGTTTCCTTCTCCATCCTATGCGTCCTAAATCATGCCTAATCGCATCATAAATGACGTTTCCCCAGCTGTAACTCTTGCCCAGTGGTAAACACCTATCTATATCTATCACAATAGAAAACTCAACACAACGGTGATCTCTATCACCAAAGTGCTCACCTACTTGTCAGTCTAACACTTGGCCGGGCTCATTACCCATTACCGAATCTAATGTGACCACGCCTCTTGTTGGCCTGTCTGCATAATGTGTCAGGAACCCCTCCTGCACACAGTGGACAAAAACTGACCATCTATAGTAATCCTACTATAGTGTTTTCTGCCAATATTTGGAAAGTTGTAGTCCCCCATGACAACTACCCTCTCACCCTCACTCCTATCGAAAATCATATTTGCTATCCTTTCGTCTACATCTCTGGAACTATTCAGAGGCTTGTAGAAAACTCCCAAAAGCGTAACCTCTCCTTTCCTGTTTCTAACTTCAGCCCATATTACGTCAGTTGACGAGACCCAAACACCCTTTCTGCAACTGTAATACTGTCCTTGACCAACACAGCCACACGTCTCCCTCTTTTACCTTCTTCTCTGTACTTATTGTAATCCTTGAATCTGCAACAACCATTCCTGTCCCTGCTCTGTTCATGTCTACGAAATGGCCACAACATCGAATTCCCAGGTACCAATGCAAGCTGCAAGTTCATCCACCTTATTCTGGATGCTCCTGGCATTGAAGCAGACACACTCCAAACCAAATTCTTGCTGGCTGGTGCCATCTTGCGCCCCTGAAGCTTGATTCTGGACCTCCCTACTCTCAAAAATTTCTATACTTGAACTGCAATTTTGGTTCAAATCCCCCTGCTGAATTAGTTTAAACCCACCCCAATAGCCTTAGCGAATTTCCCGCCCCCACCTAAAGATATTGGTACCCCTCTGGTTCAGATGAAGATCATCCTGCTTGTACAGGTCCCACCGACCCCAGAAAGAGCCCCAATTATCCAAGAATCCAAAACCCTCCCTCCTGCACCATCCGTGTAGCCACGTGCTCAACTCCTCTCTCTCTCTATCCATTGCTCCACTAGCACCAGAGCATGGAGAGAATTTGAAAGAACGGATCGAAGTGTATTATGACCGTGTCGTCCAAACGAATGGTTTAGCGTTTGAGCTGCAGAAGGGCAGAGACGTGGAAGTGTTAATGATGTTAATGGGGTGCAAGTCGGCTGACATGGTGATGATGGGGATATGTGGTTAAAAACACATCACGAGTTGAAGGATGTCACCATGGTAATGACGTGTCTGTTCAGACTCTAACCAATGCCAGGGAGAAATTTGAATCAGTGGCGAGGCATTTTCTCTTGTCACGTCGTCGATGATGCCTTCCAGCTCATCTCATCCACTTCCCTCAACCCCACTCCCAAAACCCATCCCCCCAAATATGACGAGGACAGAACTTCTTTCTTCAATACTTTAAAATCTAGCAGCCTCTGTAGACATCATGTCATCCTCCGGTATTTCCGTCAGCTGCAAATGAACCCCCAACAATTAAGATGTGCTTCCCTCCCCACCCCTATCCATTTTCTATAAAGATCATTCCCTCTTCCACTCCCTTACAAAGTGCATGCTTCCACAAACCCACCCTCCCCTCCCAGAACCTTCTCATTCCTACACGGGATTTGCAAAACATCCACGCACACATCCGTCCTCAACTCTGTCAAAGGCCCAAAAGACACTTGCATGTCCATCAGAGTTTTACCTGCATTTCCACGCATGTCATTTACTGTAACAATTGCTCCCTTTGCAGTCTCCTCGACATTGAGGAAATTGGATGCCTAATTACAGACCGCTTCGGAAAACATCTCTGGGACACCCGCACCATACAACATCACTGGCCTCTGGCTGAACAGTCAACTCTCCCTCCGACACAGCCAAGTTCATTCAGGTCCAGGGCCTCCGCCGCTCTCACCAACTGTCCTATCTGTACATCTTCCATCTCACCTATCTATTCCAGCCTGCGCTGCGATCTTTCATCATTGTCCCCACCTCCATCAATCTATCACACTCTCCGCTACCTTGTCCCACCCCACCCGCGTTCATTTGTCTCTGTACCCCCTCGGTTCACAAGCCGCTTTCCTGATGAAGTCTCGTGTCCAAAATATCGATTGTCCAGCTCATTCGTTGCTGCCTGCCCTGCTGCGCTTTTTCAGCATCACACGTTCGACTCAGTGGCGAGGCAGTGAATTTTGAGTTTGGGACTGAAGTCAGAGGCCTCAATTTTGCAATGATTGAATTGTAAGAAACTTCTGCTCCAACAGGACTATATGTCAGACATGTCAGGACAGTGTTTGACCTGGAGGAAACTCGGAGGCGATCGTGTTCATATCCACCTGCTGACCTGCTCGTTTTCTGTGGTGGAAGTTGTGTGCATGAACGATTCTGACAAAATTCTGGTCAAATTCTTAGTGTCGAAAATCAATTACCTTCAGACCATAGCTTCAGACAGATTCTAGAGTCTTTTGAAAGACGGTTTCGCACTTTCATTTTGGGATCACATCAATTTCGCAGGATATTAGAAGGGGAAGATTTAGAAGTCAACCTCTTCACCATAATCTGATGAAGCCACGAATTTTATCCCAAATACAACTTGATCAGATTTCGAACATGAAAGGAAAAAGCTCTGGTAATAGTATGAGATAAGTCGTTCACTTATTGTGCGTGTGGACCAGGTTTTTACCTGTCATCAGACTTACACACCTCAATTGCAGTCAGAGTGAGGAATGACGTGGAAATGTAGGGATTCATTTCCCTGTCTGAGCTGAATTCCCATGGTCGCAATGATACCAGGAACAAGCCATTCACCTGCTCAGAGTGTGGGAAGGGATTCACTCTGTCTTTGACCTGCTGCGACACCTACTCGTTCAAAATGATGAGAAACGATTTCAGTGTCTGAACTGCGGAAAATGCTTTAAAACGTCCAGCGATTGGAGAACCGAACACGACGCTCATACTAATGAGAAACCTTTTCTCTCGCCGAACTTTGGAAAATGTTATCAAACCTCTATGTGTTTCATCTCTGAGAAATATGCCCACATAAATAAGAGTCCATTAAGATATATAGAGACCTGACGTCTGACCCACGTCCTCACCCGGAATAGAGACATTTACAATTTCAAATCTGTGGGACCGTGCTGCAAAGTCCGAGCGACCGGATGGATCATCACCTTTCTCGCCATATTAACAGGTCTTTCTAAATGCCCTAACTGCGAGAAGTGCTGCAGAAGGTGCTGAATACTTGCGTGTGTTCAACGTGTTTACACTGAATAAAGACATTAATCTTTATAAACGTTCCTGGGGTCAGTTCATCATGAGCATCATCACATTGTGGAGAGACCTATCAAATATGTAGCCTGGGGGATGTGCTCTCTAGTCTCTGTAGGACTGATTTCCCATCAATATTTTCGAATTGTGGGAGACGGTTCAAGGAACCTATTCCAGGAATAGGTTTAAGCGATCATCTCAACTCTCAGTACACCATCTGGTTTGCATTTGGCCGCAAGCATTTACCTGCTCCATGTGAGCAAAACAGTTAGGTCACTCATCGACCCTGTTGAGAGAATAGAGGATCCCACTGAGGGAAGGAATTCACTCACTCATCGACCCTACTAAGGCAGCGTAGTGTTTACATATCGCAACAGCAATTGAACATTGTTGTTCTTCACATTCAGGCCTGGAATCAAAGTTGGAATATTCTAGATACCAATCAAATAAATCAGCTTTGTGTTAAATGCTTTGAGTAGGTAATGAGCAAGTTAGACGTAGTCAAACCGGTGGAGGTGACCAGCTTGAATTTCCCCAGGCAGATGTCAAGGTGCAGGACGGCAAACTGCTAAAGAAGAGGACATGGATTGAGGCTTGGCTGATTGGCAGAAGGCAGACAGTGGGTAAAGGGGTCTTCTCCCGGATGGCAGCCCGTGACTACTGGAGTTCAGCAGGAGTCAGTGTTGGCAACACATCTATTCATATTCTGTATGAATGATCCATTCAAAGGAATTGAGGGTGTTGTTGCTCTATTTGAAGAAGACACAATGATCGGCGTAAGGGCAGATCTTATTGTTGAAGTGGGCATGCGGCAGAATGACTTGAACAAACTGAGTGCTTTGAAAAAATAGTTGCAGTTGCGGTACTTTGTGGAAAAGTGTGCGGTCATATGTTTGGTGGTAAGAGTAGAGGCACAAACAATTTTATGAAAGCAGAAAGAATTCAAAGTTCAATTTTTTCTTATGTTTCACATGCAGTTTCAGTTGGTGTTTAGGAAGGCAAATACAATGCAGGCGTTCAGTTCAAGCGAATAGGAAAGCACGGGCAGAGGTTTAGACCTCAGTCAATAGGAGGCTCTGGGCAGATGCATTTGGAACATTAAGAGTAGGTATTGGTGATGATATATTTTGAGTGGTGGGTCGGAGGTTTATAATGGCTGCCTCAGTGGCGATTACCCATGTCTTGCGGCCTCAGCGATGTTGGTTCAATATCTACTTTGGATGACTGTGTATTTGGAGTTTGCACATTCCTCCCCAGATGAAAGATGTGCGGCGGACGTTCTTTGATCAAGGGAAATGCAGAGTTACAGGAATTGAGTAGAGGTGTGAGTTTGGGTGTGATTCCCTTCGCAGGATTAGTGGGGGCTTCTTGGTCCGAATGGCTGGGTTCCACATTGTAGGTATTCCGTTAGAACAATGTTAGTTGCTGAGATTTACGCCTTGTCATAAGACTTTTTTTAAAAAAAGGGGACAGCTTCCATATAAACACATGGTTTCAAGTAAATCTCTTGAACGATATAAAGAGTGGAGGGGCATTCTGAAGGAGGATATTATAAAGGTCAATCGGGGATATGAGATGTCATCAGAACATAAAGCTAAGTATAGTCTAAAGAGAATCTACAATAGTTAAGAATTTGAGACCAAATAGGACTTTAAGATGAAAGAGCTCACCTTTGTCTTGAATCTCAGCAGATGGAGAGACATATAATGTTCACTTCGCGTCAGTTTACACCATGGAGAACGACATAACGGGTACAATTAAACATTGATGTTTTGAAAGTCGTTCACATTGAAAAGGGGAAGGGCTGGTGGACCTGGAAAATATAAAGTTGGATATTTCTCTGGGATCTGATCTCCTGTATCCCGGAAACTTGTGGGAAGTTCGGGAAAGAAACATTTGGAACTTTTGTAGAAATATTTTTATCATCTATTGTGACGAGTGGGGCGCCGAATGACCAGGGGGTGGCTATTGTGCCTTTGTTTAGAAAGGAATTCACGGAGAAGCCTGGGAGCGATAGATGATTGTGTCTGGTTATGGTCGTGGGTAAGTTGGTTGGTGCAATTCTAAATGATAGGATTTATATGAATGTTTAGATACAAGGAATGAATCGGGATAATCAGCATGGTTTTGCACAGAATTGATTGAGTTTTTTGAGGGCGTAACCAAGAAGATCAAGGAGGACAAAGTAACAGACTTTGCTCACTTGGACTTTAATAAAATATTTTACACGGTTCCACATGGTTGACTAATTCATAAAGTTAGATCGCATGAAGTGAAATGTAAGTCTTCCACTTAGATATAAAATTAGTTTAACAGCAGTATGCTCAGAATGGTGGTGCAGGGTCGATTTCAGGCTGAAGGACTGTTACCAAAGGTATCCCATTGGCTGAGCGCACATTCATTTTCTTTACATTTAAATAAATGTTTTAGGTGGCAAGATAGAAATAAATTTGCAAAATTGGTAGTAGAAGGTTGTGAAGCGATTTTCTCGTCAGGTCAGTTTCTCTCTGGCCTCGAGATTTAAAAGCGTGTGGGAGAGGAGTGGAGAACTGTCATTCATCCATCGTGAAGCGCACGATATCAGGCATACATCTATTCTCGTCCCGGTTTGCAGCAATTACATTCTCCCTGTGATCTTAAATGACATAACAATGGTACTGAAGGTTGACCTGGTCACACTTTTGTAACCCCTTTGAGGAGCGTATTCTCATGTTCACATACAGAGGCAGTCACACAGGCACATTCCCCGACAGTGACAGTGTCCTCAGGATTCTCCCCACTCCATGTGCTTTACGTCTATAAGTTTCACCAAAGAAAGGCGGCTTGAAATGGAATACAAGGCACTTCGCCAGAAAATGTGCACCGTTATGGTGAGCCACGATATGAAATGGATACTGAGCTGAAATAATCGAACACGCTTCTCATGTGTAACTTTCAATAACACAAATCCCAGCAAAACAAGCCGTCTGGCTCCTGGGGCCTGACAGGATAGCGCCCAGCAGACATTCCTCCCAAAAAACAACGGACCCACGGCAAAATCTAAACACTTTCACGTCTCATCTTGTTCTATTTCTGCCTCTGCCACACCTCCACTTTCCCCTGAACGTCCAGTCCCGATGTCAATGAGCTGTTTGATATAAACACAAGGCACATCGAGAAAGTAATCTTTATCTCAAAAGCAGAGCCAGGGAATGTAAGCTGCAAGGGCTTGCTCTCGGCTGGTTAATGAGACATCACGGTCTCGTCGTCCTGATTATCAGATAGACTGATTCCACAAATATTCACCGTAATAGTTATTACCAATTGAAATGTGCCAATGAATACCGTGACTGTCAGAACTATCGGGGAGAGTAGCTTCGACCTCTTCCTCACCGAGGGAAATTTTGCAAAGGATGTCCTGTTACTTCACAAACTGACCACCTCGCAGCTGGCCATGGAAGTGTCTAGCACAAAAATGCCCTTTGGCCCACTAAGTCTGCACCAGTCCAACACAATCCCCTGAACGGTTCTTATCTCAGTTGGCGTCACTTTTGTCAGACGGGCAAATGTATTCAGTAATGGAAGTGTCCAACTAAATGGATCTTACCTGCTTTGGAGTTTTCTGCCTTCTTCCATCCTGACAGGCGGTTGGTTGCAGATTACTAACGTTCCTTGCCTGAGTTATACGCATTTCACCTTATCCTGCGATTTGAATTTGAAACAAGAAAGCAGAGAACAAGCACTCTTCAAGTTCACTCTCGGCTCTCAATTACAGTCAGAAAATACTTAACTGCAATGAGGAATCCACAGTAGAATTAACGCCCATCGCGTCAACCACTTGGCCACAAATGCAGAAGCGCGCTACTAAACTTGTTTCAAGTTTATTTGTTTGAATTCAATCACCACAGTTTCGATAGGGTTAAATGTCAGGACATGTTTGGACTGTGTAAACAATCTCGATGGTTGAAATGGTCAGTCATTTAAAAAGAAAGGGAGAAATTGCAGGAAAAACTAAACAGATCTGGCAGCATCTGGGGAGAGATAAACAGAGACAACGATTCGGAGCTTCTCCAGGAGTTTTTCAGAACTCCATTTTCTCTCACAGGTAATGTCATACCTGCCGAGTTCCTTGAGCAGTTTTGGTTTTTGTTTGAGAGTCCGAGTGTCCACAACCCTTCAAGAGCCATTCAACAATACAGAAACGCATTTGTGTTTCCTCACTGATTTGGTTTACGTTTGGCTACATATTACAGACCCTATTAAAAACCAGAAAGTGCACAGCAAAGTAGTCGGATGGATAAGAACAGCGACCGCTCCATGCGTGGGCACACCCTCTCGGTTAACAGCCAAACGAGAGGACTAATTGCTCCACAGAGGCTGGGGAGTCCCTTGTAGCAGGCCCCTTGCAGGATCTCCTAAAGCAGACTGTTAGTGAATTCAAGCTTTTGCCTGCCCTTCGCATAATGAAAATTGTCTTCAATTGGTTTGACGTTTCCAAAATTAATCCTGGAGCATTCATTGTGGACAATGGGAACAGTTTGATTTCACACTTTGCAGACACATACATGTCACCGGGAAACAGCTCTCCTAAAAGCGGAACCTTCTCCCTTCGAGCCTTTTGAGGAATAACTTTCTGAACTCGGTAAAATCCCGGAACTGTGCGGACAAAAAAAAAACAGATTGTGTGAGAACAGCTGTCGCTCTGTTTCTTGGTGGTGGGAGAACTGCAACCTGTCAGTGAAGAGCCGAACGCACTGACTAACATCGCCACAGAGACTGTTGAGCCAATGGCTTCAATGATCCCCGAATGCAAGCTGCGGCCTGCTCCTCCCATATTGACAAACATCTTTAATTAGTATGTCGTTTCCGAAATAAATCCTGGGCAATTCACGGTGAAGACATGGGAGTAGGCTGATCCCACCCTTTACAGTCACATGCATGACACCAGAAATCAGTTATCCTCCTATAGAGATCGCCTCATTTCCAGCCTTTCAGTGTCCTATCTGTTCCCGCATTTTCTAATTGCCCCGGAGCTGAGATGAGATTTGACTTCCTGACGTGCAGGAACGGAATCCTTCAATGTCACAGATCAATTCAAGTCCGGAGTACATCAGAGTCAAAATACCGGCCTCCAAAAGAACAGAAAGATTTCTAAACTGTCTCTGCCCAGCCGGCCAGTTCACCCTTCATTTTCCACTGAATCCGCGCCCCAAGGAATATCTAAAGATTGACAAAGCTCGACGCTGGGATTTCTGTTTTGCTTGCTGAAAGGTTTCCCACTTGACAATTGGCAACATTTTCCCAGAATCTTTTCACAATCCTCTGCTTTGCACCATGTAGAGAGATAAATAAAATTTCTTTTGTGGAGAGATTCACAACTTTGGAGTAAGTTTCCTGTATGTCAAGAAATGAGCAGACCTGAGAACATATCGAGTTGTTGAGACGGTTTTTCTGGAGTTGCAGAGATAACTCATCCAACAAGAAATCATTTAAAATCAACTGTGAGTGAAACATGCTCGGTATTGATGAGAGATTGAATGCATATAACGGATCCATTTTCATGAGCAGAGAGGTTAATAATATGGCAATGGTCGAGTGAAAAAAAGATGCACTTTTATCGCGCCTTTCAGCTCCACTCCAATCACAGGCACTGAAGCACCTGTGAAGCAGATGTGTCATTGTCAGTAATAATGTGCTCATCAGGGCAGTTTGTTCAAACAGAGGTTAAAAAAAATCAGAACTGGCACTGGAGACAGCAGTGAGATTGTGTTTTACTATAAAAGTTTGTTCTGTTCTAATTTATATCCAGAATACTGAAGGACCGGAGATCCCAATCTCAGGGGAAGGGGTTATCCACATAAGAAATAAATGAGGAGGATGTTCTCACATTCAGAGGGTAGCAAGTATGTAGAAACATTTACAGCAGAGGCCTTTCAAGACTGGGTATATTCAAGGCTTCAATTATCTCTCTGTTAATAGCATGGAGAAAGGGGCAGGTGTAAAATATGTCCAAAGTTGCTGATAATACACACGCGTGGGAGATCATGTTATGATGAGATCGTGGCAATATGAATAGGCATATAGATAGATTGGGTGAGTGGACAATAACTTGTCAGATGCAGTTACATGTCCGGATTATGAGGTCATGCACGTTGGTCGGAAGATTCAGAAGTACCATTAAAATCGAGAGAAAGTAGAAGAAACGTGTGACACAGTGGAGACTTATACACGCCACAAACAAAGTTTAGTATCATATTATTTCCATGACAAAAAGGATGGCTCCCTTTACGATTGCTAACAATGAAAGAGATGATTTCCCAGGAAAGAAAAAAGTAACAGAAACTAATAGCCGAATCGAAAATTTAGAAAAGACTTGGATCGTTCCAATGGACGATGTTAATGTTTATGGTTCTCTAACATTTGTTTACAATGGGGCTGAATGTGGGAATTAGGGGAGCTGCGGAGTGGAAGTCAGATTACCCATGATTACGCTCATCCTTCATCTGTCTTCGTCATTTTGTACGTTTTATTTCGCATTTTGCTTCCTGTGAGTGCCCTTGTAAACTGTACCCGCTGGTGACTTATTTCCCTGGTTGTTCTTCATCACGACCCGAAAGAAATCAACATTCGTTTCTCCTGAATCTCGGTAATCTCTGATCACATGTCACCAGCACCTCGACATTTTCCACGTCGGTGTGCCTTCTTGAAATATTAATTGATTTGTCACTGTGTTACTGTTGCACAAATCAATAACAAATCAAATAGCACCAATAGCATCTCGGATGTAAACGCAGATAACTGCAGCCGCTCCCCAGAGTACTGCCAACTGTGCGATCACAGAAGCACACATTGTACAGCCAGGAAACTCAAAACAATAGAAACACTCTTTTGGGCTGCGGACCTTGTTGTGTTTCTCAATCAGCAATCGAATTTTACATTGGTAATATCAATAGTTCCCGCACACAAGGAACTAACTAATGCTGCAGACGGAGTATAAAGTGCGGACTGTAGATACTGGAGATCAGAGTCAAGAGTGTGGTGCTGGAAAACACAGTAGATCAGGCAGCATCTGAGGAGTAGCAAAATCGACGTTTTGGCCGAATATCTGATGAAGTATTCATGTCAGAACATCCATTCTCCTGCATCTTGGATGCTTCCTAACCTGCTGTACTTTTCCAGCAACACATTCTCCATTGCTGCAGACTGTCACACATTGCGAGATTCCAGCCACGGAATCAGTGACACTCAGTGTCATGAGTCAACCTACTGCGGACACCTGGCAGTGGTGTTTCGTGTCAACTTGATCTTCAAGAATGCGTATCTTGAGTTGTCTGTCCTGTATAATGTTTCCTGCAGTCACGACATGCAATATTTTTTTTCCAAATTTGTCTTGCCTATGATGGGTATTTGGTCCATTTTTTGGTGAGTTGTTGTCAAATATGTCTTTCGGTTTATGCTGTCTCATAACTCCGAGTGGTCAGAGGAGTCTGGCTGTACGTGCCGAGACATACTTTTACCTATAATTTGGAGAGCTTGGTTTGTTGGGTAATGGCATGTCCCCCTGGCGTTGGTTTTGACAAAGAATCTGCGGAAATATCTATTGTTGCAAAATATTTCTGGAAGATCCACGAAACAACACAACCAGCTGTCCAGAGTAGCAATGCACAGCGATGACGAGGACAACAAATTCGACAACAAATTTGGACTCAACATACTAGGACATGCAAAGTAATGACAAAAAACAGCAACTGAAAGCAGTGGGAAATAAATCAAATCAATTCGAAACGCTGCAGGACAGCAGAGCTTCACATGAGTTTCATCTGCCTTGAAGATATCACCGAGAAAGGGGAGGAAACGGCCGCAAACCAACTTCCCAAAACCACCGAATTTCCCCACACCATCTGCATCCTTCACCTGAACAACAGATCTTTACACAAACCTTGAAACCCTGAAATAGTCAGAGCCGCCCCAGCGGGAAAATGAACACTGGCATCCCACGTGACAGCTGAGGTGACCAAACGAAATGCTGCAGGACAGCAGCGCTTCAGACGAATTTCATTTGCCTTGAAGATATCACAAAGAAAGCGGAGGAGACGGCTTCAAACCAACTTCAAAAAACCACCGAACATCCCCACACCATCTGCACCCTTCACCGGAACTACAGATCGTTACAGAAACCTTGAACCCCAGAAAAAGTCAGAGCCGCCCCAGCGGGAAAATGAACACTGGTAACCCACGTGACAACTGAGGTTACCAAACGCCACACGGTGGATGTCGGAGCTAACTGAGCCTGCAAGCTACTTGTGCATGCTCTTGTCAATAACATCTGCTTGATTATCCTCATCCCATTTTCCATCATTTAACGTTGTGTGCCTTAAGCATTACAAATTTACAGTTAAGTATCTCTGAAGATTATTAGAATTTCTGCCGCTCTGACTCATAGGGACAGTGATGTCCAGATTCCAATGACTTGCAAGCTGATAAAGTTTTTTTTTCTGTAGAGCTATTCGAACGTTTATGACTCTTATCTTAAATCTATGATCGATTGATCCATCCATCATCGAGAAATCTTTCGTTAAGTGTACCCAATCCATGCCCCTCATTATTTCCTACATCTCAATGCTGTCTCCTCTCAATCTCTCCTGCTCTCACAAAAGCAAGGCCAGTCTGTCTAACCTCTTTCATTGCTGAAATTCTTCAATCCAGACAATATATTGGCAAATTACTTCTGCACCATTTCCACAGCTGTCATATCGCTTCTTTTTATGTGAATTGCAGAATTATACATAACACTCTAGCGAGAGACGAATAAACACTTGAAATAAATGTGGGGAATTCACAAACATTGGTCTTTTCCAATTAAGTCTCTTTTCCTCGATACTGTTCTACGTCCTTTTCATGAACCCAGTGCTCCAATGATATCTGGTCCATGCAAATCAAACACTTTACATGAGGATTGATAACCCAACCACATTATCTGATTGCATTAAGTGGCTTAAAGCTCCTCATGGTGGTATTGGTGCAAGTTCACCTAACAAGAGTGACAGCTGCAGCACTAACTTAACGGTGTCAATGTCAAAGTGAATGTTGCTTTGTGCAATGCCCCAGTGGCATGTGAGGAAGGATAGAATGGAAGAATAGTGATTGGGAAAGGGAGGAACGTCCCCGAGATTAGGTGCAGATAAAGTTTGAAGCAAAAAAACATCACCTTCGAGAGCATTTTAACCTTAAAAATTGACTTCTTCCTTTATGCGTTTGTTTTGAAAGGGTTATGTGGAGTAACATGGAACAAATGAGCATTACTGATACTCGGATTTGAATGGAGGTTGCTTCGGCCACAATGCAGAGGACGAGCCACTATACGATCTCATGAAAAAATAACCAACAGTAAAAACAATAAATGCAATGGTTAAGATTGGCGAGGAACAGCGCCACTTGCACAAGAGGATAACCTACTGAGATTGGGTTGTATCGTCATCTTCGATGTCCTCAGTGGCTGTGGAGAGTCCATCATTGAGAATGTTGAAGACTGATTTCGATAGATTTCGAGAAAAGATGAAATGTACAGGCTTAGCAAACAAATTGTTGAAATGTTGGTTTAAATAACAACGAAGTTTCTCATCGTTACTTTACCAGTGCCTCTAGACAAGGTTGTAACTACGATTGCACACTTCAATCACACCGGTTTCCAGGTCTGGAATCACAGAAATTTAGCGACACAGTTGTGAAGATCCGATCGGAATTTGAGTGCGGAATGAACGCATGAATCTCTACTCTTTCTTCCAGTGACCAAGTCAGTGAGCATGCAGTTCTTCGTTGAAGGCAGAGAGGCGCGTGAAACGCCCAGGTTGGGAGCTCAAAACTAGGCTGGAGCAACTGGAAGAGGGAGCTGTAGGAGAAAAGACTGGGAGTTCTAACCTTATCTGGATACACTTCAATTGACATGGCGCAGTAACCTTTGTGTTGATGGAAAGTATCCTGAGCCATTTTAATCTGAACTGAAATAGTTTTTGGCAGCATACATTTTTGTGGATTGAGGGAGGATCTGCCCCAGGTAATTGTCACAATTATAAATAAACATTTCGCAAAGACTGAACTCGTCTAGGTGTATCTGTGCATTGTGAAATGGGCTAAATATCAGTGCACTCTGACATTTCTCATATTCTGACTTTGCAGTCGGTTAATTTTCTGGAAGGAATTTTAAAAATACTTTTTGTATTATTCAATTTCCTGCTAGCTTGTTCTGGTCTGATCATTGATGTAACATGAACAACCGAACATTAATATGATTTTGGGATTCGGTTCGACGTTCCCTCGAATTACGGAAGAACAACAGGAGAGCAGAGGTGAAATTTATCAGAATAGCAGTGATCAAATTGAATGAATGGGCAGACAGAGGATGAAAGGAAGCTTCATGGGGATAAATGTCTTTTCTTTGCCAATGAAACTACCCGCGTCACAAAGTGTCTCACCTGGACTGACAGAAATGAAGTGTATAAGTCCTTCTACATTGAGTGAGGCGGGGAGAATGTAAACACAGCAAGCTCCAAAAAAAACAGAAACATTTGTTCTTTTCTAAACCTCAGTCCCGGACTGACTAAGATGACCTTTGGAAAATTATTTTGCACAATGTCCGAAGAGGACTTACAGGTTCGACCACGAAAATCAAATTAAATATCAAGATAAAATCACACCACTTTATTCGCTACATCCCCCCTTTTGACACATGGTCCTCACTGTGTGTTAATTGGCATGGAATGGGAATAATGATCGCGTTGACAGGGTTTACCAATGGGGCCACACCACACCCATTCCCTCATTCTGCATTTTCCATTCACGCTTGTCCTTCGGCGTGGTCTGCGACTCGACCTCCCATAAGTCTGTTTTGGATTACAAATATTTGACATACACATGTCAACTGATCACTTGGCGGCTGCTGGGCTGCTGTCCTTCCCGGTGAGTTTGCATTCGCATTGCCTTGAGAAAGGGAATCGTACTTTTTCGTGTGGGCTTCACATTTACAGACAGGCGGTAGGACCACTTCCAGGAGGTCAGAAGTCAGGCCACGGTGTATTTTGGACTTTCAGAATGATTTAGGCGGTAGGACCACTTCCAGGAGGTCAGAAGTCAGGCCACGGTGTATTTTGGACTTTCCAGTGTAGGTCAGAGTTCCACAATTATGTACAACCCCGAATGCTTATCTGCTGTCTGTGTAAATATTCACTATCATTCACTCAGCCAATTGACATGCCTCAGTCAAGGCAATCAGCTCTGCTGCTTGAGCTGACAGATGACAAGGGAGTGATTCTGCTTTGACTACCTCGTGGGTAGTTACTACAGCATACCAAACACAATTCTGGCCTGTCCGTTTGCCCCTGAATGCGGACCCATTCACAAAAAAAACGCAATATCCTGATTCTGAGTTTGTGAATCCTGCACGTCTGGTCTTGGTGAGTTACAGCGACACAGTCATGTGGGTCTCTGTCTCCTGTTGTGGCGAGAAGGCTAGCAGCATTACGGACGTTACATCTCGTTATTGTAATGTTAGGCATCTCCAATAGTACAGTATTGTTTCTGAGCCAACGTGCTGCAGACATGTGTGCTGTGTTTTTCTCGGAAAACAGTAAGGATGCATGTGGGACCAGGAGGGTTAATTCTCCAAAGCCGACTGCGTCCCTGGACGCTACAACAAACTTTTTCAGCTGCAGCCACGGCTTGCAGGCATATAGGCAATCCTATAGCCAAAATTTAAGCCTCAATTTTCCCACATTCTCCTGCATCAGCTCAGATGTAATGCATCTACCGTTTGTACAAAAGGCTTGTTTGGATTCGGAACCCCAGTGTAGGTGTGGTTTGGAGCGCCTTTTTAATTCAACTGCAACGGTCTCTGGTTCTGAAACTCTAAGCCATTGGAAATTTCATTTAGTGGCGCCTCAAGTGTTGTGTAATGTGGGATAAAAAATCGACAGGAGGAGTGCATGACCAAAAAGAATAGCAATTGTTACTTCATGTGAGGCTTTGGAATTTGCTGGATTGTTTGAACTTTATCTTGACCAATGCCCTTCCCTTGTTCAGACAGGAAATGACCAAAGAACTTCACCTGTTGTTGCACAAATTGTAGATTTGCGAAACAAAGCTTTGTGCCCATTCCTGGCGAGATGGCAGAGCAACACAAGCGTATCTTTCTCACATTGTTCCTCTGTTGGTGCTGCTATTAAGCATTCGTCTACATACTGCAGAAGCGCTGACCCCGGGTTTAAAACAAGAATCTCCAGACTCCAGCATCGAGCCTCATTAATTATGGTGGGGGACTCACAGTCATCTTCACAAAGTCGCTTGAATGTATATGATTTGCCTTTGAGTGGAAAAGTGAACCAGAATTGACTTTCTGGGTGTACCGGTACACGAAAGAAGACATTTGATAAATCCATAGCAGAAAACCACTTACTGTCAGGTGGAGTTTGAACTCATATAGTACAAGGATTAGGAACATTTGGGGCCGGCGGAACAACAGCATAATTGACTACCTGCAGGTCTTGAACAAAGCTCCGCTTCCCCGATTCACCTGGAATGTTTGCCTTTTTGACCAGAAAAATGGGTCTCTCACCGGTGATTATCCACAGGGAATTATCACTAAAGCTTTCAGGAGGGTTGCAAAGTAGTATCCTTTGACAGCCTCGTGTTTTAACGGGTCTCGTGCTCTGCATGGACGATACGCAGACTTCCGGGCTATTCTTATGGGTTCATAGCTTCCTATGAACCCCACATCACGTTTGCCTTTTGCCCTGCACTCAGTAGGGACCCTTCTTAATCTTGGGTCCGAGACATCTACCATACCTAATCGCCAGGCTACCCTCTTTGCGGGGGTTACCTGGACTGCTCTATCTGCCTGAGTTAGCCAATTTAGTTTCTTCATATCTGTCCTTATTTGTGCATTGAATCAGGTACGCACATTGTCGCTGAAAACAGAATCTTTCGTTTTTTTGTGCCTGCAGTATGCATCGTCTCAAATTCTGCCACCTCTCGCTGGATGCCTTCGCCAATGGTACGTGAGGAAAGGTGCCTTCCACATCAAAAGGATTTTTTTTTTCTCATTCCTTGACTGTTTGTCCCTGATATGGTAGTTTACTGGCCTTGTATGTCTGCTATTATTTCGGTTTAACTTTACATTTTTTTCTATCTATCTGCAACACATAACTCTGCAAAGTCAGGTAATTACTTATTTGTTTCCCTGTGCTTTTATTGGATTCAAAATAAATGTTAATTTACCATTACAATGGACATCACATTATTTTACAGGTTGCAGCAACAGCGAGGGCCGAAGTGCCTGTACTGCATTGTAACGTTCAATGTTGTCAGTTACATTTCCTGCTGGTTTCAGATATCTCTCCTCACTCTGGAAGCTCCCGGTTGCATGTTCCAGAGATATGTCTGCACTTCCGTTAATCGAGGCAACTGTATTTCCTGCTCAGAATGTGATCTCTCTCCAATGGAGAGAGGAAAATAAAGTCGGTGACAAAGCTGAGATCACTTACGATCTGTCCAGAATCAACATAAACTATCCAGATCTTCCAGTCTCCTATAACTTCAACATTACACTGTGTTCCCACTCTTCAGGCTCTCTGCTTGTATTCCTGATGAAGGGCTGTTGCCCGAAACGTCGATTTCACTGCTTCTCGGATGCTGCCTGAACTGTTGTGCTTTTCCAGCACCACTCAAATCTAGACACTGTGTTCCCAGGCCATCATTTCAGTCTCTGGTCTGCTGCAGTGCTCCTTCAAGACACAACACAAGCTGAAAGGCACGCAACTCATTTTCTACCGACAGACCATGAAAACTTTAGGACCCAACATCAAGTTCAATCATTTTAGAAACCGTCCGCTGTCTTCCACATTCTTCACCCACCTTCCCTTCCCATTAGTTCTGAAGACGGATCATTGGACTCGAAGCGTTAACTTTCCTTCCTCATCAGAGATAGACAAGAGCTGCTGATTTTGTTCAGACCTTTTGGCTTTTCTTCTGAGAACTTTGTTTTTCTCTTGTAATCGCCAGATACTGGAAGCATCTGAATGCAGGAGGAGAATTTCACAGGAGATGAAAAGAATGGCAAGGGTTTGACCACTCCCATTCTGAAGGTACGCGAGCTAGGCTGGGGATGTTACTCTAAGCGCAGAGAAGGCTGAATAAGAAACCGATTAACGTGCTCATTTTATGAAGAGGATGGATATGTGTGACAGGGATAAGCCTGTATTGGGAATGAACAGATTAATATAAATAAAAGTCATGAGACAAGGAGGAGATTGAGAACGAATACTTTTACCTGTAGAGTATTGATTATCTGAAAATCATTATCTGAACATGTGGTAAAGGTAAGTGTCATGAGAACGTTTCAGCTGTCTGTAGACGAACACTTGATGAGCCAGAGCACTCGTGGATAAGGACCAGGTACCAGAAAGTGTGACGAGGACAGGCAGACGCGAGATGGGTGTCCTGAATGCAATGCGTCAAAGGCAAACTTGTGTGCGTAAAAGTAACAGAAGGCGCGGCTCTGTGGCGCAATGGAAAGCGCGTTGGGCTTCTCCATCTCTATTCAGGTTGCAATTCAAGGGTTGTGCGTTCGAATCCCATCAGCGTCGTGTTTTAATTTATGTTTTGCAATGTGGTCAGACCAGACTCGGCTGCTCATCTGCAAAACCAGTAATATTCGTGCATAAACCTAACTGTCTCGAAACGAAACATGTTCCTCCCACAGATTTACATTATCGATGTCTATTTATGGTAGAGATCGATAAATACCTGTTAGCCAGTACAATGTTGTGGATGGGCTGGAAAAAGACATAAAATTGTTGTGTGACCCATGATGATATCAAATTACGTGGCAGGACAGGATCGGTGTTAAGAATGACCTCCTTCTGCTCCTTTGTGTCTGTGCCATTTCTGGCCAAGGTTTTTAAATAATCACAATGAGGACAATATGAATTAAACGCCAAATAATATTTTGGTCTCATCTCCACTTCGCTTCGCTCCCGGCTGGAAGAGACAGCTCTTGTTTCAGCTTTAGATCAGACAGCGGAGGATTCTCACAAGTTCTCCTTCAGGCTGAATGTTCCTTCACATAGGTTTCCAAGTGGACACACGGAGCAAGCAATTGCATGGATGCTGTGGATTCAGGGGCAGACTTTCCCTTTGCTGGGCTGGAATTCTGGCCAAGGTAATGAACGTGAATTTCTGACATTTGAATCTTACTCTGGATTCTTGCGACTTTACGAATTAAACTGAATTTAATTTGCCCTTGCAGAACATTATACAATCTTCACTGTGCATAAAAACCATGCCACATGCTCGTGCACATAGTATGCTGAACATTGTTGATGTTGTGTGCAGTGTGGGTCAATGTCTCAAATGTACATGCCAAAGGAAGTTGGTGAAATATCAGTGAATCGAATTGTCTGACGATTTGCAGCCGATAGAAGGAAAATCCCAGTACAATGGCCACATAACATTGCCTGTGACCAACGCAGGAAGCCATGGTAAATGTATGCATATTCAATAAAACCGATTTTCACCACATTTATCTATGACATTTTCCTGAAGCTGATGCTTCATAATCGATGTTCCATTATCAGTATAACCACCTCTGCACTGCGTTTCATTTCAGATACACAGAAAAAAAATGAGTAATTGGGTTGAGGGGCCTAGTGGTAAGATCAGGAGCCGTTCGTCACCATTAGACGGCAGGTCCAGTGGTGCAGTTAGTTAGCTTGCTGTACTTGCATGACAGAATGGCAGCACATGAACTGCCAAAGTTGTGCATTGGATTCTCGCCAGGTGTTTGTTTTACTGATACTGACCAGAGATGAGTGCAACTTCAAGCTGAAGAACAGTTTAAACCCGGAATATTGCATTGCAATAAAGTGCTTTTGGCACTAATGTTGCACCGACCTGTAAGACCAATCTGAAGTCCATCTGACCAGAATTTTGACATTATAAGCCGTAAGTTTATGCAATGATCATTTAATTGCCCTGAAGGTTGGTGAGTCTACGACTGTTGAAGACAAGGCGTTCTGCACCCTTACTACTCTCTGAGAAAGGCATCTACCTCGGCATCTATCACCCTCAAATTACATCGATATGCCCTTGTGCCAACCATCACCATTTGAAGAAAATGCCTTCACTGTCCACCTTACGGCAAATTCTGATCATCTTTTATGTTTCTATTAATTCACTTCTCAAACTTCTTATCTCTATCAAAAACAGCCTCAAGTCCCTCAGCCTTTCCTCGTAAGACCTTCCCTTCACAGAAGGCAACATCCTAGGAAAACTCGTCTGCAACCTTTCCAATGCTTTCACATCCGTCCTATAACGTGGCGACCAGAACCGCACGTACATCGACAAGTTTGGCCATGCCAGACAAATGTCTGGAGCTGCAAAGTGATCGTTTGGCCCTGAAACTAAATCCCTCTCCCAATAAAAACTAACACACTGTACTGACTGCAAACAAATCCATCTACGTGTGTGTTAACTTTCAGAGTTTTATGTACATGGACGCCGAGATCGCTCTGGTCATCTAAGCTTCCAAGAATATTACAATTAGCCCAGAACGTTGTATTCTTGTTGCTCATTCCAAAGTAAATTACCTCACACTTTTCCACAATAACCTCCATATGCCAACTCTGAGCCCCGATCTTCAGATTATTCATGTCCGTCTGTAACCTGCAGCAGACTTCGGCACTGTTGACAACTCCATCGACTTAGTGTGTTCTGCGAATTTACTCATCCATCATCCCATGCCCGAACCCAGGTCATTTATAAAGGTGACAAACAGCAGTGGACCCAAAAAGGAACCTTGTGGTACACCATGAGTAACTGAACTCCAGGATGAATATTTTCAATTAACTGCCACACTCTGTGTTCTTTCAGCGAGCCAATTAATGATCTTAACCGCTAAATCACCGTCAATCCCATGTCTCTGTATCTTATGCAACAGCCGACCGTGCCTTCGTGAAAACCATATCCACCATGTTAACCACTTTACTCCCATCCACCTGTTTGTTGACCTTTTCAAAAAGCTCAATAACGTTTGTGAGGCACAACCTGCTATTCACAAAATCGTGTTGACTGTTGCGAATCAACTTGTTTCTTCTTCGGTGATCATAAATCATATCTCTAATAATCTTTCCAAACGTTCATCTACAAGGAAATATGACGACTGTTCTATAATTACCAGCTTTCTCCCTTCTCCCCTTCGTGAAGAAGGAGACAATATTTGCTGAACTCGATTCTTCTCGCACTAATCACATAGACACTGACGAAATAAAGTTGGAAGTCAAAAGTTCTGCAATCTCCTCCCACGATTCCCAGAGAATCCTAGCATACATCCCATCAAGCCAAGAGGACAAATCTATTTTCAGGCTTTCAAGAATTGCCAACACTCGTATTTATGAATGTCAATTTCATTTATTCTAACAGATTGCATCTCAAAATTCTCTTCGACAACATTGTCTTTTTCATTTGAGATATGATGAAAAATATACATTCAGCGCCTCTCCTATCCTCGGACTCCGTTGACGACTTCCTACTGCTGTTCTTGACAGGCCCGAATCATATGCCAGATATTCTTTTATTCTTGAAATGACAAGAGAAGGCTTCAGGGTTGTAAATGACGCTGCCAGCTAAAGTTTTTTTATGTCCCCTCTTCGCTCTGAGTAGCTCTCTCTTTTGGCCCTTCCTTGCTAGCTTTTAATTTTCAAGTGCCCTAACTCAGCCTACATATTTCATGTTTCGACGCACTGCCTTCTCCCTTTTGACAAGAAATTCAACTTTTTGGGTAAAAATTGCTCCCTGTCTCAACCTCATATTCCCTGCATGACGCACACATACTTATCAAGGACATGAAAGTTAAACTTCCCCACTACAACTACCCTGTTACTTCCGTTCCTATCCAGAATCATGTTTGCAATCTTTTCCTCCATATCTCTAGAACATTTTGGTAGTGACCTCTACTTGCCTGATTTTAATCTCAGAATATTCTAGTTCGGCAGATTGAGTCGGGTCCTCACCAAATATCCTTTCTGCTACCATAGTACTGTCTTTGACTAAAAATGCCACATCTCCCCCTCTGTAACGACTTTCCTGCTCTTACTGAAAAGACGAAACTGAGGTGCAAGGAACAACCAATCCTTTCAGTGCTCCATTATGTCTCTGAAATGGACACAATATTGAAGCCCCAGTCAACAACCCATGACACCTACGTTATATCAGATGCTCCTAGCGGTGAAGTAGATACAATTCAAATCAACTTCATCCTTGCCAACATTCAGTTGCAAACCCGAAAATCTATTTATGTCCTAACCACTCAAAACGTCCTGCAAACTGCAGCTAAAATTTAGGTTCGCACTCTGCTGCTGAATTCGTTTAAACACTCCTGAGGAGCTTTAGAAATTTATCCACTCAGGATATTGGTACCCTTCCGGTTCAGGTAAAGGCCATCCTGTTTGTTGAGGTCCAACCGACTCCAAAATATGCCCCAACTATCCAGATATCAAAATCCCTATCATCTGCACCGTCCTTACAACCACGTGTTCATCTGCTCTCTCTCTATTCTTTCCCTCACTATAACTTGGCATTTGTAAACAATCAGAGAGAACAACTCTGTTTGATCTCGATCTAAGATATCACCTGGATCCCTGAGTTTCTGCCATGCATCCTCATCACTTTTATTATATATGTTGTTAGTGTGTTTGTGTAACATGACCTCGGGCTGCTCCCCCTCCCCCGACGTACCTTGAAAACACGCTGTGAGACATCACAAACCCTGGTAACTTGGAGGTATCACATCAATCATGAGCCTGCCCTGTACCCACAGAAACTGCAATCTGTCCCCCTCAATATGTAGTCCTCAATAACTATTGCTCTCCTCCACTTTCCCCTACCCTTATGATCACAGGGACAAACACTGTGCCAGAGATCTGTACCCCATGGTTTACCCCTCGTAGCTCAACCCATACAAACACACACACACACACTCACACACACACACACATAAGTGTGTGTGTGTGTGTGTGTGTGTGTGTGTGAATTCAGAATATTTGGAATGGATGGTCGGCCATTTGAATGTTGTTCCCGTCGAATGTGCGAGCTATAGGTATGCACATATATATAAATGTGTGCCCGCATGCATGTATGTGTGTGTGTGTGCATATATATTTAAAAGTTGCAAAAGAACATTGAGTAAAACAGCATTTATTCAAAAAAATCTGATTTTGTGGAGTGTTCTCTCCTTGGGAAATACCTCAGTCACTTACTACCAGCCATAAAGACCCCCTGAGTGAATATCTATTACTCACTAGAGATACAGAGGTGATTTTTGAAGTCGATGACGTTTCTCATGTCGCTGAGCCTACGCTGTGTTAAATTCCGGAAAGAGATTTAGCTCGCTTCATATTACTAATTTTGCTGCAAACTTGCACAGTCCATAAAAACAATCCAAAAATTATTAGGTTTATCTCATTGGACATTTTGCCTGTTATCAGAAAAACTGGAACAGAAATGACAAATATGTATTTAAGTACTGCTATGAAGATTACAGAATTCAAACAGGAATTTTTTCGTGTCTTATCACTAGATATGGTTGGGCGAGATGAGTGAGCAGCAAATGAACTCACTCCCTTCTCTGTGATTGCAGCCAAATTTTCCAATGCAACAGATGAAAGAACAAAGGTGCATTACACCGGCAGGTCAGTTCCAACTCACGATAGTATAGTTTCACTTTGATGTTCGCCATCTTCTAAAGTATTAGCTTAGTGGGGAGATCAGGATCCTGAAGGTATGCTGAGATATTGCGCGAATTATTCCCACATTGTTGGCATCACTTTATATCATAAACCAGTAATGCAGCGGACTGAGCTAACCGGCTTTCATTTAATGCTGAGCTAACACACAGAGCTCAGTTCTTTTACAATTTATAGAAGTTCATGTGGAACAAGCTGCTAAACCTTTCCTCACAATCCGCTCATTCTATACTTAGTCGTGCTCAGTTGCGGGTGTTATGAGGTTTCTTTCCAATAAACGTTAACCAATTAGAGAGTGTGCACCGAACGCGTACCCATGATGGCTGCCCAGATTCCCTGTCCCCGTGAAATTCATTCTTTGTGTGTCTGCACGTGTCTTCACAAATATATGAGAATCAGCTTCTGAGTATTTTTTTCCTGAGAAAACGTAAACATTTTCGAGTTCAATAGCTGTAGAAGGAAAAAAGATTACGAGCTCCAAACTTCTCTTTATCATTCATCGCTGGGTTTGAAGTATTATAGCCTTGAAATAGATCCATCTGAATGAGGGAATTTCCCCTCTATTTATTCTCGCTAAATTCGCATCGCTTAGAAACCTTCTATACGTACACAACTCGGTTTTACCTGGTGTCACGCCTCATGATCTATTCATCTTTTGCACCATTCCATGAAACACCGCTTTGTCTTTTCAAATGGCATTGTCCCCCACTACATCGTTGGCTTCCTTTCCATTATTCTGTTTCCAACTAAACGCTGTCCATTCTTCCTGACGTCTTTCATTCCAGTCATCGCCATCCATGTCTTTTATCATCTCTTTATGTCCCAGTATAGTACATGTTAAGAAAGGATCCTGCGGTCAGAACAACACATCAAAACCCGCTCTAATGCTGTATACGACCATTACCAATGTAGGGAAAATGGAGATTGTTCAGTCAAAAGTGAATCCGTTAGTTGTTGCACAATGGATCAATCACTGATTGGGTCATGACTGTTTTTCCTCACTTTTCTCCTCTGTCTGAACATTTGCTAAAGCAACACAATAAGGGAACATGGAATACCCACAGTTCAGAAACTGACAATTCGATGCAACAAATGAACACCTTTCCTCCAGGGATTAACCCTCACAGAACAATTCCTTACTCTTTTTCTCTTCATTTTCTCCTGAGTAACGTACCTTACTTGTAGTCGACCCAGTTGTAGGCAAATCAGATCTCTGGCGCTGTGAGGCAGCAGTGATAACCAGTGAGCCACCTTGCGCCACTGTACAATATTGCAAGGCACATGTGAACGCGTTTGAAATGCGATTCCTGTCAAAGATGCTCTACTTTTGATGTTGCCCATATCAGGAACAATAAATCCTGATTCCCTTACCAAGAAATGAACCCAAACTACAGCGGTGAAAACGCTGCATTGTAACCACTAGTCGACCAGGAAGGACGGCATTTGCAATTGCGTCTTCTCTGAACAGCACAGCTTTCTTTTCCTGCGATGAGAAATTCCTACCAAAAAAGAGTGTTCGTGAAACCGTGCTTTTACAGCACAGATAAATACATTATGTCAGTGCCAGTCGTCAAAGATCCAAATATTCTCGTTTCCAGTTTCCACTAATTGGCCCACAGCCTGACATCTGAAGTATTCATCTGAATGTGACTTTCCCTGCAAAGTTTTAATCTCAAATGCACCAGCGAATGAGACTGATGTCAGATACCCTCAAATTTGTTCATGAACGGTGGGAGAACTGAACCTTATTTTGACCTATAGAGGGAACAATACAGACACATATTTTGAAAGTGACAAAGGCCTCAAGAGAGCCCAACTTCCATAAAATGTAGAATTGACCCGTTTGGCCTCTTTTTTCTTCACTACAAACTTTAAAATCCGATTGTGTTTACATTATCAGAGGAGTAAACAGGCAGGAGGCTGTCCTTCGAGGACTGACCCAATCGTGAATAATTGTTGACTAATTGTTGACTTCTCCACCTTTGAGGCAGCCTGGCTAGCTGTACTCTTCAAGCCTACTACTTGTTCAATTTGAATTCCAGCAGATTCCTTTCTCTACATACGGAATGGAAGCATTCAGCCGCATCCCTGTACTTATTCGTCCTCCACTGTTTCACCGTCACGTTACTGCTTCCAATGAGTCATGTTGTTCTTCCTGCCAAACGAAGGCATTCTTCACATCAGAAGCTTGTCATCCTCATGTTTCTCGAAGGAAAAATACGGATGTGGACTTCTAAATTGAAACAGATGCGGCCTGGTCTGCGGAAAAATAACTTCCTGCTGTTACTTCAAAAATAATTCCTAACAACATAGAGAACGCACCTTCCGATGTCTGCTGCAATAGTTGCAAGAAAATTCAGTAAGGCTGCAGTGAAATTCAAGGTTACAACCCCGGGTGTACATAACCAGTGCTTGAATCACTGAGCTATGGAAGCACTAACCCAGGCGCCGTTTTGCGACTGACAAAAGACGATGACCTCTAGCAGAAAAAACTTCGGTGATCTCAATTTTGTGATACAAGCTTCGTTTTGAGTGACAAAATACGACTTGAAACCCACTTCTAAGATCACTTGTTGGATATAACAGTTTGTCAGCTTCCCAATGTCTCATAATGAGACAGGGGTCAACATTTGTTTAAAATCCATCAGAGTAAAAGTTTTGAATTATTTTTTATATAAAAGACACGATGTAGTATTGATATCAATAAATTGCCCTGATTTTAGCATGTATAACAGTTTTTTTTTTCTTAATTCTTGGTGAGTAATTCCTTTCCTATAGCCTGGTGCGACTAACGTCGCTTCAAGATTTCATAATTTCTTACCTTGGCAGCTGTCGTTTAGGCACCAAACGTGAAACAGTTCAAATCGAACATACTCCGGAGTTTGGAATTCGAGGGAATGCAGATATCTGAGAGAGCACTTTAAAACATAATCTTGGGTGTTGTGTCCACTGGCTGGGTTGGCATACTATTGACAATCTCTATTTGCTCTTGAGTGGCCTGGAAGACATGACAGTGATAGATAGAGGGAAGACAGTCAAGAGATTTGTAGATAATGATGAAAACTTGGAAATTTAGCTGCCCGGTGAACGGTGAGTAACCCTTGTTAAGAGTATTCCCACATGCAGGAGAGGTTTTGGAAGACCTCAGGATTACATCATTGGGTGAATAACCTGCAACTCCTTCCCTTCCACCATGTGTGAGCCCTTGTGGAAAGACAAAGCTGCGAAGGCCGCAGTGAACGTTTGGGAAAATATGCGTTTGTAAAATTGCCATTCAGGCAATGCACAATGAAACAGTGAACAGAACGTAAGTACGCCCTTGAATAGAAGCAGAGGGAGTTCGACCATAGAACATAGAACATAGAACATTACAGCGCAGTACAGACCCTTCGGCACTCGATGTGGCGCCGACCTGTCATACCAATCTGAAGCCCATCTTACCTACACTATTCCATGTTCGTCCATATGCTTGTCCAATGACGACTTAAATGTACTTAAAGTTGGCGAATCAACTACCATTGCAGGCAAAGCATTCCACACCGTTACTACTCTCTGAGTAAAGAAACTACGTCTGACATCTGTCCTATATCTATCACCCTTCAATTTGAAGCAATGCCCCCTCGAGCTGGTCGTCACCATTCTTGGAAGAAGGATCTCCCTGTCCACTCTATCTAACCCTCTGATTATGTTATATGTTTCTATTAAGTCACTTCTCAACCTTCTTCTTTCTAACGAAAACAACCACAAGTCCCTCAGCCTTTCCTCGTAAGACTTTCCTCCTTACCAGGCAACATCCGAGTAAATCTCCTCTGCACCTTTTCCAAAGCTTCAACATCCTTCTTATAATGCGGTGACCAGAACGGTACACAATATTCCAAGTGCAGCCGCACTAGAGTTTTGTACAGCTGTAGCATAACCTCATGGTTCCAGAAGTCGATTCCTCTATTAATAAAAGCTAAAACACTGTATGCCTTCTTAACAACCCTGTCCACCTGTGTGGCAAAGTTTAAGGATCTCTGTACCTGAACACCGAGATCTCTCTGCACATCTACACTACCCGGAAACTTTCTGCAACTGTAATACTGTTCTTGACCAACAATGCTACACACACCCCTCTTTTACATTCTTCTCTATTCTTACTGAAACACCTAAATCCTGGATCCTGCAACACTCATTTCTGACCCTGTTCTATTCGGGTCTACGGATTGGCCATAAAACTGAATTCACAGGTACCAACCCATGCTGCAAGTTCAACCACCTTATTCCGGATGCTCCTGGCGTTGAAGTAGACACACTCCAAACCAACTTCTTTCTTGCCGGTGTCATCTTGCGTTCATGAAACTTGATTTTGTACCTCCCTACACTCAACATTTTCTTTACTTGAACTACAATTTTTGTTCCCATCCCCCTGCTGGACTAGTTTAAACACACCCCAATAGCCTTTGCGAATATCCCCCCAGGATATTGGTAGCCCTCTGGTTCAGATGAAGACCATCCAGCTTTTAGAGGTCCCACCTAACCCAGAAAGAGCCCCAATTATCCAAGAATCTAAAACCCTCCCTCCTGCACCATCCCTGTGGCCACATGTTCAACTGCTCTCTCTCCCTATTGCTTGCCACACTAGCACAACAGCAGGGTGGGAATTTGAAAGGACGCATGGATGTGTATTACGACCGTGTCGTCCAAACGAATGGATTTCAGATTGAGCTGAAGAAGAGCAGAGACGTGGAAGAGTTAGTGATGTTCATGAAGTGCAAGTAGGCTGACATGGTGATTATGGTGATATGTGGTTAATAACACATCACGAGGTGAATAATGTCACCATAGTTATGACGTGTCTTTTCAGACTTAGACAATTGCCAGGGAGGAAATTGAATCAGTGGCGAGGCATTTTCTCCCAGCACGTGGTCGATGATGCCTTCCAACTGAGCTCATCCACTTTCCTCAATTCCGCTCCCAAAACCCTTCCCTCAAACTATGACGAGGTCGGAACTCCCTTCTAAATCACTTTAAAACCCAGCAACTTCTATTGACATCATATCATCCTACCGTATGTCCGTCAGCTGCAAATGAACCCCACCAACTAAGATGTGTTTCCCTCCCCACCCCTATCCTTTTTCTCCAAAGAACTTTCCTTCTTTGACTCCCTTGTCAAGTGCACGCCCCCACCAAACCACCATTCCCTCCCAGCAACCTTCTCATTACAACACGGGGATTTGAAAAACATCCCACCCACACCTCCGCACCTCAACTCTTTCCAAGGTCCCAAAGGACCTTTCCATGTCCATCAGTGTTTCACCTGCATTTCCACCATGTCATTTACTGTATCCATTGCTCTTTTTGCAGTCTCCTCGACATTGAGGAAATTGGATTCCTAAGTACAGACCACTTTGGAAAACATCTCTGGGACACCCGCACCAAACAACACCACTGGCTCCTGGTCGAATACGTCAACTCTCCCTCCCACACAGCCAAATTCATTCAGGTCCAGGGCTTCCGCCGCTCTCATGAACTGTCCTATCTGTCCATCTTCCTTCCCACCTATCTGCTCCACCCTGCGCTGCGACCTATCATCATCACCCCCACCTCCATCCACCTAACACACTCACAGCTACCTTGTCCCAGCCACACCCGCACCCATTTGTCTCTCTATCCCTCGGTTCACAAGCCTCTTTCTGATAAGGGCTCGTGCCCGAAACGTCGATTGTCCTGCTCATTCGTTGCTGCCTGTCCTTCTGTGCTTTCCTAGTATCACACTTTCGACTCAGTGGCGAGGCAGTGGATTTTGAGTTGGGACTGAAGTCAGAGGTTTCAGTTTTGCAATGATTCAATTGTAAGAAATGTCTGCTCCAACAGGACTGGATGTCATGAGCAAGTGAGACGAAGTCAAGCCTGTGGAGGTAACCATCTTGAATTTCCACAGACATATATCAGGGTGCAGTACGGCAAACGGCTGAATAAGAGGCCCTGGATTGAGGCTTGGCTGACTGGCAGAAGGCAGACAGTTGGGCAAAGGGGTCTCTTCCAGGATGGCAGCCCGTGACTAGTGGAGTTTAGAGGAGTCAGTGTTTGCACCACAGCTATTCACATTATGTATGGATGATCCATTCAAAGGAACTGAGGGTGTTGTTGCTCCATTTGAAGAAGACACAATGATAGGTGGAAGGGCAGATCTTATTGATGAAGCGGGCATGCTGCAGAATGACTTGAACGGACTGAGTGTTTCGAAAAAAATATTTGCAATTGGCATACTTTGTGGAAAATATATGGCCATATGTTTGGTGGAAAGAGTAGAGGCATAGACAATTTCCTGAAAGCAGAAAGATTTCAAACTTCAATTTTCTTTTATGTTGAGCATGCAATTTCAGTTTGTGATGAGGATGGCAAATACAATGTCGGCTTCTGTTCAAGCTAATGAGAATGACCGGGCAGAGGTTTAAACCTCAGTCAATAGGAGGCTCTGGACAGATGCATTTGGAACATTGGGAGTAGGTTTTGGCCCATATCTAAGTGATGATATGTTTTGAGTGATGGAGAGGAGGATTATAATGGCTGACTCAGTGGTGAGTACTAATGCCTTGCAGCCTCAGTGATGTTGGTTCAATATCTACTTTGGGCGACTGTGAATTTGGAGTTGGTAGATACTCTCCTTTTCAGACTGGGTTTCCTCCACAGACTAAAGATGTGTGGCTGACGTTCTTTGGTCATGGGAAATGCAGAGTAAAGGAATTGAGTGGAGGTGTGTGTTTGGGTGCGATTCTATTCGCAGGATTAGTGGGGATTTCTTGTTCCAAATGGTCTGTTTCCACATTGTCGGTATTCCATAAGAACAACGTTGATCGCAGAGATTTAGGCCTTGTCATAAGGATTTTTTTAAAGGAGGTGACAGCTTCCATATAAACACATGGTTTCAAATGAATGTCTTGAACGGTATAGGGAGTGGAGAGGCATTCTTAGGGAGGACATCATAAAGGCCAATCGAGAATATGAGATAGCCTCAGAACATAAAGTTAAATATAATCTGAAGAGATTCTACAAGTATATCAAGAACTTCAGAACAAAGAGGACCACTTTAATATGAAAAAGCTCACCTTTGTCTTGAATCTCAGCAGATGGAGAGACATATAATGTTAACATCGCGTCAGTTTACACCTTGGAGAACAGAATGGCGGGTACAACTGAATATTGACGGTTTGAAAGAAGTTCACATTGAAAAGGGAATGTGGTGGAGGACATGGAAAATATGAAGTTGGATATTTCTCTGGGATTTGATCTCCGGAATCCCGGAACATTGTGGGATGATAGGGAAAGAAACTGTTGGCCCTTCGTAGAAATATTTTTATCATCTATTATTAGGAGCAAGGTGCCGAATGACTGGAGGATGGCTAATGTTATGCCTTTATTTAGAAAGGAATTAATTAAGAAGCCTGGGATCGATAGACCTGTGTGTCTGGTTATGGTCGTGGGTAAGTTGTTGGATGCAATTCTAAACGATAGGTTTTTTTTGAATTTTTAGATTCAAGGAATGAATCGAGATAATCAGCATTGTTTTGCACAAAATTGATTGAGTTTTTTGAGGGCGTAGCCAAGAAGATCAATGAGGACATAGTGGTAGACTTTGCTCACTTGGACTTTAATAAATGCTTTTACACGGTTCCACACGGTTCACTAATTCATAAAGTTAGATCACAAAGAGATCAATGTAAGGTTTCTAATTAGATATATAATTAGTTTATTAGCAGGCTGCTGAGAATGGTGGTGGAGGGTAGTTTTCAGACTGGAAGACTGGTACCAATGGTGTCCCATTGGCTGAACGCACATTCATTTGTTTCATTTAAATAAATGATGTTGGTGGGAAGATAGAAAGTATGCTAAGTAAGTTTGCAAAATTGCCAGTAGAATGGACAATAAAAAGGTTATGTAAGGGTGTGAAGCGATTTTCTCATCAGGTCAGCTGCTCTCTGGCCGCAAGTTTAAAAAGCGTGAGAGGGGCGGGGGGGGGGGGGGGGGGGTGGGGGAGTAGTGAAGGGCCGTTCTTCCATCGTGAAGGGCACATTATCAGACATCCATCTATTCTCGTCCCAGTTTGCAGCAATGAGATTCTCTCTGTGATCTTAAATGACATAACAATAGTACTGAAAGTTGACCTGGCCACACTGTTGTAACTCCTTTGTGGAACGTATTCTCATGTTCACATACAGAGGCAATCACACAGGCACATTCCACGACAGTGACAGAGTCCTCAGGATTATACGCACTCCATGTGCTTTATGTCTGCAAGTTTCCCTGGAGAAAGGCGGCTTTAAGTGGAATACAAGGCACTTCGCTAGAAAATGTGCACCGTTCTGGTGAGCCGTGATATGAAATGGATACTGAGCTGAAATAGTCGAACACGCTCCTCATGTGTAACTTCCAATAACACAAATCCCACCAAACAAGCCCCCTGGCTCCTGGGACCTGACAGGATAGCTCCCGGCAGACATTCTTCACCAAAAATAACGAACACACGGCAAAATCTAAACACTTTCACGTCTCGTCTTGTTCTGTTTCTATTCCTGTAACACCTCCAGCTTTCTCTGAACTTCTAGTCCCGATGTCAATGAACTGTTTGATCTAAACACAGGCACATTGAGAAAATAATCTTTACCTCAAAAGCAGAGCCAGGGAATGTCAGCTGCACGGGCTTGCTCTCGCCTGGGTAATGAGATATCAGGTCTTATCGTCCTGATTATCATACAGTCCGATTCCACAAATATGACCGTAACAGTTATTACCAATTGAGATGTCCCAATGAATACCATGACTGACAGTAAGATCAGGGGAGAATAGCTTCGACCCCTTCCTCACCGAGG
Source organism: Chiloscyllium plagiosum (assembly GCF_037043375.1). Taxonomy (NCBI): domain Eukaryota; kingdom Metazoa; phylum Chordata; class Chondrichthyes; order Orectolobiformes; family Hemiscylliidae; genus Chiloscyllium; species Chiloscyllium plagiosum. The sequence continues at coordinate 75,068,942 of NW_028270180.1, read as the reverse complement.
GACATATTTCAAAGATTATCCCTTTACTTCACAAACTGACCTCCTCACAGCTGGCCAGGGAATTGTCTTGCACAACAATACCCTTTTCGCCCACTAAGTCAGCACCAGTCCAACACAATCCCCTGAACTGTTCTTATCACATCTGGCGTCACTTGATTCAGAGGGGCAAACATATTCAGTAATGGAAGTGTACAACTAAATGGGTCATACCTGCTCTAGAGTTTTCTGCCTTTTCCATCCTGACAGGCGGTTGGTTGCAGGTTCCTAACGTTCCTTATCTGAGTTATACGCATTTCACCTAATCCTGCGATTTGAATTTCAAACAAATGCAGAGAACAAGCACTCTTCAAGTTCCCGCTCGGCTCTCAGTCACAGTTCGCAAAATGTTGAACTGCGTGAGGAATCCACAGTGGATATAATACTAATTGCCTCAACCACGTGGCCACAACTGCCGAAGCGCGCTACTAACCTGGTTTCAAATTCTCCCTACCTGTGGAGTTGAGGGATAGGCAATCACTGTTCGGTTTGTTTGAATTCAATCACCACAGTTTCGACAATGTTAAATGTCAGGACATGTGTGGTCTGCGTAAACAATCTCGATGGTTGAAATGGTTATTCCGTTAAAAAGAAATGGAGAGATTGCAGGAGAAACTAAACAGATCTGGCAGCATCTGGGGAGAGACAAATAGAGACAACGATTCAGAGCTTCTTCAGGAGTTTCTCAGAAGTACTGACAAACCTGCCGAGTTCCTTGAGCAGTTTCTGTTTTTGTTTTAAATTCCGAGTGTCCACAAACCTTCACTTGCCATTCAACAATTCAGAAACGCATTTGTGGTTCCTCATTGGGTTTGGTTTCCGTTTGGATACATATCCCTGACCCTATTAAAAGAAATTCTCTGGCTGCACTCTGATTAGCTTGTCCTATTATTTTTGTGTTGTACAAGTCGAATTTGTTGTCCTCGACATCACTCTGCATTGCTACTCGGTGGATAAGAACAGCGATCGCTCCATGCGTGGGTACACCCTCTTTTAGGTTAACAACCAAACGAGAGGACTAATTGCTCCACAGTGACTGGGGAGTTCCCTTGTTGCAGGCCCCTCGCAGGATATCCAAAAGCAGACTGTCAGTGAACTCAAGCTTTCTACCGCCCTTCGCAGAATGAAAATTGCCCTCAATTGATTTGACGTTTCCAAAATGAATTCTTAGGCATTCATTGTGGACCATGGGACAGTCTGATCTCACGCTTTGCAGACACATACATGTCACCAGGATACAACTCTCCTAAAACTGGGAGTTTCTCCCTTCGAGCCTTATGATGAACATTTTCCTGACCTCGGTAAAAACTCGGAAAACTTCGGCCAATAAAAAACAGATGGTGTGGGAACAGCTGTTCCTCTGTTCCTGAGTCGTGGGAGAACAGCAACCTCTCAGTGATGAGCTGAACGCACTGAGAAACGTCGCCACAGAGCGTGAATGACGTCAATGATCCCCGAATGCAAGCTGCATCCTGCTCCTCCCATATTGACAATCGTCCTTAATTAGCATTACTTTTCCGAAATAAATACTGTTAAGTTCACGGTGAAGACATGGGAATAGTCTGATCCCACACTCTACAGACACACCCATCACACCGCAAACCAGTTATCCTCCTACGGGGATCGTCTCACTTCCAGCCTTTCAGTGTCCTATCTGTTCCCGCGTTTTCTAATTGCCCGGGAGCTGAGATGAGATTTTACATCCTGACTTGCAGGAACGTGAATCCATTAATATCACAGATCAATTAATATCTGGAGAACATCAGAGTCAAAGTAACGGCCTCCGAAAGAATGGAAAGATTTCTAAACTTTTAAAGTGACAACATTTTCCCAGAAACTTTTCACAATCCTCTGTTTTGCACCATGTACAGAGATATATAAATCTTCTTTGTCAAGAGATTCCAGACTCTGGGAATGTTTTGTTTGGAGCACTTTGGATGCTGCCTGACCTGCTGCGCTTTTCCAGCAACATATTTTCAAACTACTCAGGACACCTGGCAGTGGTGATTCGTGTCAAGTTGATCTTCATCAATGCGTATCGTGAGTTGTCTGTCCTCTACAATGTTTCCTACAGTCACGACGTGCACCATTGTTTGGTCAAATTTGTACTGCATATGGTGGATATTTGGTCCTTTTTTGGTGAGTTGTTGTCAAACGGTGCTTTCGGTTTATGCTGTATAATAACTCCAAGTGGTCAGAGGAGTCTGGCTTTACGTGCTGTAACATTTTTTTTTACCTATAATGATGCGTACTAGGTGTGTTGGATAATGGCATGTCCTCCTTGTGTTGATTTTGGCAATGAATCTGCGGAAATATCTATTGTTGCAAAATATTACTGGAGGATCCAGTGAACAACACAACCAGCTGGTCCGAGTAGCAATGCAGAGTGATGTTGAGGACAACAAATTCGACTTGTACAACACAAACATAAAAGGACAAGTTAATCAGAGTGCAGCCAGGGAATTTCTAGAATGACGAGAATCATCCAATGACTCCATCAAAAAAACAGGTTGATCTGGACCCAACATACTGGGACATGCAAAGAAACGACAAGAACCAGCAACTGAAAGCAGTGGGAAGGAAATCAAACCAAATCAAAATGCTGCAGGACAGCAGTGCTTCACACGAATTTCACCTGCCTTGAAGATATCACAAAGAAAGCGGAGGAAACGGCTGCAAACCAACTTCCCAAAACCACCGAACATCCCCACACCATCTGCACCCTTCACCGGAACTACAGATCTTTACAAAAACCTTGAACCCCAGAAAAAGTCAGAGCCGCCCCAGCGGGAATATGAGCCCTGGCCTCCCACGTGACAACTGAGGTGACGAAACGCCACCAGGTGGATGTCAGAGCTAACTGAGGCTGCAAGCTACTTGTGCATGTTCTTGTCAATAACACCTGCTTGATTATCCTCATCCCATTTTCCATCATTTAATGTTGTATGCCTTAAGCATTACAAATTCACATTTAAATATCTCTGAAGGTTATTCGAATTTCTGCCTCTCTGACGCATAGAGACAGTGATGTCCAGATTCCAACCACTTGCAGGCTGATAAAGTTATTTTATTTACAGCTACTCGAACTTTTATGACTCTTACCTTAAATCTATGGCGACCTTTCAATTGATACCTCCATCATAGAGAAATGTTTCGTTAAGTTTACCCAATCCATGCCCCTCATTATTTCCTACATCTCAATACTGTCTCCTCTCAATCTCTCCTACTCTCACAAAAATAAGGCCAGCCTATCTGAACTCTATCATAGCTGAAGTTCTTCAATCCAGACAATATATTGCCAAATCACTTCTGCACCGTTTCCACAGTTGTCATATCGCTTTTGTTATGTGGATTGCAGAATTGTACATAATAATCTAGCGAGAGACGAATCAAAACTTGAAATAAATGTGGGGAATTCACAAATATTGGTCTATTCCAATAAAGTCTCTTTCCCTCGAAACTGTTCTGTGTCCTTTTCATGAACCCAGTGCTCCAATGATCTCTGGTCCATGCAAATCAAACACTATACATGAGGAATGATAACCCAACAACATTATCTGATTGCATTGAGTGTCTTAAAGGTCCTCATTGTGGCATTGGGGCACGTTCACCGAACAAGAGTTACAGCTGTAACACTAACTTCACGGTGTCAATGTGAAAGCGAATGTTAATTTGTGCAATGCCCCAGTGACATGGGAGGAGGGATGAAAAGGAAGAATAGTGATTTAGAAAGGGAGAACATCTCCGAGGTTGGGTGGAGATAAAGTTTGAAGCAATAAAATCATCACCGTATAGTGTATTTTAACTTTAAATTTGAATGTTCCCTTTCTGCGTCTGTTATATGGAGTAATATGGAACAAATGCGCATTGCTGATACTCGGATTTGAATGGAGGTTGCTTCGGCCACAATGCAGAGGATGAGCCACTATACGATCACATGAAATAATAACCAACAGTAAAAGCAATAAATGCAATGGCTGAGATTGGCGAGGAACAGCACCACATGCACAAGAGGATAACCTACTGAGATTGGAATGAATCGTCATCTTAGATGTGCTCAGTGGCTGTGGAGATTCCATCCTTGAGAATGTTGAAGACTGAGTTCGATAGATTTCTTGCACAGATGAAATGTACAGCCGCTAGTGCACAAATTGTTGAAATGTAGGTTTAAATAACAACGAAGTTTCACATTATTACGGGACAACGTAGTAACGACTGTTGAACACTCACATCACATCGGTTCCCAGGTCTGGAATCAGAGAAATTTAGTGGTGCAGTGGCGAAGATCCAATCGGAAATTGGGAGTGGAATGAACGCGTGGATCTCTACTCTTTCTGCCAGTGACCAAGTCCGTGAGCAATCAGTCCTTTTATGAAGGCAGAGAGGCGCCTGAAACGCCCAGGCTGGGAGCTCCAAACTCGGCTGGACAAATTCTGTTGACATGGAATAGGGAGCAGTGGGAGCAGAGGCTGGGAAGTCTAACCTCATCTGGATACACTTCAATTGACATGGCACAGGAAACTTTGGGTTGATGGAAAGTATGCTGAGCGATTTTAATCAGAACTGAACTAGTTTTTGGCAGCATACATTTTTGTGGATTGAGGGGGGATCTGCCCCAGGGAATTGTCACAATTATAAATAAACATTTTGCAAAGACTGAGCTCGTTCAGGACTGTGAAATGGACTAATTATCATTGCACTCTGACATTTCTCATATTCTGACTCTGCAGCCGGTTAATGTTCTGGAAGGATATTTTAAAAATCTTTTTTTTGTGTTATTCAATTTCCTGCAAGCTTGTTCTGGTCTGGTTATTGATGTAACGTAAACAATCGAAATCAATATGATGCTAGGATTCGGTTCGAGGTTCCGTCGAATTACGGAGGAACAACAGGAGAGTAGACGTGAAATTTATCAGAACAGCAGTGATCAAAATGAATGGACGGGCAGACAGACAGTGAAAGAAAGCTTCATGGTGATTAATGTGCTTTCTTTGCCAATGAAACTTACCGTGTCACAAAGTGGTGACTATTGAGGTCAAGCAATGTGGGTGATAATATTTGCTGGTTTTGCGAATGTCTCACCTGCGCTGACAGGAATGGAGCTTTTAAGTCCTTCTACACAGAGTGAGGCAGGGAGAAAGTAAACACAGCAAGCTCCAAAAAAAACATAAATATTTCTTATTTTCTGAACATCAGTCCCGAACTGACTAAGATGATCTTAGCAAAATTATTTTACACCATGTCAGAGATTACAGATTCGAACACGGAAACCAAATTATGTATCAAGATTAAGTCATGCCACTTTATTCGCTAAGAAAAATGCAACATGGAAGTTTTACCTTCTGACTCGCAGTAATTCTTGCACAATATCATAAATTTGTTTCCCATGAAACGGGAATAGCTGTTCTTTCTCTAACTTCCTAAACGTTGAACAAATCACACCTGAATCGTTTTTGATCTCTGTAGAACAACTTCAACTTCTCCACCCTGAACTTAGATATAATATTCCGCATTTTTTTGACTGTTCTGATAAATCTCCTTTTCGATTTATCCACAGACATTCACATTCTTTGTCGAGATCACCTGTTTGCGCAAACCCAAATGTTGTGTATTCATGTGGGTGATATTATCACACACAGGTAATTGCTCAGGAACATCACCCTGATTCCTGGGTATTTCCTCAACTGTGAGAGTTTGCTCTGACCACAGTGCTTCTGATTTCGTTCGAGCTGCTGGGTGCAGCATTTGATTACCAACATGAAATCAAATAAATCAAATTAATTACTTCAGTTTTTTTTACTAATAATCTACTGTTACAACCTGACATAACCTTTTGTACTGTCCACTTTTCTACCAATCTTGTTCTCATCTGCAACCTCACTGACCATGCTTTATACATTTTTATCGAAATCATTTGCATGAATGGAAAACGAAAGCGGGCCCAGCATTAAACCCTGTGGAACACAGCTGGAAACAGTCCTCCAGTCAGAACACTGCCTTCCACCACCGTTCATGCCTTCTACCATGAAACTAATTTTATATCTTATTGTAAAGCTTACGTTCCATTCTATGTTATCGAACTTGAAAAATTAATCAACCTTGTGGAACCTTTTAAAAGGATTTATTAGATTCCATCTGAACAATGCCTACCACTTAGTCCTCATCAATATACTTGGTTACGTCCTCAAAAAACCCAACCATGTTTGTGAGACAGAAATTCTCTCGCACAAAACCAAACTGTTTAGCCCTATTCATTCCTCGTCTCTCAAAATACTTATAAATCCGATTGTTCAGTATTGCTTCCAACAACTTAAAAACGACCTGAGCAAGCCTCACAAGTCTATCATTTTTAGTTTTCTCCATTCATCCCTTCCTCAACAAAACCACACCCTATTTATTGGGCACATCACTCGCAGTAATAGATGATGTAAATATTTCTACCAACGACCCAACAGTTTATTTCCCTGTTTTCCCAAAAGGCCCTTGCTGCACGACATCAGATCCCAGAGAAATATCCAACTTTATAGTTTCCAAGTCTTCCAGAACTTCCTCTTTTCAATGTGAACCACTTTCAAAACATCAATGTTTGTAGCCTCCATTTCGTTCACTAATGTGAAATGAATATTTAAGATCTCTTCCATCTGCTGAGGTGCAAGACAAATGTTAGCTCTTGCACCTTTCTGGGATCCTATATGGTCTCTAGTTTTGAAAGTATTTATAAAATATCTTTACTTTATCCTTAAATTTATGTGCTAAGGCTATCTAATATGGTCGTTTTGCCTTCATGATTTCCTTTGAAGAATGCCCCTCCACTCCTCATATTGTTCAAGAGATTGACTTGAGATCGCATGTTTACATGGAAACTGTGATTTTTTAAAAAAAAAATAATTCTTATACGACAAGTCCCTCATCCCTGCGGTCAACGTTGTTCTAATAGAATCCTGAAAATGTGCGAAAAGGCAAATCAACCCAAGAAGAACCAACGAAACATACGAAGATCATTGCATTTAAGCTCACACCTCTACCCGATTCCTGTAAGTCTGCATTTCCCATGGCAAAATGACGTCAACAACGTATTTTTCTTCTGTGGAGGAAACTGACGCAGATACGGAAAGAACGTGCAAACTGCAGACAGTCGCCCGACGAAGAAATTGAACCAGCGTTGCTGAGGCTGGAGACAGCAGTGCTCACCACTGTGTCAGCCATTGTAAACCTTCTATCCACCACTCATAATATATCTCCCCTTCGACATGAGGGCAAAAGCTATTCTAGATAATCCAAATGCATCTGACGAGAGCCTCTTATCGCTTCATTTGCAAACCTCTGCAGTTGGTTCTTAACTTGCTTGAATGAATGCAAACATTGCATTTACCCTCCTAACAGCCAACATAACTTGCATGTTAAACATCAGAGAAACCTCAACTCGATTTCTCAAGTGCCTTTAACCGAGAGATCTCTGAAGCCTTTCCGCGTCACAAAATGGTCTATGCCTCTAATCATGCCATTACTTTATGACCTCACTCTTTTCCACACAGTGTTCTAACTGCAACCTTTTTTATCCAAGCATCCAGCAAGTCCACGTAATTCTGCAGCCTGCCCGCTTCCTCAAAACGATCTGTCCTTCGACCTTTTGTTGTGTATTCTTCAAAATATCAACAACACTCTCAGGTCCTTTGACCCGATCATTCACGCATAACGGGAATAGTTGTGGTGCCAAAACTGACCCTTGCTGAACCCCACACGTCATGCGCTGCCATTCTGGAAAAGACCCCTTCACCCAACTGTTTTCAGCCAGTCAGCCCAAACTCAAGCCATGCCAGTACTTTGCCCCTCAAACCATAGACTCTTTTTTCGCAGTTTCCAATCCTGCACCTTGACAAATGCCTGCTGCGAATTCAAACTGATCAAATTCTCAGAATATAATGTTTCTCACTTGCTCATTACTTCCTCATAGAATTCTATTACATTTGTCCTTAAGAACCTGTGTTGATTCTTCAAGTACTACGGAATCCCATCCTAATATTGACCTCTCCTACGGTATTGAATACAGAATTGATTTGATTGACATTTATCTAATATATTAAAACTTTGCTTTCAGTCCTGAATGTCACGACCAACGAAGTCCAATCGCATTTGAGAGATGTAACATCTTGGCTGTCTCAGCAGGCTCGATGAGTGAGTGAATTCCTTCCCCCAGTGGATCTCTCTGCGGTCTCTGCAGGGTCGATGAGTGAGCTAACTGTTTTTCTCAAATGTAGCAGGTAAATACGTTCTGCCCACTGCAAACTCGCTGGTGTACTGAGAGTTGAGATGATCGCCCGAACCGAGTCCCACAATGAAAACAATTGAAATGTCTCTCAACTTGTGAGAATGTCGATGGAACATCAGACCTGCAGAGACTGGAGAGCACATCCCACACACTGGATATTTGATCGGTCTCTCCACAATGTGAAGACGTTCATGATTAAACGATCCCAAGGAACTTGTATAGTGATTACCACAACCTCAGCATGTAAAGGGTCTCTTCTTTGTGAACACGTTGATGCCATGTCAGTCCCCAGGAACATTTGCTACACTTGTGACGGTCTGGACGTTGAAAAGATCTGGTAGCAATGTTAATAGGATTTCACGTCGATCGGACATTTGCAGCACGTCCCACAGTTGTGAAATTGAAGATGTCTGCCCTCTGTGTGAGCACGTGGATCGGACGCCAGGACCCCAGAAGTTCTAAAGGACTTTCATTCGTGTCCACATATTTCCCATGCATCAACTACACAAAGGTCTGATAATATTTTCCAAAGTCTGGACAGATGAAAGTTTTCTCATTAGTATGAACATGGTGTTGGATAATCCAATCACTGGACGTTTTATCGCATTTTCCGCAATCCAGACATTGAAATGATTTCTCGTCATTGTGATCGAGCAGGTGTCGCAGTAGGTCAGAGAAGGAGTTTATCCCTTCCCACACATTGAGTTTGTTCCTGGTATCATTGCTTTCATGGGGTTTCTGCTCAGATGGAGAAATGAATCATCACTTATCTGCAGTCTCACTTAAATATGACTACAATTGTAGTTTGTGAGCTCTGATGCAAGCAGAAGCCTTGTCCATACACACAAGTTAACGATTCTCTCCCACCGTAACCGGAGCCTTTTCCTTCCATGTTCAAACTCTAACAAGTTCTATCTTATCATGGTGGAGTGATTGTTTATTAAAACTTTCCTTCTAATATGCTGTGAAATTGATGTTATATATTTTTTTAAATCAATAGAATGAGAAAGAGTCTCTCACAGACTCTGGATTGTGCCTGAAGCTAGGATTGAAGGTAAGGGATTTAGGCACAAACAATTTGACAGGAAATTTGCCAGAATCTTTCAGACACAGCCTCCACTTCTGAGTAGGAGCAGGTCAACAGGTGGATGCGATCACCATCAAATCCCTATTCACTCGAGGTCAAACACTCTCCGGACTTCTCTGATATCCTGTCCTGTTGGAGCAGACATTTCCTACAATTGAATCGTGCAAAAGTGTGGCCTCTATCTTCAGTCCCCAACACAAATCCACTGCCTCGCCACTGAGGAGAGTGTGTGGACTTGGAAAGGCACAGCAGGGCAGGCAGCACCCGAGAAGCAGGAGAATCGACGTTTCAGGCAAGAACTCTTCATTCGAAATGAGGCTTGTGAGCCGAGGCGGTATAGAGACAAATAGGAGGAGGCAAGGTATCTGAGAGTGTGGTAGGTGGGTTGAGATGCGGTTAATGTAAGATTGGTAAGATAACGAGTTCTTTTTTTATTCTTTGATTTTTCAACAGTCTCTTTGGGCATTTAGAATCGTGGGAATGGAGGTGAGGGCATTTGAATGTTACTCCTGCCGAATGTGAGAGGTAAGGGTCATGACTATTGTCCCTGCTGACGACATTGCGGGAAGTGCACCCATCTCCAGCTCCACGAAAACTGCGTTCGGGAACTGGAGCGAGAACTCTATGAACTTCGGATCATTCGAGAGGCAGATAGGGTTATTGAGGGTAGTTACAGGGAGGTAGTCACTCCTCAGGTGCAAGAAAAAGGCAGATGGGTTACAGTCAGAGGACGGAAGGGGAACTGGCAGTCACTGCAAGGATCCCTTGTGGCCATTCCCCTTAACAAAAGAATACCGTTTTGGATACTATTCTGGCGGACGGCTTACCAGGGGAAAGCAGTGGGGCACAGGGCTATGGCACAGTGTCTGTCCCTGCTGCTTAGAAGGGAAGGGGGGAGAGGAACAGAGCAATAGTCATTGGGGACTCCATAGTTAGGGGACAGATAGCAGGTTCTGTGGGGACGAAAGAGACTCACGGTAGGTGTGTTGCCTCCCAGGTGCCACGGATCGTAATTCTCTGATCGTGTTTTGGGATCCTTAAGGGGGAACGGGAGCAGCCCCAGGTCATGGTCCATCGAGTACCAACAATATAGGTAGAAAGAGAGATGGGGATTAAAGGCAGAAATTCAGGGAGCTAGGATGGAAGCTTAGAGCTAGGACAAACAGAGCTGTTGTCTCTGTTTTGTTGCCCGTGCCACGTGCTAGAGAGGTGAGGAATAGGGAGAGATTGGAGTTTAACACGTGGCTACAGGGATGGTGCATGCGGGAGGGTTTTGGATTCTTGGATAATTGGGGCTCTTTCTGGGATGGGTAGGACCTGCACAAGCAGGATGTTCTTGGTCTGAACCAGAAGGTTACCAATATCCTGGGGGGATATTCGCAAAGGCTATTGTGGGTGGGTTTAAACTAATCCAGCAGGGGGATGGGACCCAAAATTGTAGTTCAAGTACAGAAAAGGTTGAGAGTATGGGGATCCGAAATCAAGTATCATCGTCGCAAGATGGCACCGGCAAGCAAGATGGTGGTTTGAAGTGTGCCTACCTCAACGCCAGGACCATCTGGAATCAGGTGGATGAACTTGCAGCATGGGTTGGTACCTGGGACGTCGATGTTGTGGCCATTTCGGAGACATAAAAAGAGCAGGCACAGGAATGGTTGTTGCAGGTCCTAGGATTTAGATGTTTCAGTGAGAACAGAGAAGATGGTAAAAGAGGCATTCTTGGTCAAGGACAGTATTGCAGTTGCAGAAAGGATGTTAGGGGACTCGTCAACTGAGGTAGTATAGGCTGCGGTTATAAACAGTAAACGGGAGGTCACCCTGTTGGGAGTTTTCTATTGGCCTCCGAATACTTCCAGAGATATTAGGGAAAGGATAGCAAAGATGATTCTCGATAAGAAAGGAATGAGACAGACAAGGTAGTTGTCATGGGGACTTCAACTATCCAAATATTGACTGGAAACATTATAGTACGAGTACTATAGATGGATCCGTTTTTGTCCAATGTGTGCAGGAGGGCATCCTGACACAGTATGTAGACAGGCCAACAAGGGGTGAAGCCACATTAGACTTGGTACTGTGTAATGAGCCCGGCCAGGAGTTAGACTTGGGAATAGCTGAGCACTTTGGTGATAGCGATCACAATTTTTTTATGTTTACTTTAGTGATAGAAACGGACAGATGCATACCACTGGTCAAGATCTAAGCTGGGGAAAAGGCAATTACGATACGATAAGGCTAGATTTAGGAAGCATTATATGGGGAACGAAACTGCAGGTTTCGGGCACATTAGAAACGTGGAACTTAATCAAGGAAAAGCTCCTGAGTGTCAAAGATAAGTATGAACCTGTCAGGCATGGAGTAAGCTGTAGAGTGGGAGCTGTAGTTTACAAAGGAAGTGGAATCTCTGGTCAAGAGGAAGAAAAAAGCATATGTTCGGATGAGATATGAAGGCTCAGTTAGGCCGCTTGAGGATTACAAGACAACCAGGAAAGACCTAAAGAGTGAGCTCAGAAGAGCCAGGAGGAGACATGAGACGTTGTTGGTGGATAGGGTAAGCGTAAACCGTAAGGCTTTCTACAGGTATGTAAAGAATAAAAGAATGACATGAGTAAGATTAGCACAAATCAATGATAATAGTAGGAAGTTGTGTGTGGAGAAGAGGGCTAATGGGAAGCACAAAATGCAGATCTTTCAACAGTATTCTCTCTAGAAAACGACCATGTTGTCGAGGAGAATATTGAGATACAGGCTACTAGACTATGTTAGACTAATGAAGTTCACAAGGAAGAGGTATTAGAATTCCTGCAGAGTGTGAAAGGAGATAAGTCCCCTTGGCCGGACGGGATTTTTCCGAGGATCCAGTGGGGAGCCATAGAGGAGATTGCCTAGCCTTTGACATTGATCTTTAAATCGTCATTGTCCACAGGAAGAGTGTCAGAACACTGGAGGATAGCAAATGTGGTTCACCTGTTCAAGAAGGGGAGTAGAGACAATCCTAGTAATTACAGACCAGTGAGCCTTACTTCAGTTGTTTGTAAAGTATTGGAAAATGTTATAAGAGACAGGAGTTGATAGGGATAACTTGATTAGGGATAGTCAGCACGCTTTTGTGAAGGGTACGTCGTGCCTCACAACCCTTATTCAGTTCTTTGAGAGTAAACCGGTTAATATAGTGTATATGGTTTTCAGCAAGGCGTTCGAGAAGTTTCCCCAGAATAGCCTGTTGTATAAAATGTGGAGGAATGGGATTATGGGAGATATAGCGGTTTGGATCAGTAATTGGCTTGCTGAAAGAAGACAGAGGGAGGTGGGTGATGGGAATTGTTCATCCTGGACACCAGTTCCCAGTGGTGTACCGCCAGGGTCGGTATTGGGTACACTGCTGCTCTTCATTTTAATAAACGACCTGGATGAGGGTGGGTTAGTAAAATTGCAAACAACACTAAGGTCGGTGGAGTTGTGGATAGTGACGACGGGTGTTGCAGTTTTCAGAGAGACATAGATAAGTTACAGAACTGGGCTGAGATGTGGCAAATGAAATTTAATGTGGACAAGTGTGAGGTTTACATTTTTGGTCAGAGTAACCGGAATGCAAATTATTGTGCTAATGGTAAGTTTCTTGGAAGTGGAGATGTGCAGAGAGATCTCGGTGTTCAGTAACAGAGATCCTTGAAATTTTCCACCCAGGTTGACAGGGTTGTTCAGAAGGCATACAGTGTTTTAGCTTTCATTAATTGAGGGACCGAGTTTCGGAACCATGAGGTTATGCGACAGCTGTACAAAACTCCTGTGCGGCCGCACTTGGAGTATCGCGTACAGTTCTGTTCACCACATTATAAGAAGAATGTGGAAGCTTTGGAAAGCGTGCCAATTTCCTAGGATGTTGCCTTGAATGAAGGGAAGATCTTACGAGGAAAGGCTGAGCGACTTGACGCTGTTTTCGTGGGAGAGAAGAAGGTTGAGAGATGACTTAATAGAGACATATAAGATAATCATAGGGTTAGATAATGTGGTAATTCTTTCTGATGAAAAAGCCTGAAGTAGTTTTATCCAGGGCTAATCTGTTTGAGTTTGAAATTCCACTTCTGTGTTTCTCCTTCGAAGAACATGTGGATAACAAGCAGCTGACGTGAAGAATGCTACAGTTTGGCAGGAAGAGCAACATGAGAGAGTAGAAGCCGTAGAGTAACGGGGAAACAGTTGGGGAGGAGACGTACGGGGAGCGGCTTAATGCTTCTCTTCCTATGTAACAACAACAAACTAGAGGAATCCAAAGTAAACAGGCAGGAGGATGGGAGATTACAGGAAGCCAGGCTGCCTCAGGAGGTATAAGTTCAGCGTGTACCAATTCTTAATAGCTGGGCCTGTCCTCGAATGGCAGCCTGCTGCCTGTTTACCTCTTTGCTTACGTAAACAGGCTCTGGTTTTCAAGTCTAAAGTGAAGAAAGAAGTAGCCAAATGGTTAAATTCCTAATTTTCTGAAAGTCGTCCCTCCTGAGGCATTTGTCACTCTCGAAAGATGTGTCATTGGTAATAGAAAGAACTAAAATTCCACTGAATCATTCAAAACAATTTATGTCTTCATTGGAAGCATCTCGCAAAGCAAGTTGTTTATCTTCTTAAACTTGGTTTTACTAAATATCTCTCAAACATGAGCTGTTTCTGAGTACTTTGTAGCCAGAACATTTGAAAGAATTTCATTCTGTTTGAATTATTTGTGGCACTTCTTAATATACCGATTAATGTCTCCCATCGATGAATGCAACCGAGAATATCAGAGTCAACCTCAGACCGCTGTCAGAGGAGGGGAAGAGAGGAGGGGATGATAGGAGCGTCTCGCACGCTGCTCTTGTGCACGTTACCAATTTCAAACCAATCCAATACCTGCAACCCGTGGGAGTGTAAACGAAACAATTAAAAAGAGCCCCGTTTCAACTCTGTGAATCTTTAGGGGAATGAAAGATGAACTGACCGAATGAGCAGAGACTGTCAAGGTACCTTCCCCTTCTTGAAGGAGCAGGGACATCAACTCTGATGTTCTCGAGGCATGAACTGATCTGAGTTATTGAAAGCATTCCCATCAAAGCTGCTCCACTCTCGCTGTTGTCACTGTCAGCAACAATATAACCTGATTCCCTGACCAGGCACCCAACCCTGGCCGCAGTGAAGAAAACACCGACTCTTAACCAATACACCACCAGTGCTGCCTTCCAAGCTGTCGAACTGCTTCTTACTGCCAACGCATATGGCATTTAATTTATCAGTACATAACTTTGAGCTAGTCATCGACTGTTTACAGAATGGAAAGAGGCCCATCATCCAAGTTTTCAGCTCTTGGCCTCTCCCCTTGTTTTCTCAAATGTTTCAAGCACTCGTCGCAATGGTATCATCCAGTCACGTTTTACAATGTATGCGACTGAAGTTTAAGATATGTTCACACCCCCTCGGTGATCTGAACCCCATTTCACTTACAGAGGCAAACACAAAGACAACTGCTGGCGAAGTGACTGTGGCCTCAGGAGAGATCAGCCAGAAAAGATGATTGCACCCAATTGGCTTATGTTGTCCCATTTCAAATTTCAACACCAGAGTTTGGTTGCAGCAAAGAAAGGAAGCATTCAGCGATTCCCCTGTCCGTGTTCGTCCCCTAACTAAGCATTGAGCTACGGAGGCAGTGTGCTCTGAGAGAAAGATTCTCACTCTTTAGAAAAAGCAACATAATAGATGATTGGATAGCCCATGCATTAGAAACCAGTCGGAACAAAACCAAGACAGAACTGAAGGCATCATGTGCAGAAGGATGGGAGTCTGTAATGCTGAATCAGACAGTGTCCATGTTCATAGAAAGAGCGACTGTCCCTGGAAGTCCAGTCATTTGTATTCCGTGTTCTCACATCCATCACCTGCGAATCATTAGCGTTTATTGTTACCAATATGAAATGCTGCCTTCCCCTTAAAAGTAAAATTATGACCTGAACATTCACACGTAAATTGTGAAATTGGTATTAATTGATGTTTTTTTTATTCCATATTTAGGCTAAAGAGCAACATGTAAACACTTAGATTATCATTAAAACCCAATATTAAAGCCAGTTAGTGTTTTCAAAAAACTACATAACCAGAGGAAGAGCTGGGAGTTGCACGACTGAAGGAGTGGGACTGCTCCTGCTTCCGATCCACTTTTCATCCCTTTTGTCCCAAGAACAAGTGCAGAAGCCAAATACTGGCAATCTGATATATATATTTTAAAAAATCAGAAAATGCTAGAAGTATTCAGCTTGTCTGGCAGTTTCTGAAAATGTGGTAGAGGTCAACGCCATCACAACCTGATTGTCTTTACTTTGTATTCACGATAACTAATGTCCAAGTCACAACTCATTCAGACACATTTCCTCATCTTTAAAATGTATGCACGCTTTCAAAGTTTGCCATGAGAAACGTTTTGTCAATTAAATCAGTACTGACAGGATAGCCGTTTAAAACTGTATGAAACATGTTGCAAACGGTCATATCAGACAAAATGAGGTGCCCCTGAAGAAATATGTGTTTCATTCAGGAAAGTTAAAATAGAATTGTTCATAGAAAATTGTGGTGAACTTCCTGCCGATTTTTTTTTGAGGTAAGAACAAGTCTTGATTATGCTAATCTAAAGCGATCAGATAAATGTAGATTGGCAAAACAAAAGACAAAATTTCTGTGAGACTGCTGTGCATGAAACCTGGGGATGATGGAATATAAGGGATAATAGCAATATTGATCATAAATAGGCAGCGTTAAAGGTTACTGATGAAGGGTGCCTGCCTGAAACTTCGATTTTCATGATCGTCGGATGCTGCGAGACATGCTGTGATTTTTGAGCACCACTCTAATGCTGACTCTGATCTCCAGCATCTGCTTTCCTCACTTTCGTCTGTGGCAAAGGAAACAGAGTCATAATTAACAATTGTGTTTTGAATTGGAAGAACTTTTCAATCGAACTTTGATTGAGCGTTGGTGTGTGAAAGTTCTGGTTAGATTATTTTAGCCAGACAGCATTCTCTGATTTATCAGAGCGCCCAGCGCGCGAATGAGATTCTATGATTGGTTGAAGGACCAATGCCTCCAGCTTGGTCCTGTAGGACCGCCTCTTCCTCGCTGTTGAACATTATACGTCATCACTTGGGATGGATCCTGCAGCATGCATCGGGTTAACATGAACTGTGAGCATGCTCGTGTCGAGTGCTCATGGGAACGAAATGTAGTTGTCTCCAATCGACAGTCGGTGAGTGAGGACTAAAGGGGAGGGAAGGGCCAGACGCTATAGCCCAGTAAGAGGTCACAGGTTTGGTCATGAAATGATTCTGGAACCAAACATAGTTTATCTGGGATCGCCAATTAAACCACAGAGAGCATGAGTCTTCTTCTCAGAAACAAGCCCCTGTCAGTGACCGCTATTCCTGATTCAGTTTTAAAAGAAAAATATCAGGTCACGGTTGGTTGATCTAACTTTAGCGTGAATAGAGTTGAAAATAAATGATATTGTTTGAAATTATTGCTGTGGTCCATGAGGTTGTAGTGTTTTTCGGAGATGCTTGGGAGTGTATTACTGACTGGAATTGATGGGAAAATGTACCCCATGAACACCTCTGTCCCTTACCTTACGGTAAATGTGTCAGAGAAGGAAAGAATGGAGCAGGAAGTGGAGGACTCCTGAGCAGGATAGTGGTTCATGGGGGTTTTGGAATTTGAGTTCATTTGTGGCCAATCCCTCAACATAAATCCGACCGATTGTTTTTCTCACTGCTCCCCTTCGCCACCCTTTCCTACCACTTCCTCCACCCAGCATCAGCAACATTTTAAAGACGTTTACTTATTTCATATATGCTATGTCGTTTTTGTCAGAATATTCAGTAATTTGAGAACTGAATTTAAATTGAGATACAGAACAGCCAGTGTACGAACCTCAAAAGTTACTTGGCACCTCTTCGAATTGCTGAAGTTCATATGCTAAAATTGCTCCCCGATTATTGTTTGGTAAGTATTTACAGGAGTATTCTTTAAATCTAGACAATGTGTTACTGATGTGTGTGTCAGTTAAAAACAATTGGTTTTCATCTCCCTCCTTTAACAGAATGGAAATATGAAAATTTAGAACAGGACTGCTTGTTGTGATGTTTGATCCTTCTCTGTTATTCAGTATGATCTTATCTGATTATTCCACACCGTAACTTGCTACTTCTTTAGGCCAATCGATTTATGTACAAGAAGACGAAATCTCCTTTCCTAATTTAGTTTCGTAAATTTCTGCTCGCTCTGTCCAATCCAGTTACTGTTTTCCAATCTTAGGCTAACTCTTGCCCTCAAAACGATAAATATCTAGATCTTGTCACCATTCCACGTTCTGGCTTTAATTACGTTCTGTGGCATCAAATTTCACTGAGTAACCAGTTTTTGATTAATAAATAAAATCATCATCTCAGTCTTAAATGGACTACCCTATATTCTTCGAAGTGACGCCACCTCCTCACCCTCTATGGTTTGGATGCCCTGGTCATTGAAAGCATCCTTTCTGCACTTACCTTGTTCGTACCTTTTAGAATTTAACTCGTTTCTGTGACATCCTACTTCATCATTCTAAACTTGAGTGATTTTCATCCTAACGAATCCTCATACATCAGTCCTGCCATCCCATGAATCAGCCTGGTAATCTTTTATTGTGCAGTCTCCGTATGGAGAACATCCTTTATCAGATAAGGATTCCAAAACTGCACACAACACTCTCGGTTGTGCTGTCAACAAGACTCTGCACAATTTCAGCAAGTCTTCCCTGCTCCTGTGTTTATATCCTCTCAGTACAAAGGCTAACACACCGCTTGCCTTCCTCGCTTGCTGCTGCGCCTGCATGCTTACGTTCAGCGATTTGTGTACAAGAAGACGAAATCTCCTTTCCTAATTTAGTTTCTTAAATTTATGCTGACTCTGTCTAATCCAGTTACTGTTTTCCAGTGTGAGGCTAACTTTTCTGTCATTCCATGTTTTCTCGCTACTTCCTTTTATAAATAGTGGGGTCATATTAACTGAACTCCAAGCCCTAGATATTGTTTCAGAGTCGATTGAGTATTGAAATATGACAATTAATTTACTCTATTTAGTCTCCACGCTCTAGTTACAGAACGCATTCACTGCATTTAGGGTAGCTTGAAGAACACTGCTGTTTGATTTGCAGTTGGTGGAATTTACTGTCTTTTAATCTCACCAATTTCCACAACACCAGCTCCGTGATAATAATGATTTCCTTCAGTTCCTCCCTCTCTTTTTCTTCCCAGCACTTTAGGAATATTACTTTTATCATCTGTGATGACAGAACCAATATACATATTTATTTGGTATGCTATATATTTCTCCCACATTATAACATCCTCTGTGTCTCATTGTAAGGGATTTGTTTTTTTTTCTCTCTCTCAATTCATATACCTTCAGGAACTTTAACAAATCGTTATAAGTTTCTCTCAAGCTTACTGTTAAACAAAATTTTCGTTCTGCGTTAATTCTTTCTTCATGTTCTGCTGATATCTGAACTGGTCCCATTCTTAATGTCTGCTGCTATTTTCAGCCAATTTGTAAGGATCCTTGAGTGCAATATTATGCCTAATATCGCTTTTTATGCATGACATGGCCACGTTTCCCGTTTTCTTTGTGTCAGACAGGAGTGAGAAGCAGTTGCAGTTCCTGGAAATGCTGTTGAAACGCTTGTTTTGTTAAGTTCTGTTCCACAATTCGTTGTACCGTGCTCACGCTTCATATGAGTATCATTTCTTCTATTTAGATTTCGGCTCATAATCTAAGTCAGCTCTATCACTCCCGAATTTAATGAAGAATTCTCTCACTGACTTATTCAATCTTCCTGAGGGACACCATCGAGATGGATTGCCAATTATTCCTTGAAATATATACAAATAAAGCTTTCCAATCAGAGAGAGAGAGAGAGAGAGAGAGAGAGAGAGAGAGAGAGAGAGAGATAGAGATAGAGAGAGAGAGAGAGAGAGAGAGAGAGAGATCGCGCGATTTGACTGATGGTGATTTAACCTGAGAGTCGTTGTGCCTCAGGCAAGGCGCAGGATTGAAAATGTGGGTACTTCATAAAGCCAGTACGAGAACTGTGCACATGCTGCTGCTGTCATTCTTCATCGCAATCTCGTCGACCAGCCAACTAAGCTAGCTCACCAATGGCCATTAAACAGTCCGTAATCAAAGATTCTCTGCCCTCCATTTGTGTTCTTAATGTAGCGACTCAGAAAACCATCTCATACATACACCACATATGTCGCCTCCATAGCATTGTTACTGATCTGACTTGCTCAGTCTATGGGCAGATTGAAGTCACACGCAATAGCGATAAGGCCTCAAGATAAAGGAGCAGTATTAGGCCATTCAACCCATCGAGACCTCTCCATTTTTTGGTTATGGCTGATATGTTTCTCAACCTCATTCTTCTGCTTTCTGCCATCTCCTGTAACTGTTGATCCTCTCATCAATCAGGGACCTATATACGTCTGTCTTGAATTATTGCAATGACTTGACCACTAAGTCCTCTACGGCAAAGAGTTCCAAAGAATTACGAGCCTCGTGCTGAAGAAATTCCTCAGCATCTCACTTCAAAATGGTCATCCTTTCTCTCTATACTGCGCAGTCAGCTCTTGGTCTCTCGTGCTAGTTGGAAAACTTCTCCACAGCCACTTTATTTGCCCCTCTCTGTATTGTTTAAGTTTCAATCCGATCCCCCTCAAACTTCTAAACTGCATCAAGTACAGCTCCCGAGTTTTCAACATTTTATGACAAGCATTTCTTTCCCCCAGGATCATTCTTTTAAACCTTCTTCGGTCCCTATCCAATGTCAACATATCTTCTCGAATATTGTGTACAGTTCTTGTTTCCTCGTTACGAGAAGGATTTTATTACATTGGAGAGGGTTAAGAAAGTATTTACCATAATGATGTCATGAATGGAAGTCTTCTGTGATAAAAATAGGCTGCGTTTGTTTTCACTGCAGCAGAGGACTTCGACGTTTGGCCTTCTAGAGATTTGTAAATCACGAGGAGCATAAAAAAGGATTGCTATCAAAGGTGAGAGAGTTCGAATCCTGGGGCATATTTTTTAAGTATGAGAAGGAAGATTTATAAAGGACATGAGGGGCAGCTTTTGTTTCACACACTTTGGTCACTGTGTGCAATAAACCGCTAGAGGAAGTGATGGATGCAACTACAGTTAAATTATTTAAAAGTCGTTTGGATAAGTAACTGATTAGGAATGTATTGGCGGTATATGGGCCAAAGGCAGGCAGGCGGGTCTATTTTAATTTGTCAATGAGTTCTGCATGGCATATAAAGGTTGAATGGTCTGTTAAACTGCTGTATGACTCTGACCCTACCCTTAGATATCGGGCCTAACTTCTTGCAAGATTGCAAATGTGGTCTGACCACAACGATATAAATGCTCAACTGGACATCTCTGCTCTTGTATTCGAGGCCCCTTGATATAAATTATAAAACTGAATTTTCCTTCCTTCATTCCAACTGAACCTGCCTGATCTAGGCCTCCCAAGTCACTTTGAACTTCGGATTTCTAAACACTTTCCGTGAACTGAAATTATTCGAAGCTTGCCTTCTTCCTCTCATACTGCATAACCTGACACATCCCATATTGTATTCCATTTGCCACTTCTTTGCCCATTCTCTACGCCTGCCTAGCATCTTACGAAATTTCCCAGCTTTCTTGACACGACCTGTCTCTCCAACTACGTTTGTGTCAACTGCAAATGTAACGAAAATGTACTCTGTCCCTTTGTCCAGATGTTTAACGTGGAACGTGAATAATCATGCTCTCAATACCGAAACCTGTGCAAGTCTTAAAAAATCAGTAGCTGCCATCCTGTAAAAGACCCCTCTGTTCTCACTCAGCCTGTCAACCAATCCCCTCCTTGTCACTAACAGCATGCTTCTTAACTTATTTAGCTGTCTGCTCTATGGCACCTTATCAAAGGACTTATGGGTATTGAATGAGATCACGTCCACTGGCTCTACTTTGCCTTACTTGTTTGGTACTTCCTCAAAGAGATTTAGAATAGCTGTCAGACATGACGTCCACTTGATGAAGACATGCAGACTTTGCTGTATTTTACCGTCCATTCCCAAGTACTGTGCAACACTGTCGTTAGCATGGCCGACAGTAGTCTGTGTCTGCCTCTCTTCTTTCTTTCAGAAGGGGTGTTGCAATAAAAAAATTCCACTCATCTTGGACCCACCGTGACGCCGATGACTACTGACTGATCACGACCAATGCCTCCACAATCTCCTCAGCAATCTCCTCCAGAAATCGGGAATGCAGTCCATCTGGTCTCAGTGACTTCGTCCCTTCAGACCTTGCAGCTTCCCTGGCATCTTCTGGTTAGTGCTAGCATTGCATTCACTTCCTCCCTACGTGTCTCTTCATTCACGTATTTTGTTGTTGTCTTCCATTGTGAAAACTGATGCAAAGTACGTGTTTACCTGCACCATTTCGTTGTTTCGCATTACGTCATCTCCACTGCTCCAATTTGCACTCTTCTCTCTGTTATCTCTCCACCATTCAGGCGCTCTGTCTGTATTGCTGATGAAGTGTTTTTGAGCGAAACGTCGGATTTTTCTGCTCCTCGGAAGATGCTTGAACTGCTGTGCTTTTCTCGCACCACTTTACTCCAGAATCTGGTTTCCAGCATCTGCAGTAATTGTTTTACATAGTTGACTTAACCCTAC
The DNA here is from genome assembly GCF_037043375.1 of Chiloscyllium plagiosum. Classification (NCBI taxonomy): domain Eukaryota; kingdom Metazoa; phylum Chordata; class Chondrichthyes; order Orectolobiformes; family Hemiscylliidae; genus Chiloscyllium; species Chiloscyllium plagiosum. Next base: position 75,046,780 of record NW_028270180.1, on the reverse strand, counting down.
TGCGAATCCTCTTGCAAGGATGCCTACCTTGAAAATATTTTCCTCCTCTCTCGACAAGAATCTCAGGGAGACCCTCTCCCACTGCAACTCCCAGGTCATTTCCTCTGCCCTGAAGCTACCTTCCCCCACGCTTCTCACTGACTTTCATACCCACCGCACTCATCTATTGTACTCTATTCTACTTTCTCCCCATCCCGACCCTCCTCTCATTTATCTCTCCAACCTTCAGGCTCTCTCTGCCTGTACTCCTGTTGAAGGGCTTTTGCCCGAAACGTCGGAATTTCCTGCTACTCGGATGATACCTGAAATGCTGTGCTTTTCCAGCACCACTCTATTCCAGAATCTGGTTTCCAGCATCTGCACTCATTGTTTTACCTTACTATTCTCTCTGTAACCTTTTAAATATGTGAACAAACTCTTGCACCATTCTTTATATTCAAGTTCACTCACTTACGTAGTAAATCTTAATAACTCATCTTGCCATTTCAGTTGTTCTCTGCTCATTATTGAACCCTTCCAAATGCTCTAGGTTTCACTCATCTACATCAGATGGTAAGTTTTTTTCTTTTGTTTCTGTGCTCTCCCTGACTTCTCTTGTCAGTCATGTTTGCTTTATCCTTTCTTAAGCATGTTCAGGTGGCGTGAGCAATGGATCCGGTGTTACGAGGCGCTGACAGAGTGCCATTTGGAATTGGGATAACGTCTGCCAACTTTACAGGATAGCAGAGTACATGGAACAAGACTGTGACCTGGACACAATGATTGTGAATTTCTCTCCTGGATTGGTAGAGATGGGTTTACGAAACTGCATTTACAGTGAGGTATATTTGTGTCTTCTGAATTTCTTACCTGGATTGACAGTGATGAATTTTAGATACCCCTTTTTGTTATTTTACCGTAAGTCCTGTCGACTGTGTCTTTATGATTTATCCACCAATTACCACCCCCAGATCCTTTGACTGTCACAAATCAACTCCATTTTCCTTTTGCTTCTCAGATCATAAGGATCAAGAGAATCTGCTTCATTTTTTTATTTCCTGATGTCTGTCTGCGCACGCTAAAACATTCATCTACCTTCTTTCCCTGCACATACAACCCGACCAGCTATGTTATTTCAGCATAGACTGTTTTTATTAAATATTTCAGCTGCTTCAGTATTTTGCTATTATTTTCTTGCAGGTGTTTCCTCACAGCACTGAGTCTAAATGTACAGATGCTCCAATGATGAGCTGCTTTCTTACTGAGTGGTGGATACAGAAACAGATCTATGGACTCCGGTGTGAGTTTTTATCCTTTAATTTTAGTCTCAATTACCGAATGATTCCAACAGAAGTTAATTTGGCGCATCGTGCTGATGCTGGTTCCCTGAGCAGACTAGTTCACCCCACTTCCCAGCGCTTTCATGAGCAAGTCTGGCAGATATTGTCAATCTCCAATTCCCTATGTAGAAATCGATGGATTATCTTCTTGAACTGCTGCAGTCCACGTAGTGCACATGGTCCCAGATTATTGGCAGGTGAGGAGTTACAGGTTAAACACCTGGAAATGATGAAGGAATTGCAATGGATATCCAAATCAGCAACATAAGATTATAATTCTACCCCGTCTTCCATCTGTCAAAATGTCCAGAATGATTCACAGGAAGGTGAAAAGGCAACACTTGACACTGAGCCACATAAAAAATTGTTTAGGTACTTGACCGAGCATGTTTGAATGGGTTCTCTCTCAATTATATGCTTCAAATCAATTTTACACGGTATTAGAATGATTGATTTGCAATCAGCAAATTTGGTTGAAAGATCACTGCAGAGTCTGACGGAGTCACTTCATTCATCCAAACTTTAATAATATAGTGTTCTGAACAGGAAAGGTGCAAACTTCGTTCAAAGTCGGGAGAAACAGAACACGTGTGTGGGGGGGAGGCTTCAGATGATCATCTGCCCTGTCAAGACGCAAAGGGAATCAGCACAGTGAGATACTATGCAAATGTCAGGATTGTGGAAAAGGAGAAAGTGATGATTGCACATGCTTGCAATCAGTGTCTAAGAATGTGGTACTGGAAAAACACAGCCCGTCAGTCAACATCCAGTCATAAGCACTTCATCAGGAGATTAAATGTCCCACAATATGAAACAGGGGACAAAAAATAAGAACAATAAAGAGGTCGTATTTCAAAAGTTAACTGGACTAAAGTTTGAGTCAATTAGACCAGACAGGCTTCATCCCAATATTTTGAAGAAAGAGGAAGACAATGAGAGAATGTGAATGCGCTGGGAGTCATCTTTCAAGTTATATAATCTCTGCAAAGTCTCCTGTGGAGTGGAATTCACGTTGGAACCCCACTGTTTTACTTATTCAGGAGGCTTTTTATCCGGTCCCACACAACATGACAAAACACAATGGGGTTGGACAAAAAGTGCGAGCATTCATATAGGATTGTTTACCAACTGGAAAGCATCGATTAGGAATAAGCATACTTTTCTCAGGATGGTATTCTGTTACTGGTGGAGTACCACAAGGATCAATGACAGCACTGCTGCCTCAGTGCTAGAGACCGGGGCTCAATTCTAGCGTCACGCGATTTCCAACATGAAGTGTGCACATTCAAAGTGTCTGCGTGGGAATCCTACGGATGCTGCTGTTTCTGCACACAGTACAAACATTCACGGTTTAAGTGAATTGCCCATTATATCCAGGAATGTACAGGCTAGGTGGATTGGGCATGCGAAATGCAGCATTATAGGGAGAGTGTAGGGCCTCATTGCAGTGACTGCATTGCAGAGATTCTATGGTTCAATGCTTGAACCAAATTGTTCCCAACCATTATACATGATTTGGACATTTGGACCTCTTGTAATTTTTCCAAACTTGTTGATGACACCAACTGGATCGGAATGTACATTGTAAAGAGGAAGGTGGGAGCCTTCAAGTGAAGTTTGACAGCCTCAAGAATGAGTCAGTAAATGGCGGTTTATCCATAACACACGATAGCTCCACAAAAGAATATCAATAATCTGGTTAAATCTGACTACCTTTTCGCAAAGTACCTTGAATTTTCATCATATCCTTGATTTTCTTTCTCCAAGTGCCTTGCTCAACAACTTTATTGAAAAAACATTGAGAAGCTTTCATGTGACAGATGTTAAGCTAACTACTTGTCATTTCCTCCTTGACTTCCCTTCTGTTCTGACTAAATAAAACTCACTGATCTGCATGGGTTGGAGAAATTGAGGACTGCAGATGCTGGAGATCAGACCTGAAAATGTGTTGCTGGAATAGCGCAGCATTTCAGGCAGCATCCAGGGAACAGGAGAATCGACGTTTCGGGCATAAGCCCGAAGAAGGGCTTCCTGAAGAAGGGCTTATGCCCGAAACATCGATTCTCCTGTTCCCTGGATGCTGCCTGACCTGCTGCGCTTTTCCAGTAACACATGTTCAGATCTGCATTGGTTCCCACGATGACTCTCCACTGATTTTATAATTCTCATATTTGTTTTCAAATCCATCCATGGTCTTACACCTCATTAATCCACCAATGCTGCCAGCCCAACATTCCTCTGTGCTCTTCCCACTCCTCTACTTCTGCTCTCTGTATTCGAACGCTTCTTACTCCCCCACTGCCAAATATGGATTTTACACTGAATGAGAGAGTCTGAAGCAGTGTTGCATTGCACTAAACACTACAGGCTACTACTCTTGGCGGTAATATGGAGTTCTACCTCATCACCATGTTGTCTAAAAAAATTAGATCAATTCATTCTCATGATATGATGTAGATTCCTGCAAAATACTTGACTATTTTCTGTGTGCTGGCAAGTACAGTATCTTTCTCTATCCCCTGTTTCACTTTGACTGTGACATGGCACATTTTACTGCTCCTTTACCCACTTATAACTGTTCTTTGTTTGAGGTCTGTATTTCTGGTTTTGTGTGCGGTGGGCCAGTGACAGCCTGATGTGCAATTCCAAATTGTTATGAAGGTGAAAATGTGTGCTGTACCTTTAAGAGAGGTAGAATGCTGTTCTGCAATGAGAGCTTACGAGAGCAGTCTCAGAGTTTACTGGAAAGTTGAAAATATATAACATTTGGCTGTGAAATCGGTACCTGAGTTGGTTCCTGTTTTGACGACAATTCAAATTTAACCAACGAGATTCATTTACGTCTCTGTAAATTAAAGGCCAATCGATTTCGAATTTATTATTCTGCCAACATCGAACAAATGAGATAATCCGATGTGGGGGTATAAGAAAGGTAGGCATTTTGAACGTCAGACAGAGTTACTACCATCAAGGGAGAACTACAGGAAGAAAATAAAAGCCAAAAACAAAAAGACCGATTGCGAAATGAAGGGAAATGACTGGCAATTTGTGCAGCTAACACCAAACAAATGTTTGCATGAAAGCTGCTGGGTTGCGCTGTTGGATCTTATCATCACAACGATCACATGTGCCCCACACGCTGACAATTGATAACTCCGCCGAATCTCAGTTCATCTGCTGCTGAAACTCTCATTTTTTTGCCCCTTTGATATCATTAGAGGGGACTTTAAATGAAAAGGCTGGCAATTTTGCTCGATTGAAAAATTGCAGTTCTGAGGAATGATGTTTTAAATGGACATCAAACGCGACTGTAAAAATTCAGCGAAGGAACAAAAAATGCAGTGATACTGGTGGAAGAGTGCGACGGAGACCAGAAAAACTTAATGGTATAGTGGAGCTAATGGCAGTTGATCTCTCAATAATGATCAAATAAAAGGGTAGAAATAACAGTGGATTTTCACAACTCCAATGTAGTGTGTCATTGTAATGTGAAATGAATTTTGAAGTGATTTCAAGAGCACTGTTTTGATCAGTCATGGCAAGACAAACAAGAGAGGCACAATAGGAGGAATGGCGTCGGGAGAGCATCTTGGTGGTAGAGATGACAAACCAGTCAGCTTAACGTCAGACTGAAAGCCACAGACCACAAGTATTAGAGTAGTATGGTTGACAAGGTGTGTGTTCATTTCACCATGGCAAACTGGTTAAAAGATAAACGTCTGTGGCATTAATGGAAACGTAGCAAGTAAGGTGCCATACTGGCTTAGTGGCAGGAAATCAAGACGAATTGTTAACAGGTAATCTCTGGTCCATGCCAGTAAAGGCTCCGACATGATGATTGATTTCACAACCACCGGGATTGAAATGGATCGAATGGTTTCCTGTTCCCAATCATGGGATGGGACACGTTTACCCATCAAGATTGACAGCAGCAACACAGACAGAATGGTGCCGATGTGCACGTTAGATTATGGAATGCCTCAGTGAAATGGCAGGAGCGATGTAAAGGAGGGTTAGTGATCATGCAAGGGAGGGAAATCTCTGAAAGTGCGTGGGTTTGACTTCTGATTTATGAAATGGAGAAGTGTGATATTCCGCATAAGTAACCAGTGTTGCGGAATATCATATAATCTCGTGTTCCCAGGGCTAAACTAAGAGAGACTGAGTGGCGCAGCAGTGAACATCAAACTGGAAATTGGCATGAGGATGAGCCCGCTGTGACGGTATAAAGGTGCATGAAACGCCGGGGCTGGGAACCCAACCTCACATGTAGTACCTTCTCTTGACATGGAGCAAGGAGCATTGTGATATCAGATTGGGACCTCCAATTTATATGGAGCGGCTTCTGTTGCATAAAACAGGGGGCATTGTGGCAGCAGGCTGGAAGTTCCAACCTCACCTGGAGCAGATTTTATTGATAAGGAGCACAGACCGATGAGACGTAAAGTTGGAGAAAGGATACTCAGTTATTTTAATCTGAATTAAATTAGTATTTAGCAGGACCCATGTTTGTAGATTGAGTGAATATCTGTCCCAGGGAAATCTCGCAAAAAGAAGGAAAAATGTGGCAAAGATTCAGCTCGTGGAGGAGAATCTGTGCAGAAAGAAACGCAGGTAATATTTTCTTTTTCTGCCTTTATCAGAAGACTGACTGCGTATTTGGTTAAATTGCAGATGTGATTTTCAGCTCGTGCCATGATATTATATTTCCTGAAAACCCATACAAGTCATTAAAGCGAACTAAACTTCCAAAAATTAGCGGTATATAACTAGATCAAAGGGAGAGGACAGAGGGTGGTGCTGGAGGGTTGTTTTTCAGACTGGAGTCCCGTGACCTGTGGAGTGCTACAAGGATCCGTGCTGGGTCCTCTACTTTTTGTCATTTAACTGGAGTTGTGGTGGACAGCGAAGAGAGTTACCACAGAACAGGATCTTGACCAGTTCTGAATTATCTGAATTAAACTCCATCTGAGAAATAGCAGATGGAGTTTAATTCAGATAAATGTGAGGTGCTGCATTTTGGGAAAGCAAATCATAACAGGACTTCAACACTTAATGGCAATGTCTGAGGGAGTGTTGCTGAACATACAGACCTTGGAGTGCAGGTTCATAGCATCCTGATGTTTGAAATTTAACTTGAAAGTGGAGTCGCAGGTGAATAGGATAGTGAAGAAGGCGTTTGGTAAGCTTTCCTTTATTGTTCAGAGTATTGAGTACATGAGTTGGGATGTCATGTTGCAGCTGTACAAGACATTCGTAGGCCACTGTTGGAATATTGCGTGCATATCTGGTCTCCTTCGTATCGGAAAGATGTTACGAAATTTTAAAGGGTTCAGAAAGAAATGAGGATTCTGTCAATGTTGGAGGATTTGCTAAAGAGGGAGTGGCTTAATTGGCTGGGACTGCTTTCCCTGGCGCGTCGGAGGCTGAGGCATGACTTGTTAGAGGTTTTCAAAGTTATAAGGGTCAAAGATATGGTAAATAGAAAGAGTCTTTTCCCTGGGGTCTGTGGGTCCAAAATTAGAGGGCATAGTTTTACGGTGAAAGGGGAAGGATATACATGAGACCCACTGGGCAACGTTTTCACACAGAGAGTAATACGTGTATGGAATGTGCTGCCAGAGGAAGTGGTGGAGGCTGATACAATTGCAACATTTAAGAGGCATTTGGATCGATATACGAATAGAAAGGTTTTGGATGTATATGGACGGGGTGATGGCATAAGGGACTTGATTAGGTTTGGATATCTAGTCAGCATGGACGAGTAGGACCAAAGGGTCTGTATCCATGCTGCGCATCTCTCTGACTCTATGACTCTATTTGATGTTGACATTATGCTCGAGTTTATCTTGATTTATGGAGGAAAAGCTGGAAACTAATGTTGAAATTTACAGGATCAACGATGATCCCATTCAATGACTGAACAGACAAGAGGCTGAATAGAAGCTTCATCATGACAGATATGTTTTCATTATGAATCGCGCTGAAACACAACGTGGGGAGGATTGGACTGAAGCAGTGGTGGTGATTTTCTTTCCTGGTTAAATTTTTGAATATGAATGCTATTTCTCCTGTCCTTGTTAACATCAAAACTCTGAAGCATGAAAGCGTGAAGAACATTTGGGGCAAGTGGCGCAAAGTCTAACGTGCCTGACTCAAGATCAGAACATTGTAGATTTCACTCCGCTCTAGCTCGAGGTTAACACAGGTATTCATTACACTCACAACCTAATCTTCCTCATTGTTCTGAAGCGGAGATGAAGCTTGAGCTCCTGATATGCAGACACGAGAATCTCTTTGAGTACACATCCCGGAGAACATCACAGTCAATGTCGCAACGTCATCACAAGTGAGGAAGACCAAATAGTCCCACACACTGCGAATCGGCACTTTTCAATTTCACAGAGCCATCGACCCAATCGCTGCGGCTCATAGTAATGGCAAGGAAACAAAATAAATATCTCATTCTCATGTTGGTTCATGGAGTGCCGAGGCACCTTCTCCTTCTTTAAAAGGCTGGGACATTAACTCTGATGTTCGTGGAGACATTGATTGATTCGAAGCATTGAAAGGAATCCTATCACAGATGCCCACGCTGTTGATGCTGAACAAAACAGCCCTTACTGGGAATTAAACCAGGGCTTCAGTGGTAAAAGTGCCAATTCAGAACCACGACATGACCAGGGACGAGTACAGCGGTCAGAGGCACGTAGTGTGACAGCCCTCAAATGTGTTGGACGCGTTCTCTGCAGAAACAACCGCTTCACTATCCTCATTCCATTTTCCATCTCTTTGCCTTGTATGCCTTAACAACACAAATACAGATTGAATATCTCTGAAGGTTGTGTTGATTTCATCACAATGAGTTGCAGATTTATCCATCACCACTGGTGGATAAAGTTTTTACTGCTTATCTATTGAAAACGTTCTGCCTCGTACATTTATCGACTCCACTTGGCGTTTGTCCGAGAGGAAACATTCCTTTCAGCCGAACATGCCTTTATCTCTCATTGTTCTGCACATTTCAATCATGTTTCCTCACAATCTCCTCTTCTCCATTGAAAGTAGAACAGAAAAACTGATCGTTTCCAAAAAAAAAAACTCCCTTTGCTAAATATGCATTGTGTCATTTTCCTGAGCCTGATGTTCCAGTGATCTCCGGAACATGTCAGTAAAAATTGCTACATGAGCACTGATCTGTATGTAAATGGATCGATTGGTTTTAAGGTCCTAATTGTGGGATTGGGTCACGTTCGCCCAACAACATTGACTGCAGCTGCACAGACTGAACAATGTCAATGCGAGTGATTGATAGCCAAATGCCTCAGAGAAATTGGAGAAGGAACCTAAAGCAGGGTTACTGATCGTGGGATGGGGAGAAATCTCCGAGAATTGGTGCGTTTAAATCCTGATACATAGACAGCAGAAATGTGAAAGGGCCAGGGTTTGAAGGAGCAAAATCATCACTTCGACGAATATTTTCATATCAAAAAAGATTGATTCGCTCCTGCTTTTGTGAAGCTTGTCTTACTCTGCATAAAACGGGAACAACTGACAATACTGAAAGTCAAATTGGAGATGATCTTTCTGCTGCCACTACGCAAAGCACTAACCACTGCACGATACCGGCAACGCGTGGAATAGCATGATGCAAAAAGCAGTAAAGATAGTGGCAGAGGATATGTTAGGAACAGGACTACATGAACAGTAGGAATACTTGACAAACAGTGACTGAGAAATGCAAACTCATGGTTGGCTGAATGGTTAACTTCGGTATCTCAAGAGCCGATGGATATTTCATCACTTAGTTTGTTGAAGGCGAAGATTGATATAGTCCTCCAGAAAATGAAAGCATCAGGGAATTGCTGGAATGTATTTCTGCAAAAGAAATGTAGTTTACCATCGGTTGCTTTAGCAATTTCGTCATGCAAGGAAGAAACCATTGCTGTGGAATATCATATAGTGCCAGGTTTCAGGCCTGGAATACGAGAAACTGTGTGGAGCAGCAGCGAAGATCAAACTGGAAATGCGGATGGGGATGAGGCAGCGGATATGAGTTCAGAAATGAAATCATTGAGTGTGAAATATGTCACCGAAAGTACAGAGTGAATTGAAATGCCGGGGACTGGGAGTTCCAACATTGCGTGGAGCAGTTTCTATTGACGTAGTATACGTCGCATCAGGCTGGGAGATCCAACCTGAACTGCAGCAGCTTCCATTGACACGAAGCAGGGAGCACTGGGATATCAAGCTGGAAGTTCCAACTGTATCTGGAGCAGCTACTATTGACATCTGCACTGAGAGAAATGGAGGTAATGGTTTCTCTCTCTGAGCTATCTCATATGGCTAACTCTGCTCTGGGCAGAAGGGGAATTTTTTTGGTCATTTCATTTTATTGAATTTCTTGTAAACTCGCACAGGCCGTTAAAATACGTTCAGACTTCGAAAATCAGCTTGAATATGATGTTGTGATTAGGCATTAGTTGATCAAAAGTGATGGAGCAAAATCAGTGAAGTGGAATTTGAAATTCATCAGATGAGCGGAGATCCCATTGAATGGCTGAGTAGACACAAAGTGAATGGAAGTTTCATGAGGATGAATGTCTTTTCGTTACAAAACCTCCCGCTGCACAAAGAGTGGATCATTGGAGTGAAGCAGTAACGGTGGTTATCTTTCCTGGTTATTCAACTTGTGAACATGAGTACGATTGGTCATGTCCGTGTTTAGATCACAACTCTGCAGAATGCCAACCTCAAGCACGCGCGAGCACAGTGTCACAATGGATAATGCGCATGGTTATGGTCCAGAGATTGTACTTAAGGTTTCGACTTGGTTCAAGAGCAAGACTGGCAGGCTTCAACTTCACATACAAGTTAATTTACCGCACAATGTAGCACATACAACGGGTCAGTGGCACAATGGATAACATACCTAACTACAGATCTACTGTGTGGAGCTTCGATTCCAACCTGGCTTGCGGGCAGCGCTGACTTTATTGCACTTAAAACGGACTGTTCTGAAGCCGAAATGAGGTTTGCACCTTGAACTGCAGGGACAGGAGTCCCTTCATTAAATACCCCTGCGACCGTCAGAGTCAATATCCCAGAGTCATCACTGGAGGGGGGAAGCTGAATTCTTCACTCAGGTTGCCCTCTACACCTTTCAACTTTCCGAGATTCACTGTGGCACCTGCGATTGTGAAGGAAACGAGACACAGAGCCAAGTCTCAGCTTTGACAATTTTGGGAAAACCTTTAGGAAGCGGAATCAGAGGAGAATGGTGAGTGATCTGTCTGAATGAGCAGAGACTGCCGAGGCACCGTCCCCTTTATTTAAGAGTCTGGGACATCGTCTCTCATTTCTCGACGTCATTAATTGATCCGAGGTACTAAAAACACTCCACTTGCAGGGGGTCTGCTTTTGCTGATGTCACTGTCAGGATCAAAACAAACCCAACGCCCGGACTGAGAATCAAAGCCGGGTCACAGCGAAGGAAGCGAAAAAAATGGACCTGCTAGCCCACCATGGACAGCTACACGAATACCACGTATGTGTAGAATGACAGCCCTCAAGGTCGTTGTACATGCTTTCGTCAGATGCAATCGCTTGACTATCTTTATTCACTTTCATCACTTGGCCTTGTATGCATTAACAACTCAAGTTCAGATCCGTGTATTTTTGAAGGTTATGTGGGTTCAGACAGTGAATCCAGATACAACCATCCGCTTGCTGATTAGATTTTTCTGCATATCTCCTCAATCCTTTCCACTTCTTAACTTCAGTCTTCGCCCCTGTTGATCGGTCAAGAGGAAACGTTTCTTTTAGTCTGTATTGTCCATGTCGCTCATTACTTAGTGCATATGAAACATGTATCCTCACAGTTTCCTCTGCCTTAAGAAAACAACCCCAGTCAAAACAATCTGTCTTCATAACCTAAACTTTTCAACTTGGTAAATTTCTGCACGGTTTCCAGTGCGATCAAATGACTATTATAATGTGAATTGCAGAACTGCACGCAATATTTCAGGGGAACCGAATGAGCAAATGAAATAATTGACTGGAGAAAGCCACAGAAACTTCTCTTTTCCAATAAAACATCATTTGCTCAATCCTGCGCTGTGCACTTACCTGAGCCCGATGTTCCAGTAATCTCTTGTCCGTGTCAGTAAAAGCTGCTCCATGAGGATTAATTACAGAACAGCGGCATCTAAATGGATTGAATTGCTTGAAGATGCCGACCATGGGATTGAGCACTTACACCCAAAACAGTGACCGCAGTAGTACAGAATGAACAGTGTAAATGTGAGTATTATATTGTGCAATACCTCAGTGAAATGGGAGGGTGGACGTTTAGGCGAATTAGTTCTTGTGGGAGGGAGAGATTTCTTCGATAAAGGGTGGTTATGATATGTGAAACACAAAGATGTGAGATAGCGGGTGTTTGAAGAAGGAAACTTATCACCACGTAGAGTATTTTCATGTAAATCAAAGATTGATTTTCTCAGCGTTTGCTAAGCACATATTACATGGAGTAAAACGGGTAAAATGCCGATTGCTGTGACTGTGATTCGAGCAGAACTTGCTGTGTTGACAATGCCAAGGAAGAACCATTTCATGATCCTGGCGCCACATGGAAAAGCACGATGCAAAAAGCAATAAGGATCGGGGCAGAGGTTATGCCAAGAACAGAAACACACGCACAAAGGAATACTTGTCAAACAGTGACTGAGATGTGGGAACTCAGATTCGGTTGCATATATATCGCTTCTATGTCCGGAGAGACTGTAGAGATTGCAACACTGAGATTGTAGGATGTTACGTTTGCGAGATATCTACAAAACTTCAAAGGGTCATGGGATACTGCAGGGTATTGCTGAAATGTATTTCTCAATAACACTGTATTTTAACATCGGTTACTTCACCAATTTCCTCACTTATTGACGTAATCATATAATGGCATGTCATATAATCCCAGTTCAAGGGCGTGGAATCAGAGAAATTGATTTGCAGTGCACCCAAAACTAATTGGAAATGGTAATGGCGTTCAGCGCGAGCATGTGGCTGTGAAAATGCAATTGGTGAGCGTAATACCATTCTCTGATGATATAGAGGCGCGTGAAATATCGAGGCTAAAAGCTCCCGCCTTAAGGAGACCGGCTTCAATTCCCACGCATCAAGAAGCAGTGGGACATCAGGCTCGGAGCTCCAATTTCACCTGCAAGAACTTGTATTCACATGGAACACGGAACTTTGGGACATCAGCTGGTCGAATAGATACTCAACTATTTTATTCTTAAGTCAGTAGTTTTCAGCAGGATACTTGTTTGTGGATTGAAAGAATATCTACAACCGGGACAGTCAAAATTACAAAGAAGAATTCTGCAAAGAGTAAATTCTTGAAGAAGCATCTGTGCAGAGTGATGCAGAGGAATGTTTACGTCATCTGCCGTCCTCATATGTTTGACTTTGCACTGGATTAATTTCCATGAAGGGATTTTTTTGCTCGGTTCACAGTATTCACTTTCCTGCATATTCGCAAAAGTCGCTACTGTGCTCGAAATCTCTGAAAATTAACTGGTATATACAATGTGGTGATTAGGCTCACGTTCACGTCAGTTATGCTGAAGAAGTGGATTCGAAATTCATCACATCACATTCCATTAAATGACTAAGCAGACAGAGTGTGAATGGAAGCTTCATGAGGACATATGTGTTTTTTTTTGGAAAATTCGTTGCTTTGAATGGTGATGAAAATTAGACTGAAGCAGTGACAGTGATTATCTTTATTGCTTGTTCAACTGGTGAACATGACTGCTATTAACCGTGTCCGTATTAACATCACGGCTGTTAAGGCTGTGCATGCGGCCAGTGGCGCAATGGATAACGCGCCTGACTACGAATCAGGAGACTGTAGGTTTGAATCCTACCTGGCTCGCCGGCAGCGCAGATTTTAATCCCGTTTAAAAATTGATTTTTCAAAAGCCGAAATAAGGTGTGAGCTCCTCATCTGCAGGAACGAGAATGCCTTCATTAAATGCCCCCGAGAACATGAGAGTCAATGTCCCAGCGTCATCACAGGAGGGAAGCCGAATAGTCGCGCGGGTGACTATTGGGCACCTTTCCATTTCATAAAGCCACCGATCGAATAACTGTTGCTCGCGGTGATGCTCTGAATTGAGCATTTGGCCAGTGGAATCAGAGAAGAATGAAGGGTTAACTGTCCAACTGATCTTTATAGAGTGTGAGTTCTCGAGTCTCCTACCCGCTGACTGATAAAGTTTTCCTACCAGTCTATTCAAAGCTTTCTGCATCTTATCTGAAATCTACAAACCCTGGTGATCGATCAAGAGCAAATGTTTCCTTCAATCTGTAATTCCTTGCTCCTCATTATTTCGTACACGTCAATCATGTCTCCTCACAATCAGCTCTGCTCTGAGAAAAACAACATTTTGAAAGTCTTGTGTTCACTGAAATTTCTTGCCTGTTTTTAACAGTTCGGTGAGTGGAGTAGTCCCACTGCTAACATTCAGCACAAACTTTTAGTAAAAGCCACTCAAAGCGGGGAACCGTAGTACTGCTCTTTTCGTCAACAATGTGTAAAAGTCCCCTGTTACTTTCGATTTCGCATCCCGTGGGGCTATTTGTCCGTGTTCAACGACGTTTCCCAGGAAGGTGACTTTAGCTTTGGCAGATTCACTTTCAGCTAGGTTTACAAACCAGTTTGACTTCCGAATTCGATCAAAAAAGCCCGATAAATGCAGTAAATATTCAATGCACGAGAGTTTGAAAGTCACCAGGCACAATATACACCAATCAGTTGCGTATTCGGCAATTACCCTGTCAGTTAACCTCTGAAATGTGGCTGAAGTGTTTTTCGTACAAACGGCATTACTTTAAATTTCTGCAGGCCAGTTGGCGTTACAAATTTGCCTTTGATCTTTCTGTCAAAGTTCCCTACCAGTAACCTTTGAGGAAGTCCAACTAAGAAATGCAAGTTGCTCCTCCAATCTTTTCCACACAGTCCTCCAACTGCAGATATGTATACGCATCAGTCTTTCTAACAACATTGATTTTGTGGTAATCCACACATAACTGTTGGGTCTTTTCTGGCTTTGGCACCATGATGATGGGTGAACTCTATTCATTGAAACTCACTTCGGTTATGTCATATTGGTGCATACGTGATATCTCCTTATGAACTTGTACAACTTTAAAGGGTTATGCCTGCAAGGATGTTACAGAGTCAGAACAGCATCTCCTATATTTTCATCATCTACAATTAGATTATTAATTCCCAGTATATTTCAGCAGATCTCCCCATGCAAGAGTAATAACTCTTTCGATTTTCTTCTGGAAGATAACTGAATAACTTTTTGGACAACTTTTGCATTGTTCAATTTTATTTCAGGAACGTCCAATGCAGAATTCCCTGACATTGGTTCTTCCCAGTGTGTCGTAGTCAAAAACACATTCTCCTCTTGCATTCGTTCTCTGCCAAAATACCGTTAGAGCATATTCCCATCACATTCTGTGAGATTCCTTCATGACTGGAGTCCCTATCAAGTAGCTAACCTCACTCAATTTCCTCTCAATTTGATAAGGTCTTTTAAACCTTGCTTTAAAGTTTCACAGATTAATGAATTTTAAATAATTGCATTAGTCTCAGCGGCAAAATTGTGATTCTTGGATTTCTCATACACTTCCTGCTTCACCATTTGCTGCGATACTTTTAAATACTGTCTCGACAACTTCCCAACATTATTTAGTTCAACTCTAAAATTTGACGCATCATCCAAATGCGTGGTCTCTGTAATCGGACTTATTAATTTTTCCTTAATAAATTTTAATGGTCCTCTTACCTTATGCCCAAAATTGGTTTCAGATGGACTTTGTTTGGTGGATTATTTTGGTACATCTCAGATCGCAAACAGCACTGACGCAACTCCCTTATGGAAATAATCTGGCTACTCCAAACCATAAAACCTCAATATAGTCTTGAATAATTGACGTCACCTTTCCAATGCACCCTGTGATTCTGGATTGTACACAGTAGATTTGAATCGTTTTATTTCCAAGCTGTCTAAACACTCCATGAAAAGTTTGGACGTGAAGTTTGACCCTTGAGTTAATTGTATCTCTGATGGTAGTCTTAATCTAGTTTTTTTTAAAAACCGTAATTCGTCCAATATCCTTTTAGCTGTCATATTGCATGATTGAACAACATTTGGAAATCTCCTCAATACATCCTTTTTCTGTTAATTAATACTTATTCCCATCTTTTATTGGATGTAGGAAAACTTCACAATGAATGAAGACACTTAAGAAAGATTCGTCGAACGCTGGGATACATAGTAAAAGTGCAGGCTTTATTATTTCCCATGGTTTTCCTATTAGTTGAAATGTATAACACGTCTGGCAAAATTCAAATGCATTCCCCTGCAATCCAGGCCGTAAAAATGTCTTTGTATTTTAGCCTCCGTTTTCATCACGCCTACGTACCCTCCAATTTGTGGCACATGCGGCACTCGCAGCACCACTTTTCTGTACCCTACTGGAAAAATAAATTCTGCCCATTTCTCACTTGCTTGAGTATGTGTTGCTCTCCACTTCCTCCTTAACATATCATTTGCTACGTAATATCACACGGGGATGCATTCACTCTCCTTCCAAGTATATGACTTCTGATCCAACTGTATTAATTATTCATCTTTCTGCTGTAACTCAGTAGCATAGTAGAGCTGAATATACTTGCGTTATTAACGTTTGTCCCTTGCTGTGTCCCACCTACCTGACAAAAAAAAATTGTAATCATATTTCAGCTTCCATATCCGTGCCTTTTGATTTGTCATGCTTCAGCTTATGACTCTGTGATCGCGTTAAGACACAATCTGGGAAAATTCCTTGATAAACGTCCTGCATTGCGGCACTTGCCTGCATCTCGACTGGCTTTTCAACTGGAGTAGGCAGCACGCTTACCGGTGATTGAGCTATATCATTTGCAAGCACAAATTGTATTCTTGGAGCTGAGAGTTTGTCCAGACCTCCCAGCAGAAATTCCCCACTCTTTCTGCCCACTCTAGCCTCACTGTACATAACTGAGCAATTTTTCGTCCCACCATGAATTCCCGTACACACAGTTCTTCAGGAGTATATGTTTCTCCCTCCTTCTGAATCACAGACAGGCACGATCCTGTGTCCCTCAATATTGTTAACTCTCTATCTGCTACTCCTGGACAAGGTAAATAAACTTTACCTTTGCAGGTATATTATTAAAGCAGATGTGGCACTTCCCCCTTACCAACCTCTGATCGGCTTGTGCACTCTGATGCAGCTTTCCACCCTCCACTGTGCTTTCTATTGCCACGCCAACAAAACATCCAGGCTTGTTTCGTTTCCCTGCATCTGAATTTCCAGTGCTTTCCCTAGTTCTCCAACACTGATTTCATGTGGCCTACTTTATTGCAATGAAAACCTCAGATTTTGTACTCTTCAAGAGTTTCCTATTTCCTCTGTGATAAGTTATCCTAATGATTTTCACAGAGATTTAACTTTCCCTTTCCACGTATGGATTTCACTTTGCCCCAATTTCTATCCTTCAGACTTAAAATGATTCTGGAAACCCATCCCTGTTTTATGGACCACTTCATCACAATCAGCCATTTCAGCTGCTAACCTTGTCGTTTTAACAATATGCTCTTCCATAGTAAGCTTGTCTTCAGCCTTTATCTCCAGCCTTTTAAGGTGAATTCCTTTAATAATTGCCAATTTCTGAAGTTCAAACTGTGTCTCCCTTTCTCTCTGCTCTGCTGCTCTCTCTTCCTCCCTCTTTCTACTTCAAATCGTATCTCAAACTGCTCAAATCTGGTGTCCTTTCCTTATCTCTCGAGTCTAACTCAAGCTGCTTCATTGTCAAATAAATTTTCACCATCTCCAAAAATTTCATGGATTTTGCAGCTTAGTTAAATGGGGAGCTACTGCGGGAATGATCACTCCTTTCCTCACAGAAAGAGGCAAATACAACCCCAGTATGTCTGCTAATTCCAGAAACCCGGCCTGAATTACTTTTTGTAAAACTACCAACTTTACATCGTCCATAGCAAGACAACTCTTTGAACCTAAATGAGACATTGCTTTCCCAAGCATTGCCTACCCCAATCCAAATCAACACCCGAATTAAAGACGCAAGCACCTATCAGTTGCTCTTTTAATCCATCAACTAATTCCCAATTTATTATGGACGAGGCTAATCCATTCAAAACGTTATTAAGCAGACAACCCAGACCGTAACGCTATATTTTTTCGTTAAGCGTACAGTGAAAATTACCCGAGTAAGCTAGTTTCAAAAATTATTCACAAAATGACTGATTGAAAAACAAAAGACAGAATATAGAATACCCACAGAACTTAGTCTATCCAAAGTAGACTTACTTATGCTGTTCTGAAAATACACAGCAATCCTTAAAAAAAGTACCTTAAAAACAGTAAAAATGAAACAGAAGTTAATAATTAGAAGGGCAGAAGGAGAGAGGTTATTAGTTAGTGCACTACTGCTGCAGGATCTCAAAACCGGAATTCAGCTTTCGAGAATAACCACTGTTTTTCCATTATATAGTTCATTTCGAAAACATTAAATCTTTGGCCTTAAGCCTCAGCTGTTTACAGAGAAACGAAAGGCCTCACAGTGAACACTTTCATCTCTGTAACACTTCATCCGATTCGGAGCCCGAACTGTTTTAAAATGCCTTTGATAAAAAGATATCAAGAGACATTATCCTTGAGAAAAAGTACTGCTCCGTTTCCTTTTAAAAAAGAGAACATCTTTGTGAGAGCCCAGTCCGTACAAACTATCTTCATTAGTGAAACTCTACGAAAAGACAATATCCTGGTAAATCTGTTCTGCACCGGTTCCAATGTCATCACATCCCTGCTGTAATGATAATTGCAGAAAGACACACAGTATTCCAACTAGAGCCGATTGAGCAAATGAAATTAACAACTTAGAAAGCCACAGAAACTGTACTTTTCCAGTAATGTGACTTTTACACAATACTGCCCCGTGGAGACAGTGAAAACTGCAGATGCGAGAACTCAGAGCCGACAGTGTGGTGATAGAAAACACAGTGGGTCAGGCAGCATGCGAGGAGCAGGAGAGTTGATGACTCGGGCATAAAGCCTTTATCAGGAATGAGGTTTGTGGCCTTGAGGACTATAGATAAATGGGAGGTTCGGGAGTTTGGGGGCGTGATAGTTGTGAATGCGAGGAGTAGATAAAGGTGGAGAATAAGATACTAGTTCTGACAGGAGGTGGAGCGGGTAGGTTGGAAAGGTGATGTGCAGATCATGAAGGCAATGCTGAGTTGGAATCATGAAACTAGAATAATGTGAGGGAAGGGTGAATGAGGAAACTGGTGATCCCATGTGGCATCAAGGGCCCAAGGGGAAGATGAGGCCTTATTCTTTCAGGCGTCGTGTATTTAGGGAATGTCAATGAAGGAGGCGCAGGACCTGCATGTGCTTGGCAGATTGAGAGGGGGAGAATGAATTTCATCAGTGATGAGCTTCTAACTGCATATCCAAACTATCATTATGAACATGTTGTTACATCTTAGGAACGGTATCTAACACTACCCCGCCTGAGGAGAAGGCGAGGATTGCAGATGCGAGAGATTAGAGTCAGGAAGGATGGCGCTAGAAAGCACAGCGGTTAGGCAACATCGGAGGACCAGGAGTGTCAATATTTCCAACATTCCTGACGAAGAACTTCTTCTCGAAACATCGACTTTCCTGCTCCATTGATGCTGCCTTCCCAGGTGTACTTTTCCGGATCCACACTTTTAACTCGACACCACCTCAGCTCAACTGCATAGGAACATTAAGATGCACCTGTCACCACTCAGTTGATTCTTCTGTCGCATGCGAGACAAACTGCAACATTCATTTCCCCATAAATATCAGGTCATTCAGATCACTAAAGAAAAGAAAACTACAGAGACTGAATATCTGAGAGAAAAGAAATAATTGTTGTAGAATTCAGCATCCTGTCAGTTCAACTGAATGTTTGGATATTAAAATTGGTAAAGGAAAAGAGAAAGCTGCAGTTCAATAACTGCGACGTTCTGTTTCTCAAAAGAAAAAAAAGTTTCATGAACTGGAATGTTTCGATCAGACAATGCATGCTCACCTTGTCAAGTGCTGATAGGTACGGAGGAATATATATTTGCTTCGCCACTGCTGAACAGATGAAAAATATCATTTTGCCTTCCGAATCAGTTGATGCTCCTGCAGAAAAGTCAATGTGACTCATAAACCCAGCACAGCCAGTTGGGTGTGCATTTCAGAGTCCTGCAACATCGCATTTTATTTAAAAGATCTTTATTGATTGTTCCTTATAAATATGGCATTCTCCATTTCATTATGCATTGGACAATTTTGTACCCACTCACTTATTCATTGGTTCATCACTCAATTTTAGTATCCCTAACGTTCCATTCACGACTTAACTACCAAACTACTTTCACGAAAAAAATGCTTATTTTTAAAACCGAACACTGAGCTGAAGCAATGCCTGTTGGAAATCAACCATCATTCTCTCACTCTCTATACCTTATTTAGTGTGTCTCAGTGCCTGTCACCTTAAACCTGTGCCCTCCAGTTTTGAACTTCACCATCCTGCGCAAACGATTTAGTCCAGTTGCCTATCCATGCCCCTCATGATTTTTTAAACCGTGAGAACGTTACGTGCTGCCTGGAACATTCCAGCGAAAAAGCCCCTGCCTACCCCATCTCCACGCTTAACTAAAGCGCTCAGGTCCCCACAACATCCTTGTAACTCATTTGTGCACAGTTTCAATTTTCACAAAATCCTTCCTGTCGAAGTTGACCATCACTGCAAGCAGTATTCTCAATGTGATCTCACCAATGCTCGATATCGCCACAACATGACATTCCAACTTGGATAATCGACTTTCTGATTAATGACAAAAAGTGTGCCAAGTACTTTCTTCACAATCTTGTCTACTTCTGACACCACTTTATCTGCTTTTATAAATTTTGCCTTGACTGATAAAGTTGTGATTGTCACGATGTTCTGCTGCCTTCACGGATATGTGGCCCAACATGCAAAGTCTCTCTGTTCCTCTGGGTTTCCTCGTGTCCTGCCATTCATTGAGTAATCAGTTGACGTGTTACTCCCAATGTGCATCACCTCATGTTTTTCATGGTTAAATTCAACATCCCCTATCTGAATTTGACATTTGACAAATTCATCTCTGAGTTCCTCTATCCTAAGACCTTCTTCCTCACTATTAACCATTTTGCTAATATTCGTATCATCGACAACTCTGCTTCTCATTTCCCTCGACTTTGTTCTATATTCTTTACACACACCCACAAACGACATGGGACCCAGCATTCGTCCTTGTGTTACACCATTGAATGCCAGTTCCAGTCACACAAACAGCCTTCTATCACCATCCTGTGTCTCCTACCACCACCAAATTAAGTTTGGATCCAACTTGCCAGGGGACCTTAAATCCCTTTTCACTTTTATCCTCTTACCAGTCTCAGTTTGGTGTCGTGTTAACGGCTATGTTGAAATCCACACAAACAACATCAACTTCACTACCCTCGTTTAAAAACCCGATCACTTGCCAATAAAATATATTTAATTTAATCTGTTAGGCATGACATTCTGTAACAAAGCCGTGATGACTCTTCCTGATGAAACCTTGACTGGACAAGTGGCAGTTAACTCTCTCCTACAGGGTTTGCTCAAAAAGATTCCCTTTAATTGATGTCAGACTCACTGCTGTGTGATTCTCTGGTTTATCTCTCCCAATCTTGCTGAAAAGTGGAACTGCATTTGTATAGTCCACTACAAACCCAAAGAGGAAAGTAAAACATTTCCTCCCTTGTCACAGAGAGGAACATAAGATACAAGTCCGTCTTGAATTGGGAATATGCCCACTTCAAGCCGCTCAGAACCACGAACACTTCATCAGTCTCTATGTCAAACTTGTTCAGAACCTTTCCATCCCACGCCCTGCATTCTGTCCCTATACCTCAGCACAAGAGGACTGTTCGCTTGCTGAACAAGGAAAGTGATTCACTCAGTTATCCCATTTGCTGACACAACTGTACTGTCACACTGGAAGGAGATCATTCAGATATTTTAACTCGAAAATGCTGTATTAAGCCTTTGTGGTTATAAAATATTTTGCTTTGATAGCCACAGTCTATTACAGTGAGAAATGGTGTGAATTTTCTCTAACTGAAAAACATTTACTTAATTCCACCGCGTGTGGAGATTCCTATCTATTCCCATCTGACATGACCGAGATTTAGCTCTCTGTTATTTACCATATCCAGAACAGAACTGCTGCACAAATCCAAGCACATGATTTCTATATTTATTGACCTACGAAATCGATGCCAATGCCTCACATTGTAATGGGATTCATCAACAAGGGAGCTTTTCAGGATTAACACAGTTGTGTCTGATGTGCAGAGGGTCATTTCACAAGCACAGTATCAAGCTTCCTCAGGGGCAAGACCAAAAGATGCTGGAAAGAGAAATCGGAGTTAACATTTTCAGTCCAGTGACACCGTCCTTAGCATTGATGGTTTCCAGGAAAAGTTTGGTCTATATGCAGAAGATATGTGGGGCTGCTGTACTTAGGAGGGAACGAGATGTCGGGATAGAGCCGAAAGAGAGAGACTAACAGTTGGACATAAGAATTGATAGTGATTTATTTGGAGCATTAACAACTCTACACGGAGACTGTTTATGACTAACCATAAATATTGTGTAATGGTTGCTGTGTTATAACTAGGCCTGGTGGGTGTGTCGGGGGCCAGGACATGGGAGACTTCAGGCCTCTAAAATGATTGAAATTGGTATGGATGGTCGCGGGGTTCTCAAGCAGAAAATGGTCTGTTACTTTTTCAGCATGCGCTGAGCTATGGTGGAACACTGCAGTCAGCCTGAGATAGAGACGTTGGCGAGGAAGCATGGTTCTGTGCTAAAGGAGCAGTCAACTGGAAGCTCAGGGACATATTTGGCTATAGAGCTTTGTATTCTGCAAAACGGTCATTCAATCCAGACTTCATTTCCCAAGGTAGTGGCGACCACAATATGAGCAGTGAATCTATTCGACTGGATTGTGCAAAGTGTAGGTAAAGTGTGGCTTCACCTAGAAGGTGTATTTGAGCACTTGTGTACTAAGCAGGGAGTTAAGAAATGGACAAGTGAGGAGAAGCAAGAAGCAAGAAGAAAGGATAGCGTTGAGATATTATTAGAGATGTTGTTAATAAATGGGTAAGAAAGCGACCATAAAGGCACTATACCTGAATGCTCGTACTTTTCGGAAGAAGGTTGGGGATATAACGGCATAAATTATCACGAACGAATACAATTTAGTAGACATTGCAGAGACATGGAGACAGCATAGTCAAGGCTGGTAGGTAAATATTCACGGGCATGAGACAATTCGGAAGGACAGAAATGGTGGTAAGGAAGGTGGTGTAACTCAAACATTCAAGGACAACCTCAGACCGATGCTGACAGATGATATACGCTCTGTGGAGAATGAGTTTAAATCCATTTGGGAGGAAATTAGAAGTTCGAAGAATAAAATGTCATTGATTGTCGGAGTCTACCGGCTCCAAATTTTAAGATTACATTGGGGAGGGCAGGAAACAAAGACATAAATAACACCTGAAAAAATGGTATGGCAATTATCATGCGGATTTTAATCAACATGTCGATCGGTCGAAGCAGCTCAGTCAGGGTAGCCTTGATGAGGAGAGTATTGGGTATCTGCGATAGATTCCTTAACTACTGTGTAATGGAACAGGCCAACAAGGGGAGAGGCCAAATTAGATTTGGTACCGGGTAATGAACAAGGCAAGGTGATAGATTTGGCGGTAGGTGAGCACTTCGGTGATAGTTACCAAAATTCAATTATGTTTACTTGAGCTTTTTAAAGGGAGAGGTACACACCGGAGAGCTACAAACTTGTTAAAACTCGCCAGGTGACTAAACAGATCGATGTGGATAATGTCGTTCATGTAATGCACGTTTGGATTTCAGTTAGCCGTTTGATAAATTTCGCCATGGTGGATGACTGCACAAAATACTAAGGTATGGGCTTGAGGAGGATTTCGTGCTTTGGACTAGAAATTAGCCAGCTGAAAGTAGACAGAGGGTGTTATTTGATGGTCAAACGTCATCCTGGAATTCAGTTGCTTTTGATGTAATGCAACGATCTGTTTTGGGCTCACTGCTTTTTCTCATTTTTATTAACAACCTGGATGGGGGCGTAGAAGGAGGGGTTCGTAAATTTGCGGATGAAACTAAGTTCGGTACAGTTGTGCATAGTGCTGAAGGATATTGTAGGTTACATAGGGACACAGATAAGATGCAGAGCTGTGCTGAAGGTTGGCAAATGGAATTTAATGCAGAGAAAATGTGAGAAAGAGCATGGCATTAAAATTAGCACAGAATACAAAGATCGATAGGAGAAGTTTCTATTAAAATATAAAATGAAAAAGAGTGGCAAAAGTAAACGTTGACACTCTCGTGGATAATAAGGGGCATTTACGTATGAGATATGCGGAAATAGCCATGACATTGAACAGGCATTTGCGTCGGTCTTCACGGTGGAGGATATCAATAACATGCCAGTAATTGACAAAGTGATGACGGTTGGTGACGACCTGGGAACAGTCATTATAACAAAAGAGCGAGTGTTGGATTGTGGGAGCTAATTAACACGATGGTGTGTTAAAAAGAAGTGCGCTGGTAGTATTTTTCCAAAATTCTTTGGTCTCTAGGGTAGTCACAGCTGATTGGAAAGCACAAATATAACATCACTGTTTAAAAAGGGAGGCAGACAGAATATGAGGAATTAGATCAGATTACTTACAGTGTCGAAACAGGCCCTTCGGCCCAACAAGTCCTCACCGACCACTGAAGCGCAACCCACCCAGACCCATTCCCCAACATTATAGAACTTTGTTTAACCTCTGCAGTGCACCACGGTCCCGCAGAGGGAATGGTTCCTGGCGAAGGTGGACAAGGGCGGGGAGGGGAATATATGTTTGGTAATAGTATTTCGCTGGAGGTGGTGGAATTAGGAAAATACTTCGTTGATGACTTGGAGTACCACAGCGCTTAAGATTCCAGACCATGTTCTGAAAAACATGGGATGAGGTTGGAACGTTGCTTCATGACGGACATTTGAAAGATGTGTCCAAAGTCCTTCTTTTGTTCAGTGAAAGCCACAATGTCTTTGAGAAGCTAACTTTAGTAGCCAAAAGCATTGTGGCCACAAGAGCAGGTCATAGTCAGAGATTTTCGTGACTCCCGAAAGCCTGTCTGACACATAGCCTGCGACGACACGCCACCTATGATTTGTCACCGGCAGTCTCCACGAACAGCTGTTCACTCTCCGAGCGAGAGCGTTATTCACCTCATTGACCAAATGTTCTTCTCTTTCTTTTGTTATTTCCCGACCAACTGTTTACTCCTTTACAATACAGAATGAGACATGATGGGATAGTTCCTGTTCGCCTGGATGATTGCAGTGTTAAAGAAACAATGCACAGGAGAAGCACAGCAGATTAGTCAGCATCTGAGTTGCAAGAGACATTTAAATCACAACCTTGTTGTGGATTCCTTAGTGCAGTTAGAACAAAACTGAAAAGCTCAACACCGTCCAGAACAGAGCAACTGAATTGAGCAGCAACACACAACTAATAAAACATCGACAAACATCCATTCCCATCACAACCAAACACTCAGACATGCAGTCTGCACCATCCACAAGATGCACTGCAAATGTTCACCAAGGGTCCTTAAAAAGAACATTACAAAATTACAACTACTTCCATCTAATAGGAAAAGTGTAGTAGATAGGTAGGAAAGACCTACAACCCACAGACCATCCTGCTCTGGAAATATATTGGCGTTCCTCCAGAATCACTGGGTCAAAACTGTGGATTTCACTCCCCTTTATTTTGGGTCTACCAACAGCACACGGAAACGATGGTTCAAGAAAGCAACTCATCACCACCTTGTCCAGTCAAATCAGGAATGAACAGTAAATGCTGACCTCTTCTGGAATACCTACAACCGACAAAGAATGAAAATCATACGCTTTGGAGTTTTGAGTCGTTCTCTCTTACTGAGATATATCTGGTTTTATTTGAGGGGTATCAAAGATGAGGATTTGCTGTTGGGAAACAGAAACGATGCATCACATCAGAATTTGATGGAGCTGCTTTGTTCCATGTAGCCTGATCCTCACCGGCCTTTGAAAATGAAAGCAGAATGTTACATTCACAGTGGAGTGAAAGCATTCACTATCTGAACTATCGAGACATAATTGGAGGGGCGCTGGAGAGGAACTGCGGTAATGTGGTGACGATTCAGTTACTTGTCTGCCCTGAATATTCATCAGTGCAACCACACCGGGGAAAAGCCATTCAACTGTTCTGAGTGTGAAAAGGGATTTGCTCAGTTTTCTAACTTGCTGACTCACCAGTGGGTTCGCACGGAGAAGAAACCATTTAATTGTCCAGAGTATGGAAAAGGCTTTAAAAGTTCTCACGAACTGCTGTACCATCAATCTGTTCAAGTTGATGAGAAACCATTCAAGTGTTCTCACAGAGGGAGTGGGTTCAGGCCGTCACTTGATCTCACTTTACATCTGCGAACCCAGTGGACAGAGGCCGTTCGCCTGTTCTAAGAATGGGAAAACATTCAGTCAGTCATTCAGTCTGCTGAGACACCAGTGAGTTCATACCATTCGTATGAGACCATTCGTCCACTGCGAGTTGAAGTAATTAATTGATTCCAGCAATCTGCTGCAATACAAGAGAGTTCAACTGGAAAGAGACCATTAACCTGCTCTGACGTTTCTCAAACTTACTGAAAGACGAGTGAATTCATATTGGCGAGAGGACATTCATATGTTCTGAATTGGGGAAAGGATGCACTTAAGCCATCCATCCTCCTGATACACCAACGGGTTCACTGTGACAATAATTTGTTTTAATGACGCAGTGTGGGAAATGCTTTATAAGTTTCCAGTAATTGACGTCCCAGCAACATGTTCACGCTGATGAGAACACAATCTTATGCTCTCACTGTAGGATTGTTGTTTCTTTGATAAAAGTGAATACACTTCACGAGATCTTCATTTCGATGTGAAGAGCATTCAGAAATGCTGAATGCATCGATATATCTTTTAGTACAAATCCACACTTAACAATGAAGAAGAGGATCAAGAACAGGGCAGTCAATGGATATCTACCAGTCTCCTCTAATTGTACGGAAATCCGGGAAAAGAATTTTTGAATTTGATGTGATTGAACACTGAACACTTAAACATCAGATCAATTGAAGAGATTAAACACATCCAATGAAGTAAACCCCGGCTGACAGAATGAACACAGTTCAATTCTCGATGTAATAACTCCATATCGCATTCACATGCGACCTCACTGGATTGTTTGCACTATTACCGTCTTTCCAGATCGTAGAGGCTACTGCCTTCATTTGAGAAAGAAGGGGCTGTTGGTGATTTAACCAGGTCAGAGAAGATTTCGACAAGGACAACTTTTAAATTAACCTCAAACCATTGATAGGAATTGGAACCACGCTGCGAGCATCACACTGTTTTATAAGCCAACAAAGCAGCCATCTGACCGAAACAGATTCCACCTGACTGGGCTGTCACACGTGCGAATGAGTAATTGAATCCCTTGCTACCCACAGTGCAAATTAACTGCCTCTCCACGCATGGTGGCTCAGTGTTTAGCACAGCTGCCTCAAAGCATGAGGGGCTGACTTCGATTCCAGCCTCGGAGGATTGTCTGTGTGACGTTTGCAGGTTCTCCACGTGTCTGCGTGAGTTTCCTCCAGGTCCTCAAATTTCATCCCACAAGACAAACTGGTGCGCCGGTTAGTTGAATTGGCCATGATATATTACCGATACCGTAGGTTAATAGTTGGGGTAAATATAAGGGAGGGTAATGGGTTTGAGTTCTTTTTGGAGGGTTTGTGTGGACTTGTTGGGCCGAAGGGCCTGTTGCTGCACTGCAGGGATTCTCATGTGTTTTCTGGTGTTTCATCACATCATTACTCCTTAAGCTCTTTTCAAAGTCAGACCATTAAAATTTTTCTCTCATTTGTGGGAACAAAACCATATCTGCTGAGATTGGAAACCCGAGTTAATCACTTCCCAGGCAAGGAGCAAGTAAATATTTCTCGCTCGTGTGAATATACTCGTGCTCGCTGAATAGAGATGACCAGGTGAATCTCTTTCCACACTCAGTGCAGGCCTCTCAATAGTGTGCCCATTCATGTTTATTTGAACCTTTGCTAATTTAATAAATTCCTTCTCATACACAGAACAGACGAATGGTGTCTCTTCAGTTTCATGTCGATCGGATGACATTAGGCGGTGTTGTGAAGATAATCGCTTACCAAACAGAGAAGACAAATCTTCTCTCCCTTTGTTGAAGTCGTCTGCGTGCCATTAGGATTGATCCTCGAGTGAATAGCTTCCCGTCATGGAACAGCTGAGTGGCTTGTCCCCATGTGAACAGGTTGATGTTGAATTAAGATTTTGAATTTACAACCTTTGCAGATCCGAAAGTTTATTTTTCAACAGTATGGGAAATGACATGCAAACCTGCCTGCACACAGCATGGCCAATAAGAACACAGAAAATCAAGCCTGTCCAAGCCATACAAGGAACACCCAAAATGCCTCAGCATTGACCAAACAGGCTGACAAGGGAAACCATACATGATCAGAGTTATTCACAAACCAGGGAATACACTTCCCAAGACAATCTACCAATAAGCTTCCTCGACCCGATAAACACAGCTGAAGCAAAGGCCGTAGGGTAGTGTAGTACCCCCGAGATATCAAAGCCACATGAAGCTCAGGTAAGCTAGGGATGCACCAGAATACCTTGCTCATCTCTGGAGAGCAACAATGGTATCACCATACTGCCAAGGAAAGGGACATTCTCACACACCCACGAAGAGATCTGGAACCCCGATCCCATTCTTGAATGGATGAATGCTGCTGGATGCTTGATTGAGTCCAGACTGTATCAATCACGTCCAGAGCTTGTGCCGTAACAGGGATCCAGCCAGGGGAGAGCCGGACGGGCAAGGGAAGCCTGGAAAAATAGAATGAGAGACTGCTGATTAAATTTTTCGCATCAATCCTAAGAGATTCCTCAGCTCGAAGGAAATTGACCGGGATTCCACCAGTTCACTGTTTTTTCTGTCTTGTGGTTTCTGAGCATTTGCTTTGGATGTGTCTGCTTGTTTGCTGACTGCATATATTGTCAGTTTCAGTTCTCTCGTCTAAGTGTGTTTATCCATCAGACAAGTTTACTTTAGATGACATGACATTACAGTGTGGAAACAGGCCCTTCGGCCCAACAAGTCCACACCAACCAGCCGAAGCGCAACCCACCAATACCCCTAAGTTTTACCCGTTACCTAACACTACGGGCAATTTAGCATGGCCCATTCACCTGACCTGCACATCTTTGTGATTGTGGGAGGAAATTGAAGCGGGAATTGAACCCGAGTCTCAGGCGCTGTGAGGCAGCAGTGCTAACTACTGTGCCAACATGCCGCCCACGGTGTGTTTGTTTACAGTGTGGTGCGCGATAATCCTTTATTGCTTGACCTATCAATCACTCACTACTTGTGTGTTCTGTGAGTACTACCTTTATCTTTCCTCTAAAAATGAAGTGCAATGCTTAGCTGTCAGCGCAGGACGTCCAGTACGCCATGGGGGCAGGGAATTCCACCCACTGCTGGGATGTGCGAGCTGGGCAACCCCAACCATGTGGTGACAATGGCCCAGGACCGAGGTTGTACAAGACGATATTGAGGAGGCATGTAAGTTTCGATTCCCTACAGTGTAGAAACAGGCCCGTCGACCCAACCAGTCCACCCCGACCCTCGGAAGAGTAAGCCGTGCAGACCCATTTCCCTCCCACTAATGCACCTGACACTATGGGCAATTTAGCACGGCGATTTTACCTGACTTGCACACCTTTGTGAATGTGTGAGGAAACCGGAGCACACGGAGGAGTCCCACGCAGATATGGGGAAATGTGCAAACTGCACACAGACATTCGCCCAAGACTGAAATCGAACTGGGACCCTGGCGCTGTGAGGTAGCAGTGCTAACCATGCCGCCCTGTAAATACGTGAAAATCAAAATAAAGATCGGAGATTCTATTGTTATACCTGGTTCACTGGCAGACACTGTGCTGAAAGAGACAGGGGATGGCGGTTACTTTACACACTTTACAGTAGACTTTTACACATGTCCACAAGGAAACTGACCATATGGGAAGTCCTTTAAATTCGAGAAGCTTGATTATTGGACCACGGCCATTACGGGAGGGCACGTTGACCCCTCCTGGGACACTGCATACATGCTGCAGTGTCTTGCAAAGTTTCGGCAGGTTGCCCACCAGTTCCAGGCCGCGGAGGCGAAAGACCGCTGCAAAAGCAAGCGACACTGTGATCAAAATAATTCCAGACACAGCCACACCGCCCTGTGCCCCACAGTACCTGAAATTTCCCATACTGGATTCAAAGCCAGACCCTATTGGGCCTGAATGATGTGGCTGCATTTTTTTTTTACCATACATTACACAGCAAGCCCGCGATGGGACACATTAGCCCCCGGGCAGTATGAATCACCACTGCTGCCCAACTCAAATGATAAGTCCAGACTCACAAGAAGACCGAGTGCTTGCCGAAATTACTAGGCCACCAACTGTCAGTTTCCCCGCATCATGATATGGTGCACCCCGCTGTATAAGACCTGGATCCACGCAGAGTTCCGGGCCATGCGACAGACCCGTTGAAGTGACAGCTCCCGTTCTACAATTGGGTCCTCGAAATTTCCTGTATTTTCAACTGTCGGTCCCAAGATGTGCAGACCATATTACAGCTTGTGCACATGACCCACTGGGTGACCATCAGCCCTGTTATTGACATCCCCCTGGGGCACCGCTTCAGACTGCGAAAAAGTGTCTGGACAGCACCGTGAAGGATGCAATAAAGGCCATTGCAAGACGGCACGCCGAATTTGGGCTGTTATCCAGTGTCTGCAGAGCAGCCAAGCATTTGCTCGATGTCATTGTCCGTTTTAGGGAGGTCTGTGACTCCTCGTCGGGCATTCCATTAGCAGAGAACGAAAAGCTTGCCGTGCAGTCCTTACATATGCTCACGTTTTAACGTTGACAAACGAACGACGAGCAGGATGGACAATTGAATTGTACTTAATAACTTGGACGGGAATCGGCTGTTCACTGCACCAAAACTGACGGGGGCATTCGACTGGCTCGCACAACTTGACAACCACAGGGACCACTCGGAAAATTACCTGAGTTGCAAGAACCTCTGCTCTATACGGTTTTTGAGAATACCCATAACAGAGCCACTCTCCTAACCTATTAACTCCAGTATTGGCCCTGCCACTGCGACTGATGCTGCCATTATTTCAGACTCTTGCCCAGTCGCCATCCTGAGCCGGCAGACCTTATGTAAATTGAATGCCAATATCCACTGTTCCTCTGAGGATCTCACATTAGCGAACCAGGACGTCCAATATTCCATGGTGCGGGCAGTAATTTCGCACAGCACTGAACCCTCTGACCAGGTAAGTTCCTGATGCTCTTGGTCATGCTCCACTTCACCTATCTGCGCTCTTCTCGACCCCTACTTGCCCTGTTGTCAATGGCCCCTTTCTGTAGACAGTTCCCTGACTCCCTGCTCCCAGTGGGGTGCGCAATTGACGGTATTGACTTGTCATGCATCCCAGCAGAATTAATTGAAAATAGCGACACACTACGGTGATAGGTAGATTAGATTAGATTAGATTAGATTACTTACAGTGTGGAAACAGGCCCTTCGGCCCAACAAGTCCGCACCGACCCGCCGAAGCGTAACCCACCCATACCCCGACATTTACCCCTTTACCTAACACTACGGGCAATTTAGCATGGCCAATTCACCTGACTTGCACATCTTTGGAGTGTGGGAGGAAACCGGAGCACCCGGAAGAAACCCACGCAGACACGGGGAGAATGTGCAAACTCCACACAGTCAGTCGCCTGAGGCGGGAATTGAACCCGGGTCTCTGGCACTGCGAGGCAGCAGTGCGAACCACTGTGCCACTGTGCCACCGTGCCGCCCACAAAGTAGATACTTGTGAAATCTAAGGACTTCAAGGTGACCTTCTTACCAAATGCGGGTGCTATGATGTTGTTATACCTCTGCACTGACAGCTGAATTGACGTCAAGCTGCTGTCTGTTTTCTCCATTGCTTTTGATCATTCTGGCTCTCGTCTAATTGCCTGAAGACGAGAGGTGCCGACAACCTAGGAGCTTGCTGCGTGGTTTCTGGTGTAATTTTCAGAGGGGATGAGGAGCTGCTGTTGGTCACGGGAAGTGCCTGTGAGGCCCCCAACCCCCACTCCCCCGAAACCCCACAACTCCCCATAATCCAGTTACTGCAGTCAGCAGCTGATCTACCCTGTCAGAGCACACTGGATCCTCCTTACCCTGACCTTTTGGAACGACAGTCTGCTGCCATGAATGTGGCAATGGCTGGATATGATGTGTTTTGCTTTCAATTTCACTTTCATCTCTGGCCACATGTAAGTTCTTCAGTTTAACCTTGTAACCCTTGCAGGAAATGTCCGCTCGCTGATCCCTTTTTGTCAACTTAACCAGGTTCCCCACACATAATCACCACCTCAGCAAACTCTACTTGAACTTGCCCACATTGACTTATTGATCCTCCAGCCTTGATAGAGCAGGGACTGTTCCTGTGCCCAAGCACCCTGCAGGAACTTTAATGAATCAGGGAGCAATCTGAATCTAATTGATGTTAAGTGTTTGTTAGTAGCCAATGTCTCTCCAAAGCTGTTGTTTGAAAGTATAGGTAACAGCCTTTAAATATGATTGCTGCATTCTCTGAACCGGAACATCCTCTGCCCACATAGTTCGAACGACGCCCCCTGCTGACCGACCGTTAATTGACCAGTTCTGACAATGTTGCATTCTCGACTTTTCCTAGCCGACCCACGTGGCCACACCTCCTAATTCCAATCCTGGTCCCTGCATTTCATAGCTTCCAGTAACATTTTGGCACTTATGCTCAATTCCACCACAAACCCCTTTCCCGACCTATTACTTTGTGCTTCCAAGCAACTTTGGGCAAGAAAGTTGTGAAAAAGAGGTTCTGTTTTGCATCCTTATCATTTTGTTATCTCATCATTCCTGCACCTCCATTTTGTTTTCGTTCCCTCCGGTTCCCCTCTTTGTTCTTTGTCACTAAATCCTTTTAATTGCTGCATTTTTAATTTTTGACGAGAGCGGATGGAACTCAAACAAAGTAAGTGTCTACAGCAGATTGTGAGTATTTGTTAATTTGCAATATAATAAATAACATATGATTAGGATTCATTAAAAATGACGCTTAATACTTATTGATGTTGGAATATAAAGTCCACTTTCCCCTTTATTGACACGAAGTAATTTCTTCGATTTAATTTTCATATTTCAGAATCAGTTCAGTTCAAATGGCAAAAGACAGCTAGATCGCTGAAGTCACTGCATTCCAAACTGATTTTGGACACGTGAGAACTTCAGTTTCTCTCCCGACTGCTCTCTCTATCCGAGCAACTTTCTCTGATTTCCTTTCCTTCACTTTTAAGCGGCCGTGCTCCAGGGGGAAATACTATTGGCTGTTGTTGAATCTCCAGCTCGAGCTGAGAGAGGGTTGTCTCCCATTGTGAGGTCAGAGACCCAGCCACAGGTTGATGGGACTCAGGGGTCAGGCCCCACTGCGCAGCCTCTGTAGAATCTCCATGTCTCAGTGTTCCCCGAGGGGAAAGGCACATCCAGGAAGGAGTCACTGCGGGCCTCACTATAGGCTGCATAAAGGGACACTGACAATTACACACGGAGCTTGGACAGCTAGTTCCAAGGGAACCGATGTGACACCTGTGCCCTGTGACTTTGCTTGGGAATTCAACCTGCGTGTGTTTAGAACAGGAACTCTTCCATTGGGTTAAATCCAGCCATTCAAAAGGATCGAATATCTACTGTACGAATAATGATATACTTCCGAACACCTCATGGAGACTATCATTTACAGCAGATTCTAGTCGATTGTACAAACAGAGAATTATACTGAAAAGTATAAATATTTTCTGCATTAACTCATTCATAAACGAATCAATCCATTGGTCAGGTATTTGGTGGAGAAGCACAGGCTGGCGTTGCATTTCAGGCCCCTGCAAAAACCTGGACATAGACTCTGTTCTAATTAACTGGGGACCTGAAAACTCTGATAGGGAGACCCTCCTGAAGAATGTGGCCTTCACTGTCTGTGCTGTCACTTATTCCTCCCGAGAAGGTGGTGGAGAGTGAGTTCACTTCCTTAATCACTACAGATTACTGGAATATTGTGTACATTTGTTCCTGGGTCCGCACCGTCAATCATGGGGATGGATTGGAAAGAATGGAACTTTTCAGATTGGGAATCTGATGGGATTTTCAAAAATCATGACACCTCTGGGAGAGACTGTTCCCCGAATATAAGGTTCAAGAATGAGACAACACAGGCTGAAATTATCTGCAAAAGTAACAGGTGTGTCGTAAGAGATGTTTTTTGTTGACATAACGCTTGGTGTTTGTGTGGAGGGCCCTGCTGGAGTTCTAATGGAGGCGGCTCCAACTGACGCTTTTAACAGGGAACTCGGTCATTATTTGAATTTCACTGAGGGGTGGAGAGTCAATGGACAGAACAGAGTGTCACAGTAATTTCGTTTCTGAATCTCAAACTCCCACTTTGTCAATGAGGACTTGGTCACTGACATCAAGAGATGTCAGCATGCTGACGCTTGGCTTGGGAGTCTTTGTTGTGGACATCGGGCTTTACTCACTGTCAACCTCCAGACAACAGGATATGTCTTCAGAATTTGCAAATGACACAAATTGAAAATGCAGGAAACAGGGAAGAGAAGAGTAGCAGAATTTAGGAGGACACATGCAGACGTTATTTCTATTCGGTCTGAGGATGAACGTGGCCCACAGGTTTCCTGATATCCTCATATTGAACTAATCAGAGCCAGACTTCCTTATTGTTCGTGGCCAATTAATATGAAGCACAGAATTCCTGTGAAACAGACAGGAGAGAGGTGAGAGCTTTCTGTTTGTCATAAAGAGCAAAACAGTCACGCAATGACCGTGGGGGAGAGACATTTCCTGTATTTAATCAAAATCACACTCTGACATGGCGAACCCTCCAACGACCTGAGGGACTGTGATTTGTAAAACATATTCCACTTGAAGCTTGTTCAGAATCAGTCACAGATTATTTTAAATCTGCAATCTGACTAGATTGATCCTGAAGGCAGAAGTTTTACAGACACTGCAGAAAAGATTTACCACCATGCTTCCTGGACTGGAGGACATTTCTTATGAAGTAATATTGAGGGACCGAGCGCTTTTCTCATTGGAGTGAAGAAGGATGCGGGGTGAATTGATAAGGGTGTATATGATGATAAGAACCACTGATAGAATGAATAGCCAGAGACTTCTTCCCAGTACAGAAATATCTTCATAAGGGGGCATAATTTAAAAGTGATTGGAGGAAGGTTATTGTGGAGATGAGAGGTAAGTTCTTTCTATGCACCGACCAGACTCTGTGGCGGTGGTAGTTCAATCAGATGCATTATGGATGTTTACGCGACTCTTGGATAGGCACATGGAAGATAGGTTATGCAGATTAGTTTGATCTTAAAGTACATTAACCGATCAGCGCATTGTCGAGGGTTGAAGGGCCTGCATTGTACTCTTCTGTATCAATTGTCCTCCACATTATTGACTCCACTGTCAGTTAAAGTTCTGATACCATATATCCCCCTGAACGATAATGTTTAAGAACTTCTCACCATTTTCAACGGGATCATTCAGTTTCTGTTCGATGCCTCCGACAAACGTGAACCAATTGTTGTAATTGTACCATTCTCCACCACGACCTCTGGAGAGCAAGTGGGAATACAGCGTTGAGATAGGGAATCAGGCATGATCACATTGAATGGAGAGCAGGCTATAGGGGCTGAATGGCTTCGTCCTGCTCCTGGTTTCATTCAGCTAAATGTCCTCCTGAAAATCTCATCCTTAAAAGTATCAGTGAAACATTGGGGAAGCACATCAGCAGTTGTTTTCGTTGAGATTTTGCTGCATCTTTAAAATTTGATTTTTCTTTGCAGTGACGATGAACAGTCAGTCTGAGAATCAAAGTAGTCCTCAGGACTCCTGATGGCGTCACAGTGAAAAAGTTCATAGGAACGCTTCCTTACTGTTAATGATCAATCGTATGCAATAAAGAGAGACACTTCATGGAACTTCCGGATTGTTCACGGACCCGAGATGTTAATTTGCTTTGTGGATTACAGACTATATAAATGTAGAGGAATTACACTGGATATCGGCAAGTAACGTGAGGATGGATATTTAAAAACCCTGCAAAAAAATCTTAAGGATATCCTAAAATGTTTTAAAAGTAATTGAGCGGTTTTGAAATTTATTCAACACTGTCGAGGGAATGGGAGGTAATTTCAGAAACCGAGAGAGACTCACAGACACAGATAGAGAGCCACAGCCACAGGTACAGGATAAGATTTCCCTGGAGGTGTTTCGGAGCTCACTCTGTGGCCCACGATAGGCATGGCAGCAACAAATGGAATGCAGCCATTTTCTGGTTACATGGACGATGTTTTGTTTACTATTTGGCACAGTATTGTCCCAGCCCTGGGAGGGTTTGATGTGGAAAATGTAAAGGGGGATTTATTCTTTATCTAACTCAGTGCTGTTCCTGTCCTGGGAGTGGTTGATGGGAACAGTGTAATTGGGCTTTAATCTGTACTGAGCCCTATGCCTGTGTTAGAGATTGATGGGGACAGTGTCGGGTGATTAAAACAAAACCTAACCTCATGCTAAACGTGGCCTGAGATTTCAAAGGGTTCCAGTCTATTGTTAGATTACTCGACACTGAACCTATTTATAGATTCCAGAAGCAACACCGATATTTTCTCCCTATCTCATCCTGCAGTTCCTGTCATTGACTCTCAAACATTCATCATTTTGGGCTATTCGAAATTCCAGGGATACAGTCCTGGGCTTGTGTCATTTCCATGGCCATTGAACCCGTGCCGTCCAACTATAGTTCTGTGAATCTACGCTGCATTCATTTGCACATGGAATCCCAAGTCCCCAACACGTTCTTGTCTTTATCTTTTTATAAAGTCGCTGTCAGCGCTGTGCTGACATGAAATGGCTACCTGAAACAAACCTATAATGGCTACTGACACTTCTGGAATCATTTGTCCTGGTTGGCAGATTAAAACACATCGTACACTTTATACATTTTCATCTCTCGGCCTCCTGCAGATGAAATAAACTGGGATGCGAATCGATGCAATTTCGATGTTAGAGGAGGGATAATCTAAACCAAATGGTACAATGGTAAACTGGATGCAGGAGCAGAGAAGCTTCAGTTTGAGTCTGAATTCTGTCAGCACAGGTGAGGGGCAAATGTGTGAAAAGCTTTTTTTTCCATTCATGCATTCCTACATTGGAGAAATGTTAATTTACAAATTAAACTCTACAAGCAGGATATGGACAACTCTGTTAAAAAGTTTCGATTGATTAAGATGCAGATTCCAGAATCCTTTTAAAGTCCGTGCCCTGAGATTTTTAAAAGTCTATCTAACTTTCCAAACTTCAAGACGAAAATGCGATAGTTATATGACAGGTCAGCTACTGAATTGCAGGTGCGTGGTCTTGTTCAGAATCTGTCAGAGATTTAGCGCGGAGTAAGATGTACTTTATCCAGATAACAGGCATTTATCAAGGACCAGCCTGACGTAATTTGCCTTCAAATTTTGTGTTCTCTAAAAATAAAGAAATTGATTTACCATTCTGCAAGCCTCTCGGATTGTGTATCATTAGTATACATTTGTGAAAGAGTAACTGTGTATGTGAATGAGCGAGTGTGGCTTTGAGGTGTCTGTGACTGATTGACTGAGAGTTGGTGGCTGAGATTGGCTGAGTGAGAGGTTGTGTTCGAGTGTGAGATTCTGAGATCGGGAGTTTGCAATGCTCTATTTTGCGTGTGACCGATCATGTGTGACCGCATGACAGTGTGTCTGTGCGTATGAGCTATGTACGAGTTTGTGATAGACACTGTAGAGGCAGCTTTACTCTGTAATCTAACACAGAGCTTCCCCTGACACGGGAGTGTTTGTGGACATATCTGTACATTGTATGTAACCCTATTTTTCCCTGACCCTGGGAGGTTTAGTTGGAGAAAGTGTACAGGGAAATGTACTCTGCCGATAAGCCAGTGATATAACTATGCTAAGTGCATTTGATCGGGACATTGTGGGGATAGGGGTTGACTTCGTCATTATCTAATTCCACGGTGAACATGGTCTGGGAGTTAGAAAAGCTGAAGTGCAGAAACAGCTTTACTCTGAACTTAACCCCATTCACTACCTAAATACAATCTGAAAGAACTGCTGATTCTGTCAATCAGAAACAAAACCTCAGCAGGCTTGGCAGCATCTTTGAAGAGAAAACAGCGTTAAAGTTTCAGGTCTGGCTCAGATAAACGGTGACCGGATACGACGTGGTAACTCTGGATTCTCTGTTCGGATGTTGCCAAAACTGCTGAGCTTTAATCAGCAATTTGTTTTTTTCCCTATTCTCTCCCTGTTCTACGAATTGCTCCCCTCAATTAGCTTAGAGACTTTGTTCTGCTGTACATCAGCTTGCTGACAACACATGGAATTCCAGTCTCTCACTCAGACTAGAGTAAATGAATATATAATCCCAGCGGTGTGAAATGCCCCTGCCCTATCACTGTACATTTCCCTGACTAATGCACCTAACCTTCACATGTCTGATCACTTTGGGCAATTTAGCATGGCCAATATTACTGAACCCGCACATGTCGAAGCAAACCAGACCATCCGAAAGAACCCCACGCAAACACGGGGAGAACTTACAAACTCCATTTACAGTTGCACGACACTGGAATCAAACAGGAGTCCCTGGAACTCTGAGGCAGCAATCTAACCACTGAGTCACTGTGCCAGCCAAACAGTTAAGTTTAAAATTGGGACTGGGAATACAAAAAGCTGCAGTTTAATTTCTGCGACATTCAGTTTCTCCACAAATAAAGTTATGGAGTACATCAGTTCGATAAGCCAGTTCACTACCATCTTCTCAAGGGCTGATGGGAATGAGGGATAAATGCTGAGCCCAGCCAGTGATGCTCACGTCCGATGAACAAACGAAAACTTCATCCCTTTGCCTTGTTCATACCTTGCTGCCCCTGCAGATTAATTCGATGTGTTTTAATATCCCAGGACACACAGATCCCTCTCTACGTCAGAGTCCTATAACATCTCCCCATAAAAACTGAAGTCTCTGTCGATTCTCCCTGACACTCTCAACTTTGTATTGTAGTGGACAGGGCTTTGCCCATTGACTTACCATCGCTATATCAATCTGTTTGACAGCAGCTTACTTGCACTTCACAATTTACTTATAAACTAGTTTCACCAATAATATACTCAGTTTTTAGATCAAGACTGACTTGAGCAGATGCCTTTTGGAAATCTCAAAATCCTTCGGTCACTCTCTGTTCCTTATTCAGTGTGTCTGCCTGTTTCGCTCTGCTCGCCCAGAATATCTGTGAATTGCCACATTCATCCGTTATCATTTTGGAGATGCTTCATGGTGTCCATATCTCCTGTACGATCACAGTAAAACGTCTTCACCTCCATAGGCCCAAGACCTGGTTATAATTGCCAAACTGTCCAAATATTTGGTGACGCCATCACTTTAACTCTCCCGATTTGTGTCCAAGGTTGCGGACAATGATGTTGAATCAATTAATAAGATCCAGATTAAAGGAGTACTTGACTGAAAATAAATACAGTTCTACTAAAGGACTGTAAAATGTACAGATCGGGATTTCCAAACATCAAAGCTTCATTAAACAATCCTGGATGTCAGATAAACAGGACATTCACACACCTGGGTCGGACTCAAGACTCAATCCCCCCGACACAGAAAGGTTCCTGTATCAAACAACATACGGTATTGGAATCAAATGCAGTTTTTGTGAGCAGGACATAGCACATGGATTGAGGAAAATTGTCCATGTGGATGTTCCGAATCAGGAATATAATTGGGAATCCAAACTGAACAGAAACAATCCAGTAAAGAACTCTGTGATGAAGTTCTGGAATACATCTATTTTCGTTGAAAATGGGAACCCTCTTGGTTAACAATCGAGAATTACTGCGTGTGTGTGTGTGCGCGCGCTCCCGCGCGCGCGTATGCACGTGTGTTTCTGTGGTGATAGTTGAGCGTGAGTTAAATTTCTATCACTTCTCAGATTATACATATCTTCAAAATGTTTGGTTAGGCATCATCGAGGGAACTTTACTCTGTATTTAACCCTGTGTTGTCAATTGATCTCACAGCTTCCTATATACTGGTTTCAAGGCTCCATCCGTTGCCACATCTTATATTTGCTAGTATCCTTTTCAGACTATCATTCAGCCACTCAGTGACATCCCAGACTCAGGGAGGCAGCGTGCTACCTGGTGTCGCATATGCATTGTCACAGACATCTGCCTGATGCCCGAACAATGCAATCCCCTTATCACTATTGCTGTCCCACTTCTTTTGTTTTGTCCATTAATTAAATTCAGAGAAGGTTCATTTAAACTCGGAAGCAACAAATGTAACTTTTCGATTTGAAAATGGAGGGATGCAGAAAACAGGGCCAATGCTGAAATTCTGTCCAAGCAACAATGCTAAACCTTTTCATCGTTCTGTGGTTCCTAATATTTATACATTTCGTGTACTATAGTATTGAAGTATTTCAGGGGGTGCACGCTGCCTTGTGACGGAATGATGAAATGAGAATAAACGACCCAGTTCTCCAAAAATATCTAGTTGCTTTCATTCAGAAAGTGGTTGCTGGTTCCTCTCGTGGCGGCCAGAGGAGATCGCTCTCCTCACCTCACGGCCCTGGCACGAGTCACCTGTTGCCTCCTCTCGCTTCCTCGTTGTCAGACGTTCCCCGCTGGTTATGGCCATCCTTTTTGTGACGTCACTGCGCAGCCGCTTGCGCCTTTGAGTCATTCAAGACATTGTGAGGGTGTCAGAAAAAATAGAATGTACAGGGACAGGAGCAAAGTGTCCCAGAGAAAAAAAAAATCTGCTGCTTGTACAGTGACACTGGGAGGCCAGCAGAGGGCGGTATTTTATCACTTTTACAAAACAGGGACAGACAGTGACAGAGAAAGTCAGATACATTTCTTCATCAAATATTAATTAATTCATTGGTGACGCCATCACTTTAACTCTCCCGATTTGTGTCCAAGGTTGTGGACAATGATGTTGAATCAATTAATAAGATCCAATTAATAAGATCACGTTAACATTTCTGGTAATATTGGATCGACACCCTCACTCCCAGCCCCCCACCCCTCCCCTGTCTTGGTTAGTTCCTGTGCAGGTTGCCCTATTCCTAACAACATTTGCTGCTCTTGGACTGTTTGTGCTCCTTACTCTGATACCCTCCTCTTTGAAGTTCCTGCTGAGGTTCATTTTACAGTCGGCTATCATACATCCAGAAGAGCGTAAAGTCTCACACACTTTCATTACGAGGATGAATGTTTGAATCATAAGCATTCATATTACCTGTGGGGTATTTCAATAATCCCATGCATTGCTGAAACCTTCAGGATGATAGGCTTATAGCCGAGTAAGGGGATTTGTGTGTGTGGATCTTCATTGTCTGCCAGGACCATTCATTAACATGTTTCCCTCTGAGCTATAAAGAACAGATGAACACAAGAAATAGCAGCATGTGTCTGAAATTCGGCTCCTCGAACCTGCTCCGATTTTTAATACAATCATGGCCGATCGCATCTACGAAGTGCTTTAAGAGGTTAGGAATGGCAAACATTAACTCCCAGATTGCTGAGGTCCTCGATAATTCGCCACGATCGTAATCGATCCATACAGACCCCATCTCTCTGGCACTTCACTCATCTCTGGAACATCTGGATAACATGGACACCTACATCAGACTTCTCTATATTGGCTTTACCTCTGCCTTGAAGACCCTAATGCCAACAAGACTCATCGACATTTCTGAGTCTTAGGACTTTCCTCACATCGAGAACTGGATCTTTAACTTTCTGACCTGCAGATCACAATGAATGAGGAGAGTTGGAATAATACGCAATACTGCTGCCCTTCAACGCTGTGTACTCAGCCCCCTTCAATATTACTTACCCTCTCGTGACTGTACCGCCAAATTCAGCTCTAACTCCATTTACAGATTTACTAATGACACCACGACAGTGGGTAGGTCTCAAAACCGACCTAGATTACACCTCCTCCCACCCTGTCTCCTGTAAAAACGCCATCTCATATTCCCAATTCCTTCACCTCCACCGCATCTGCTCCCAGGTGGACCAATTCCAATATCGAACAACCCAGATGGCCTCCTTCTTCAAAGTCCACAATTTCCCCTCAGACGTGGTTGACGATGCTCTCCACCGCATCTCCTCCACTTCCCGCTCCTCCGCCCTTGAACCCCGCCCCTCCAATCGCCATGACGGCAGAACCCCACTGGTCCTCACCTACCACCCCACCAACCTCCAAATATCGTATCATCCTTCGTCATTTCTGCCACCTCCAAACAGACCTCACCACCAAGGACATGTTTCCCTCCCCTTCCCTACCAGCGTTCTGGAAAGACCACTCCCTCCGAGACTCCCTCGTCAGTTTCACAACCCCCACCAACTCAACCTCCACTCCCAGCACCTTCCCCTGCAACCGCAAGAAATGCAAAACTTACACCCACACATCCCCCTCATTTCTCTCCAAGGCACAAAGGGATCCTCCCATATCCGTCAAAAATTCACCTGCACCTGCACACACAACATTTACTGCATCCACTGCACCTGATGTGTCCTGCTCTACAGTGGGGAGACAGGCCGCCTACATCAGAGAACACCTCTGGGACACCCGCACCAAACAACCCAGCCGCGCTGTGGCTGAACACTTTAACTCCCCCTCCCACTCCGCCAAGGCCATGCAGGTCCTTGGCCTTCTCCATCGCCAGACCATGGCAACAGACGCCTGGAGGAAGAGCACCTCATCTTCCAGCTAGGAACCCTCCAACCACAAGAGATGAATGCAGATTTCTTCAGCTTCCTCATTTCCCCTCCCCCCACCTTATCTCAGTGCCAACCGTCGGACTCAGCACCGGCTTCTTGACCAGCAATCTTCTTCCTGACCTCTCCGCCCCCACCCCTACTCCGGCCTATCACTCTCACATTAACCTCCTTCCACCTACGCATTCCCAACGCTCCTCCTCCAAGTACCTCCTCCCTACATTTAATCTTAGCCTGCTTGGCACACCCTCCTCATTATTGAAGAATGGCATATGCCCGAAACGTCGATTCTCCTGCTCCTTGGATGCTGCCTGACCTGCTGTGCCTTTCCAGCAATGCCTTTTTCAGCTCTGATCTCCAGCATCTTCAGTCCTCACTTTCTCCTACAGGAAATAGCGCTTCGTGACATGGTGTTAAGACACCAATCTTTCACTCAATGTCAGCAAAACAAGGGAACTGGCCATTGACTTCAGGAATTGGACTGAAGGACACACACTGGTCTCTGTCATTGGTGCTGATTTGGAGGTGATGGACAGCTTCAATTTCCGAGTAATAAATATTACAAACAATCAGTCTATCCATGTCAACTCTACAGCCAAGAAAGCACATCAATGCATCGACCTCCTCTGACGGGGAAGAAAATCTAGCATTTTAGCAATGACTCTGACCAATTTTAACATTGCACTGCAGAAAACATTCTATTCAGACGCTTCGTATGGTAACTGCTCTGTCCGTACTGCAAGAAATTGCAGAGATGCGTGTATCTAACCCAATCCATCACGCAAATCACATTTCCTTCCATTGACTCGTTATTGAATTCTCACTGCTTCAGGAATACAGCTAACATAATCAAAGGACCCTCCCACCACCGCAATGTTCTTTCCCAACCTCTTCCATCGGACAGAAGATGCAAATGTTTGAAAATACGCACCAATGGATTCAGGAACAATTTCTTCCGTGCTGTTATCAAACTTATGAATGGACCTGTCATATATAGAGTTGATCCTTCTCTGCACCTGTTCAAAACCTGTGAAACTACATTAAACTGATGTCCTTGTGTAAGGTATGATTTGTACTGAAGAGAATGCAACATAATATTCTTCACTGTTTCTCAGAATGTATGACTATCACAAAACAAGCAAAATTAATCTGCATACAATACGTCTGAGTCTGGTCTGCTCGATAACACTTTAAACCTATGTCTCCTGTGAGCTGTGTAAAAGATTTCCATTATCCATTACTTTGATGCCTGTCATAATTTCGAAAGGATCTATTTCGTATCCCTCAGCCTCGTCGTTCATGTGAAAGAAATGATTCATTATATTGTCCCGCATCATTTATGATGGGAGGTGGCAGGATTGCAGAGTTTCTGTCTGATCCATTAGTGATGAAGTCAATTAGCATTGTCTATCCGTTGCTTCTTATGGTTTCTGGCACGCAACTATTTCTGTGTCGTAGCTTCACCAGGTTGACACCTTACGTTTAGATATACCCAGTGTATGCACTCATAGAACATACAACATAGAAAAGTACAGCTCGGAACATGCCCTTTGGCCCACGAGATTTAATCCTAATGTCAAATATAGTAACTTAACCTACGCATCCCTCAACTCACGGCTATCCATGTGCATGTCCAGGATTTGCACCAATGTCCCCAATGACTCTGCTTCCATGACCACAACTGGCAACCGATTCCATGCATTCACAACTCTCTGCGTAAAGAACCTACCTCTGACATCTCCTTTATACCTTCCTCCTAATATCTTCAAACTATGACTTCTCATACCATTCATCCTGCCCGGGGGAAAAGTCTCTTCATATTGATTGTATCTATTCCTCACATTATTTTCTATACCTCGATCGGTCTCCTCTCTTCCTCCTTCACTCCAGAGAGAAAAGTCCGAGCTTATTCAAACTTTCTTCATAAGGCAAGCTCTCCAGTCCAGGCAACATCCTGGTAGACCTTCTTTGAGCTTTCCCCGAAGCCTCTGCATCTTTTCTGTAGTAGGGAGACCAGAACTGGAGACAATATTCCAAGTGTTGTTTCACCAGGGACTTGTAGAGCTGCATCAAAGCCTCTCAG
Organism: Chiloscyllium plagiosum; assembly: GCF_037043375.1. Classification (NCBI taxonomy): domain Eukaryota; kingdom Metazoa; phylum Chordata; class Chondrichthyes; order Orectolobiformes; family Hemiscylliidae; genus Chiloscyllium; species Chiloscyllium plagiosum. The sequence continues at coordinate 75,002,036 of NW_028270180.1, read as the reverse complement.
CTCTTAAACTCAATCCCCCTTAAGGAAAGCCAAAACTCGATATGCTTTCTTCAAAACCCTATCCACTTGGGTGGTAACTTTGAGGGTTCTATGTACTTGCATACGCAGATCCCTCTGTTCCGCCACACTGCCCAGGATCCTGTCTTTAATCTTATGTTCAGCATTCGTGTTCCTCCTTCCAAAATGCATCACGTCGCGTTTATCCAGGTTGAACTCCATGTGCCATTTCTCAGCCCAGATCTGCATCCTATCTATGTCGCGTTGCAGCCTGAAGTAGCCGTCTATACTGTCGACGATACCTGCAACCTTAGTGCCATCTGCAAACTTACTAACCCACTCTTCAACCTCCTCATCCAAGTTATTTATAAGAACTACAATGAGCAGAGGCCCAAGAAGAGAGCCCTGAGGGACCCCAATCAACACTGTCCTCCAGACAGAATATTTTCCATCTACAACCACACTCTGCCTTCTGTCAGCCAGCCAATTCTGAATCCAGATCGCCAAGTCTCACTGTATCCCATACTTCCTGACGTTATAAATTAAAGTCCTCTACTCTTCATTTAACCAGGTTTGATCACTGGCTCCAAGTCATAACCCTCCCATTCATCTGCTTCCCCTGCCCTTCCATCTCTTCGTTGTCATGTCTTTGGAATGTACTTTGTTTAGAGCCTTGGTAAATTTATACAGTGCATCTTGGAGGCTGTCATTGCTTTACACCATGCAGAAGGACTGGTTAATACTTACAAACAGTCTCTAACACACTCATTAAAAGGCAGAGCCTTTAGGAACAGCTGAAACAAAAATAAACCAGGTTTCTTCAGGATTAAAATACCTATCACTGCCGCGAACAGAGAGAGCTCCTGAGCAGGTGAAGACTTCTCTGTATCTTGTTCAGAGTCCCAAGCTGTTTTGTTGCCTGAGAACCAATCACATCGTTGCTGGTAGCAGAAATCCTTTGTCAGTGGTGAACTAGTGGCCAATCATCAATGAGCTCCTTGTCACAAACAAAGGCTGCATCTGTGTATAACTCCGTTCATCTCCAATCATATTTCAATTATTGGGTCACTATCAGGTGAATTGCTGTCAAACCTTGCAGCTATCCTCTGCTTTCGATCTGTTTGTAAGGTCGCTCTTTTCACATTTTAGACCACAATTACACTCAATTCTTTTTTTAAAAAATGTTTTTTATATGTATTCGCCCTGAGAAAACTAAAATGCCATTTCAAAAACGCGTTTACTTGCAAAATACATGATGCATAATTTTTATAAAAAGTGCAGTCTATTTATTATTTCTCCCTTCTTGCAATGTTATGCAACCTTCACATTTCTTAAAGCTTTTACGTATTTCACCATTTGTATTTTAGGACAATATATCTGAATTCACATTAGGTATTCTAGTGATGTGTAGAATAAAATGGTTACAACAAACAACACCATCAAAATATGTTGCATTGTTAATTTGAAACTTTTAAAGAAGGCCAGTGGATTACAATCTGTGCAATTTTGTATTTCATTGTTCTTTGTTGGGTGGTCTTCGAAGTGCTGAAGATCTAACAGCAATCCCAAAGTCCCCTTTCCTATGGAAGAGGACTTTTCCAATGATCGGTATTGATTCTAATAGAAATATCCTCCAGGTTCTCAATTCCTAATTCATCACCCTGGAACAAGACAGCACGTCGACCCATTTCAGAAGCATCAGAGGCCATTTTGAAAAGACTGGAAAATGCAGGGATGGTGAAATAGGTTCATCGATTCAAATTGCTTTCATCCTTTCAATATTAACCTCGCACTCTACTAACTAAACCACCTTTCTCTTATTTCGTTCAAAAACTTGTTAAAGGCGCAGCTGTCCGGACGAAATTATGGACAAATTTTCTGTAAAGTCAAACAATCCAAAAATCTATTAATTTCTCATTTATTTTTAGGAACAAGAAATTCTAATAGTATCACTTTTGCTGTCTCCATCAACATCTGTGCTCTTGTGTGTGAATGTCTGTGTGACTGTATGTGCACGTGTGTCTCTTTAAGTCGATATGTGTGTTTCTGTCTGAATGTGTCTCTGCACATCTCTCTGTATATGTGATTGTGTCTGAGTATCTGTACGTATTTCCGTCTGTCACACACACACAGAAACAGGCACAAAACACACACACACAAATACACACACACACACACACACACACGTTCAAACATAACAAAAAGCAATGTATCACTTCACGCCCAAGAGGAATAGTCAGAGGGAGAGATATATTGGGGTTTAAACCACATTTCAGTTGTTACAATCCCGAAAATAACAGAGGTTGCACATAGGTACAGACCCAGAGATACATAAACATGGAGACACACACTAATACACACAATGAGACACAAACACACTCACATAACCACAGATAGTCAGGAAGAGATAGATGGGTAGACACACACAGAATCACAGAGACACGAACACACGATAATGCACACACACATTCAGAGAAACACATGCATTAAGCCAAACAGAATCAGTATGCAGTAACTGACACTGCGCTATGTCTAACCATCTGCAGCACAATCTATGTCCCATCAGCTCGTTCCCAGTTTTTACAGATGAAATGTTGACGAGAAAGTGGAACAGTCGCGTGAGGTGTCTCAGCATAATATCCGTGAAAAGGTGAATCTAGTTAAACGTTCATGGTCATTTGAGCAACCAACAGACTTGTACACCACATCTGTGTAATCACTGGATGTCCAGCTGTGAAATGGATTGATGATGATGGCAAGTAGTTATGTTCTCCATAATTAGGTAGAATTAACTTGCAGTGCAAGTTAACATTCTCTGTCTCCACCATCTACACTCAGTAGCAGTGGAATATACCACTGACAAGATGCACTGTAAAAATTCCCCAAAATTCCTCACAGAGCAGCTTCCTGAACCACGGCATTATCGCGTGGAACACTGAGCACAGCAGATACACGGGACACCAGTTGACAATTCCACATCAAGCCACTCGCCACCCTGGCTTGGAAAAACATCTCAGTTCCAAAAAGTGCCATTGGTTGGAAATCCTGGAACTCCCTCCCTTACACCATTATGGGTTTATTTGGATAAGCTGAATGGAAGCAGTTCAAGACGCTAACTCATCGTCAACTTCGCCAGAACAATTATATCTGAGTAATACGTGGTAACCCAGCGGCAATGAACCAAACACATTAATGAATCACAAAATAAAGGTCACGATTTGGAACCCACGTGCTCCAATGCTGAGCTTTTGAAAAAATTTTGTTCATATTCGAGAAAATTGAAACACGATTTCATTTGAATGTATCAAATTCTGAACAGTCTTCAGAGGATAGATGGTGAGAAATTGATCCTGTGGGTCTGGGTATCTGAAATAGGATAACACAGTCTCAGGAGTTGCGGAAAATCTCAGCAGGTCTGACAGGATCTGTGAAGAGAAGTCAGTGTTAAAGTTGCACCATTTACAGATCTTTTGGTTATTATTGACACACCCTCAGGGTAAGGGGGCAGGTTATTTGGGAATGAGATGAGGAGAGCGCGATTAACTCTAAGGCCTCTGAGTCTTTAATATTCTCTCTCCCTGACGATTATTGATGCACCCTCACTGAGTGCATTTCAGATTGGAAGACACAAATTGCTGGTTTCTCAGGGAGTCACGGGATATGTGGATTGCACAGGAAACTGGAGATGAAATCTAAGTCTAGCTTTGATTGAATTGACTACTAGAACAGACTGAACATTTTAAAAAGTCTGTATCGACCTCTCATTATTTCTTCAGCGTTACCCCCATTCCAATTTTTCAGTAATTATTACTTTTCTAACTTCCTACCGCTCTGCTGAATTCCCCTACTCTCATAACACATGAGCTAACCTTTCCCTTCTCTCGACAGATGTTGCATGACCTTACCAGATTCCTCTGAATGGCCTGTGTTTATTTCAGAGAGAATTATAACTCCCTATTCCTGTTTCTGTGAGAGGAAACATTCTCCAAACCGATTCCTTTAATTCTGTTTGTTCACAGAGAAAGGAGGCATTGTTCTGTCCAAATGCATTACATGCTCATGAGGGTATCAAGATATTGTGATGATTTTTAAAATAAAATATATTAAACATAATGAAATTCATGATGAAAACACGAGACCCAATTCTAACTGTAAGGGGCAGGAATTCAGTTATGCAAGTTGAAAGTGAGGACTGCAGATGCTGGAGATCAGTGTCAAGATTAGAGTGATACAGGAAAAGCACAGCAGGTCAGGTAGCATCCGAGGAGCAGGAGAGACGATATTTCGGGAAAACCACCGTCATCTGGAATGAGGCTGGGAGCGTCCAGTGTGGACAGATAAATGGGAGGGAGTGGGGTTGCGGAGAAGGGAGCGGAGAGCGCAATTGATGGATGGAGGTGGATGTAAAGGTGATTGGTCGGAGAGGACGGTGGAGCGGATAGGCGGGAAGGAAGATTGGCAGGTCGGAGAGGCCATGAGGATGGTGCCGAGCTGGCAGGATGGAATTGGGATAAGATGGTCGGAGGGGGAAATCAGGCAAATTGTAACGGCCACATTTATGCCCTGGGCTTGGAGGTTCCTGAGGAGGAAGATCAGGCTTTCTTCCTCCAGGCGCCGGGTGGTGAGTGAGTGGTGATAGAGAAGTTCCAGGTCCTGCATGTCCTCGGCAGATTCGGAGGGGGAATTGAATTCTCCCTCCGCCAGTTGTTATTTGTATGTTGCTTCTGACCCATCACAACACAGATCTGTGTGAATGCGCAAACAACCGCTCTCTGTACATTTCACTCAATAATGTCAATAACAGGACGGATTAAAACAAAATGCAAACTGTGTTGAATGCTGGATGTAGGGAATCATGTTACTGTAGAGCCTTTACAGCACTGAGATCAGGCTTTCGGCCCATCATTCACAAACCAGTTTCCCTCTTGAAACCTCTCCAATTACCCAAATCCCTGTCTGATTGAAGACTGTCTGTGTGGAGTTTGCACATTCTCCCCGTGTCTGCGTGAGTTTCCTCCGGGTGCTCCAGTTTCCTCGCACAGTCCAAAGATGCGCAGGTTAGACTGGATTTGCAACGCTCTATAGTCAATAGTGTCCAGGTGAGCGTTGGTTATATGGTGAGCCATGAGAAATGTGGAGTTACAGGAATAGCGTAGAGGGTGAGACTTGTTGGGATGCATGATGAGCCGAATAGCCTGTTTCTACACTGTAAGAATTTTATGATCCTATACTCCATCCCACCTATCTCTGTGGATGAAGTGGACTATCATCTGATCAAATATCCCCTTCAATGGGCCAGCGTTTTTTTTTCTCCCTGACAAAGAACTGCAGGTGTTGCAGATCTGAGAGACAGCACAAAAATTGCTGGGAAACTCAGCAGGTCCGGCAGCATTTGTGGGGAGTGAATCTTTTGGATCCAGTGATTGCTCTTAAGGACTGAAGGCTTCTGATTCTGATATTTTCAGACCTGTTGACGTTTTGCAAGCAATTTCTTGTTTTGCTTTCAGCCCCAGTTCAGTTGGTGACTATCACGGCCTTGTTATGTGTGTTTGGGAAAAGGAAGGCGTTTGCTGCTGGCGCGGTGGTGGTGTAGTGGTGAGCATAGCTGCCTTCCAAGCAGTTGACTTGGGTTCGATTCCCGGCCATCGCAGTGTTGCGGTTTTGCAAGGAAAAGTCTTGAGCACCAACGTTGCATTCTGTGGCGAAATGGATTTGTCAGGTTGCTTTCGGGTTTTCATGGCGATGGTTCCTGTTAATTGCCGTGACAATCCGGGCAGCGTTGCTCGAAAGCTTTCCTCTCTGCTGCCCATTGCTTAGTTGGATATTGTTTGCAACATAAGGTTCGTTTTGTTTTGTTCGAAAAGTGAGAGATTGCTATCGTCAGAAACGTTAAATAATTACAGAAGCCGCTGGAAATTCGGAACTGATTCAACAGCTTCTATCGTGGACGGGAAGGAGGTTTAAATGCGTCAAATTTCTTCAAGGTTAAACATTCGCACCTCAAAACCATTTGGAAGCTTAAGAATTACAAACATCACATTATACCTTTTCCTAATCCATTCAAGTTTCACAATATCATTCCGGTAGCAGGAATGATATTGTGTGTTTATGCAATGTTACTATATTCGAACATTGACTGTTTCGTAGTTAAATGATGTTTCATTTCGTTAAGTTTTCCAATAGAGTTGGGTTAGTCCACACTTTGTTTTTTGTTTGTGTTACAACGATAGTGAAATTAAATTATGTTTCAGTTCAAGCCTGGAAGTTTCACCAATTGAATTGCATTGCCGTACATTTACCTTCAGGAGAAAAGAAAAAGGAATCTCGACCATCTTCTTAACTCATCGGAGTTTGATCTGGTTCAAAACCTTCTCGATTTCGGTCAATAAATGTCCCTACAATCCGCAAAAATGATTTTCACAGATTAGAGGAGGATGCACAGACATCGTTATTAATTGTTATTACCTCGAACATGAGACGTTTGGGAATGATATTCCTCAGACCATCGACTGTCTGCTCAGCCAAGGTTAAAGGCTGGAATCCGGCAAAATTGGAAATAATGCAATTCCCAGGAGACTGAGAGGTTACTAACAGAACGGGAGGTGGAGAGTCGGGAGCAGAACTACAGGGACAGTCCGCTCTGATCACTGACCCTTCACCCTCAGTAAATCCAGTGCCAGGAATGACTGCCATTGGTCAGAATGACAAAATGTTGTGATGGAAAATAAAGAGCATGAAAGTAAGGGATGGTTTAAAGCATGAAAGCAATGGAAGGCTTAAAGCATGAACCCCACTGGCGATCTGTTGCAAGGGGTCTGTAGAATGCAGGATGAGATAAGAATAGTGGAGTTCTCTCACACCAATTAGCAAAGAAAGGTTGACGCTGAAAGGTCTCGATGGTGAGATGAGATTACAGTTAGTAAGGTTAGGCTTCCTGTTAAGTATCATTATGACTCGATTGGGAACATAAATATTTGGGACATGACATTAAGTATCAAATTAATTGTTAATAGATTCAGCCTGATTGAGATTATTGACAATGAATGACTTATTATGACATCGGGAAAGTATGAAGTAGGGTCTGGAAAGAATGACCATTGTTGCGAAAGCTGACATTAAATATTTAACCATGACATGAGAATAACGTTAAGAAGAAAGAACAATTAAAGAGATGATGGTAACTAACATCACTGGTTTATTGTGTAACGAGTGTGAGGTACTATGATTAATATATTTAGATATGCTGGTAAGCAAACAATGGGTGGGAAACATTTATAAAAAATACCATGGACAATGAAGTTCGAGAGCATTCGAGAATCTGCTTTCTCGGTGTCACGGTGTTTCGTTTGCAAATAACAGACCGACTTCTTGAAGAACACTCTACGTCTCCTGGTGATTTTCGATATTTTTTCCACGACAAAACCCAGCAGGTCTGGCAGCATCCATGCAGAGAGGATCGTGGACAATATTTAACAACTTCATCAGAACTCAATAATCTCCCACAGGTACTGCCAAACCAGATAGTTTTTTCAGCAGTTTCTGATTTTGTTTCAGATTCCCAGAGGCCACAGTTCATTACATTAACCTTTAAACCATTGCAGAAAGTTCTTTGTGGTTCTTCACATGGAAATTTTCCGTTTGAGGAACATTTTCCTGCCCCCATTAGAAACAAGAAACCCTGCAGCAGAGAAAACAGATGCTTTAACAACAACGATCGCTGTCACTTTTGGAGGTCTTGAACGACCAGCCTTTCATTTAACGGTCTAATACGCTGAAACTTCCAACTTAAAACCTTGCCCGGACTTCAGTCTGTCCTTCCCAGACCGAGAAGTGTCCTCTTATCAGTTTTATTTTTCCAGAATAACGTCTGGAGCACTCATTATGGAGGCATGGGAACAGTCTTATCCCATCCACGACAGACACACCCATGTCACTGAACACCAGCTCTCCTCCAACTGGGACCATATCCCTTCAAGCCTCCTAGTCCCTTGTGTGGTCCCGAGTTTTTTCATTGTCCCGGAGTCTAGATGAGGTTTGTATTTGTCATGTAGGGGAACGAGAATTATTTCAATGTCTCAGATCAGTTCATGTCCCGAGAACATCAAAGTTAATGGTCTGTCCTCTTAAAGAAGGGGAAGCTGTCTTGACTGTCTCTGCTCATTCGGGCAGTTCACACTTCTTCATTCTCCTTGGATTTAACTTCTTACGGAGTTTCTGAGGATTCACAATGCTGGAGACTGGGTTATATGATTGCCACATTAACATTTTTCCACCTGCCAATTGATAATATTTTCCCAAAATCTCTTTAACCCTCTTCTGCCTTGCACCATGTCCAGGGTCGAGATTTCCTGGCATGTGAAGAGATTCCCGAGGTTTTCTTTGGAGCCAAGAGAGTTAACTGAAGATATTCTCCAGCTGTTTATCTTGATAGGGGAGGGAGCGGTCGGGATTGGTACATTGACGAGCAGGAGGAAATATTGTCACTGAACAGGATCAGTGTCCAGAGGACTGTGATTGAAGGAATTTAATAATATGCAGCACTTGTGCACAGTAAATTTACAGAATACTGCAGAAAACCGACGGATCTAGCGGTAATTGTGGAAAGAGAAACAGAGATAACATTTTGAGAGTGATATACTTGTGATCAAGCACTCGACTTTCCAGCGCACCATACTGCCAGCGAAATTACAGCCAAAGAAGTGTTTTTGAAGAAGATTCAGGTCTATTTGTTCATTCAAAAGTCAAAAAAGACAATGCTGCAAACACTCAGAGATGGCACTGGACAGTGCAGACCGACCTTGAGGGTATTATTTTTGCTCTGATATGCACCTGGGATAATGTGGCACCAGAAGACCTCCTCACAGCGGAAGGGGTCAATTATGAAAGACTTAGGTGTGGAGGATATTTTCTCTTGCAGAGGGTAGCAAATCTGTGAAGTTTTTTGCAACAGAGGGTTGTCATGGCTGCATGCATGCAAGGCTGAGAAAGACAGGCATTTGGTCACTTCGGGAATCTATGGCCACAGAGATGAGGCCGAAAAGGGATTTGAGGATTAACCAAATCAGCCGTGATCTCATTGAAACTTGTCGCTGACTTGATGGGTTAAATTGCTTCCATCTGCTCTTTGTTGTCATTTCGAAAATGTGAACCTTTATTGCAAATTAAGAAAAGCAGAAAGTTTAGAAGAGATGAGTACAGTCAAACTGAGTCAACATCATTTTTGAAAGGAAAATCACACGATGATAATCCGACAGATTTCTTTGGTAGCATGACCTGCAGACTTGGTGAAGGACGATGCTCAGTAAAGTTCATTTGAATTTTAGCAAGCAATCAATAAGGGGCTATGTAAAAGTCCATTGTACAAGAAAAGGAGTTCTTGGTGTTGGATAATAAAGCAGCACTGTCTGTCTGTTGTCTATTTAACAGAAATCACCGAATCGAGATTAATGAGCAGTTTTCAAGTTGGAAAGATATCTTTTGTGAAATCCAGATTGTTCAATCATCGGACTTAATGTTTTATCTGACCGAATGACTTGGAGGAAGTGGCAGAGTGAAATGCAGCGATACACAATATATTGTGAGCATATTGTGATAACGATGTGGAATTTTACAAACAGATATCGAAAGTGTGAGTGAGTGGAGAAGTCTTGGCAGATGCAGTTTCATGGAGGGGCATTTTTATCTGTAAATAGGTTCACAGCTCTCCATTCAATTTGCAATGTTGCAAGCCCACACAACAGCGCATTCGCTCGCTGTTGCAGATTTTGTTGACACATTGTTACCAATGTTTTGATCATGTGTTGGTTTCTGAGTGAAAATTGTTTCCACTGTACCGGAGGTGCCAGAGACACGTTTATCAGTTCAGCCGAATATATGATAAACATTGTCCCCCTCAAAACGTGAAGTTCCATTCCAATCATGCACCAACCAAAATATCCAGAGCCGTGGAATGCGAATGGCCACATGCTCGGGGGATTGACAATAACGTATCTATGTCAAATAGTGCTGAAACAAAAGTAACTGATTTAGAATGCTCTGAATGAAACCGAATGCAACTTTCCCTAAACTTTTCCCAATTCACTCGGAAAATGATGCTGTTGCATGCACGTAGATTTACATAATGAACACTTTATTGTCAGTAACAGGGGTGAGGTGGGGCAGGATAGTGAGAATTTCGTGTGGCTGAGATGTGATCTGGTCGAACGGGGAATTCAAACGCCCACAGAACAGAGAGAGCTGGTTGATCCAGGAACTCACTCCCATCTTCTGTTTCAGTACCAACAAAAGAAATCGCCGGAAAATCTCAGCAGGTCTGGTAGAAGCTTGGAAAGGAAAATAGAGTTATGACATCAAGACCAGTGACATTTCTTTCTCCATGTCCATCTCCCTCTGCCTTACGCACCCTTCCTTTTTATTGAATATCTCCTGACTTCCAACTTTATACTCAGATCCTCTTTTATTACTTCGTCTCCAAACATATTCCCAGTCTCTAAACTTGCATCAGACGTGTTCTATCTCTCACCTCACCCAGTTATGACCGGAGGACTTCGAACTGAAAAACAAACTCTGTTTCTATTTCCTTAGATTCCGGATGGCCAGGGACCACAAGGCATCGGTGGACAGTTAGAACTTTCAGCCCATCTAGTCTGCCCGACCATTCGATCATGGCTGATATCTTTCCCAACCCAATTCTCCAGCCTTCTGTCTGTGACACTAAGCTCCCCTGAATTCCGGATCCAGTCTATTTCCCAGAATGGGTCTGAATCCGCCCCAACCTTCTCCACATCTGCTGGCAGCTGTAACACCGCATCTGTGTTTGATCGAGCACAGTTTCAGTCCAACACAGCAAACCCGGTCTGTTCGGAGCAAAGCAATACCCGCTGCGGGACAGATATATGGGTCTCTGGCCCCAATTGTGTTTCTGCGAGGGAGTAGTTAGCTCCGTCACCACTCACGGCAAGGACTGATGCTTCAAAATGTGGGGAGAAAGGAAATAGGTACAAAAGTTTGGACAGGTTAGGTCAAGGGTTATTTGTCAGCATCAGTGGAGTCCCTGCTTCAGAGTCTGAGTTTGAATTGCACAGACTTGGATCCAATTCGCATTCAGGAAATAAAGATTTGTTTCTCTTCTTTTGGTTTATCTGAATGAAAACTATTTCCTGCTTCCACACAGAGCACAGACGCGGATCTGCCAGAATCAATCCAGTGATTGATTGCATCCAACTGGAAGGATAATTGCGGCAGATACACGAGACAGCTGTCACCGCAAATCGCCTCTAAGAATCTCGCCTTTCTCAGCTGAAACTATCTCACTGTTCCTTCAATGTCGTTTGTTTTAATTCTTGGAATTCCCTAGCGACATCAGGGATGCATCTCTGTGCTGAGTACTTCCACGATTCTGTAAAGTAACTTACTATCGCAAGCTCTGGAGTAATTATGGATGGGCAGTGAAGCTGGTCCCAAAGAGTGACGTGCATATTCCAGAAATTCGTTTCAAACGGCTGCAATTTCGAAGTGGAAACTCGAAAGTATTCGGGAACAAGTGAGAAGGGGGAGTAGGATAAACTGAAAGTCAATGATGACTGGCAGACATGAGGCAAGAAGTGAATGAGGTGCTGTTGGTGCAAGGCTCAACGTCAGTGCTAAAGGGTTAGCCCTTACTACCCACTGTCAACACCACTCCTGGTAAATTCATCACAATTACCCTGATCTTTTTGTATGAGATACCCTCTGTGCATATTCACGCGTTTTATCGGCCCCGAGAGGATGAACGCATCCTCTTTACCCTGTCAGATTACAGAGAGGAAGGCAATAGTTTGAAAGCAAAGCAAGATGAGATTGCCCCTTTCGGTGCGTTTTCAGTGAAGGAAGACGAGCTGTGACCTGTTCTCTCCTGCAGGTTGATATATATTCTCATCGAGCAGGTTTATTACTGCAAGGAAGTCCGAGTTACTGTGATCAATAGTTAATTAAATGCACAAACGGATTTGAAGAACACCGTATGTGGCTTTGTCACTTAAATCATCTGGTAATAACCAGGCGGGAATAGTGTCAAATGCTCTGAAATGTTCCGTACATTGAAAGTTCATTGCATAAACTTATTGTAAAAGCCGTGTTGTTGATCCAATATCGCGACAGTGACGGCTCAGCATGCTTCTTGTGTTTGAGCTCAGCCCGTTGTTATTTGGTGAGACCAAGCCCTGCCGCCTGCTGTGGACCCATTAGTCAATGTTCTATCCTGCTCATCCAACACCGAGATTCTTTACAGTGTTCAACAATGATTTCTCCATCTCTTCTACTTTTAGTCTCTCGCTGTCAGAGCAAGTCTTTTTAAAATAATGAAGTGAGGCAGGAGACACTGCAGACTTGCCAGGAAATGTTGTGGTAATAACGCATCCATTGCTAGATGACAGCTCTCATTGTCTGCTGTCACCATTCATTAATTTTAGGCAAACTGCAATTACGTCATTGAAATCCTATAATTGGAGAGAAAGTGTTTTTCTTCTGGTCGGTTAGGAATTCTAATTACAATTGTAAATGATCATATTTTGAGTGAAGAAATGTCACCTGACCTCAGACCCAAGTGACAGAGATATTACCTGGAGACTGTGAGCCCGGTTCTACACACTCTGGCGGGCGGGGGGGGGGGGGGGGTGGGGGTTGGGGGGAGGGGTGCGGGGGGGGGGCGGGTTGGGGGGGAGGTGGAGAAAGCTACAAAACAGGTATACTGTTAAACTGTCACCGAATTTCAGACTTTTCCAAGTGTAGGAATAGAAGTTGAGGGATATTGACAGAGAGTGGAAGAATGTAGAATAGAGTGAGATGATACAGAGAGACAAAGGGAGACAAATAGATAAGCATCCGAAGGTAGACACTGAAAACAGAAGCTCTCCATTCAACGTTGTTGCTCATGGACAGAAAGGACAAGATAAAGGTAATGAGTAAGGCCAGCCTTTCACCAACGCAGGAGAACAGCAATAGCATTACAGCCGATATGACATTTTTCATTTTACAGATGACGTATGTCAGCTAATGAGAGATTCTGAGATGTATACTGATTCGTGAAGTGAAACTGGCAATTCCCTGGAATTAAAACAATAAAATGCACAAGTAACCTGATTCTGTCGATATGAAAAATTAAATCTCTTTGTCTCCACGGGTGCTGTCAGGCCGGCTGAATTTGTCTGTCAATTCCTGTTGTTGATTCAGATTTCCAGGATTCGCACTTATTTGTTTTACGCCAGTCTGAATCGTGTTTGTGACAAAACTCCATCAATTGCCAGCACCATACAACATTCCCTGCTTTGGGAAGGCTGTCAACAAGATAACCGGTCAGAGGAAATCTCCCATTGCCACAGCAGTAAGAGTACTGAATCCTTACCACGAGACTTCCAGGGAAATTGAAATATGGTGCTGTATGTTTCCTTAATGAATCCCCTTTTATTTTTTCATTTGTGATCATTTTAGCTGCACATCAATTTCCTTCTTTCTTCCATTTCTTTCAGCGTGGAAAAGGTCTTTCCGCCTATCTGCAGTGCAAGAGACTGGATATTCATCTACTCTAGTCCCAGTTTCCATGATGAGGCACTTAACCTTACATGTTCTGATGTTTCCAGCGTAAATTTCAATGAGATACTCCCTGTGCTTTAAATGATACAATCATAGGACTGAACTTTGACGTGATCACACTGCATGGTAATCGCCCTGAGGAAATCATCCTCATTTTCATCCACACAGGTGGACAGACAGACAAATCCAGCGAGAGCAGGAGAGATGTCAGGATGAGACCAGTTTAACGTGCTTCATATCTGCCAGTTTCTCTGACCACCTCACCGCAGCATGTCAAAGATTTCTGCAGCACAGAAAATGCACTTCAGCTGAACAAGTTTGCACCAGTCGAACACAAGTCCCTGACTGTTCTCGTCTCATTTTCCAACAGTTGCCTCACAGCTTCAAACGCAGTTGGTGGTAGAAGTGTACATATCAATGCGTCTCAAATTTCTCTAGAAATTGCTGCTTGCTGCACCCTGACAGGCAGTGGGTTGCAGATTCCCACCATGCCCAATTTGCCTGTTTTTGTTTTTAAGCTGACTATTCCAGTCGAAGTCCGGGAGCAATTTCTCTTCGCAATTATTGGCATTTCTCCATCAACATCAGTAGGATTCGAGACTGCATATTTTAAGCCATATGTATTTCAATTCCATTGCTTTAACCACTCCACCAGGACGACAGGACGACACTGTGCAATTCACTTTCCAGGTCTCTTTCCTAGTGGAGATTAGGAAGAGTAAATCATTATTGGGTTTGTTTGAATCCAATCATTTCACAGCTTCCAAACGTGTAAAATTTCGGTGCGTGGTGAGGCTGGCTGCATCATCCTGATGGATGGAATGGGCATTCTGTTAAAATAAAAACAGAACTTGCAAGAGAACGTCAGCAGGTCTAGCAGCATTTCTGGAGAGACATTAAGAGGCAATGTTTCAGAACGTCATCAGCGCTGTGTTTTCTCCCACAGGTACTCCCAAATTGGCTTGTTTCTGCAGCAGTTTCTTTTTGGTTTCAGATTCCCACAAGTCACAGTTCTTGACATTAATCATGACAGCAATGCGGAAATGTCATTGTGGTTAGTCCTACTTTAGTGTTTCCATTTGGAGAATACCTGTTGACCTCATTAGAAATGGAAACAGTGCAGCAAAGCAAACAGATGCATTAAGGGCAGTAATCGCTGTCGCCCTGAGGGCTCTTGAATCAGCTATCTTTCATTCAGCAGACTAATGCGCTGACATATGCAATCCAGCACATCACACGATCCTCCAAAGTAGGCGGTTACTGAATCTCAACTTCAGTCTGCCTTCCCAGAATGACAACTGTCCTCTATCAGATGTACTTTTCCAAAATAAAGCCTAGGACGCTCAATATTGAGACATAGTAACAGTCTGATTTCACTCACTGCAGGCGTACCCATGTCACTGGGAAGCCTCTCTCCCACAACAGGGACAGTCTGGGTTCCAGCCTCTCAGTTTTTGTCTGGCCCGAGATTTTTCAATGTCCTAGAGTCCTCATTTACAAAAATGAGAAATCTTTCAAAGTCTCAGATCAGTTTACTTACAGTGTGGAAACAGGCCCTTCGGCCCAACAAGTCCACACCGCCCCGCCGAAGCACAACCCACCTATACCCCTACAATTACCCTTACCTAACACTACGGGCAATTTAGCATGGCCAATTCACCTGGCCTGCATAACTTTGGACTGTGGGAGGAAAACGGGACACCCAGAGGAAATCCACGCAGACACGGGGAGAACGTGCAAACTCCACACAAACAGTCGCCTGAGGCGGGAATTGAACCTGGGTCTCTGAGGCTGTGAGACAGCAGTGCTAACCACCGTACCGCCCAGATCAGTTCATGTTCCGAGAACATCAGAGTTAATGTCCCGTCCCCTGAAAGAGGGGGAAGCTTTCTTGACAGTTTCTGCTCAGTCCGACAGTTCACCCTTGCTCATTCCCCTCCGATTCCACTTCCCAAAAAATTTCTGAAGATCCACAAAGCTGGAAACTATTTTCCATGTTTTGCCTCCATGTTCCGCTCTCAAATGTCAATATTTCCCCAAAATCTCTTCAATATCCTTAGTCTTTCACCATGTCCGGGGATGAGAATTACCTTTATGAGGAGAGAGTCCAGAGGCTGGTAAGTTTCACTTTGGAGCGAAGAAGATGAACCAGAGATTTCCTGCGCCTGTTTATAATGATGTGGGAGGGAGCAGTGAGGATGGGCGCTTTGACGAACAGGAAGAAAACTTGCCACCGTCCAGGGTCAGGACATGGAGGACTATGATTAACGGAATCGAATGTAAAGTTGCACTTTTGCACAATACATTCAGAGAATACTGCAGAAACTCGATGTGTCCAGCAGTATCCGTGGAAAGAGAAACGGTCAAGGTTTTGATAGTGGTACAGTTCTGATTAAGAACTCGAGGTTACAAAATCAAATCGAACAACAGGCATGGTCTGTTGAGATTGTTCTTTTTTCAAGTTTGAGCGCGAAATCGTCCTTTCAGAATCATTGAAAACGTCGTCGGCAGAATTCGAAACTGCGTGGGGATTCCCAATGGATATCTAACCCATCGCCTTTCCCACTCGGACACGACTACACATTTAACTCCCGTGCTTAATACATCTTATGAAATGAATGTTTCCAACCTGAAACACCAGTATTTGGCTTGCCCTGTCCGCAGCCTGACCCCAGTATTCGCTTTCCTCCTCTGTCGGTTCAGAACGGAGTAGGATGCTGGGAGATCCAGTTGAATTACACGCGTTGATGAGAGATAATTGTGGCTCAGCAGTTAACACTGCTGCCTCGCATCACCATGGTCCCAGGTTTGCTTCCAACGTCGGGCCACTGCCTGTGTGCTGTTTGCACATTCCCCCCTGTCTGCCTGGGTTTCCTTTCATAGTCCAAACATGTGTTCGTCAGCTGATTTTGCCGTGGTAATTTGTCCATAGTGTTTGGTGCATTACTCACAGGGAAATGAGTCTGGGTGTGTTAATCTTCAGAGGGTCAGTGTGGACTGGTAGGGCCGAAGGGCCACACTGGAGGGAATTTAATCCATTAAAGTGGATGGGAAGGATCCATTTCCATATGCAGAGACATTAATAAACATAGCAGTGGATCGAGAAAATAAAAACGTTGTTGTATTGGTCCAGTGCTTTCATCGCCAGCTGAGTTACTGAGGGTTACCCCAGATTACAAAAGGATCTGTACCAGATGGGTTAATTGGCTGAGAAGTGGCAGCAGGAATTTAATTGAGATAAATGCGAGGTGCTGTAATTTGGGAAAGCAAATCTTAGCAGGACTTATGCCATTAATGGTAAGATCCTAGGGAGTGTTGCTGAACAAGGAGACCTTCGAATGCAGGTTCGTATCTCCTTGAAAGTGGAGTCGCAGGTAGGTAGAATAGTGAACAAGGCGTCTGGTCTGCTTTCCTTTATTGGTCAGAGTCCTGAGTACAGGTGTTGGGAGGTCATGTTAGCGGCTGTACAGGGCATTGTTTAAGCCAATGTTGGAATATTGCGTGCAATTTTGTTCACCTTCGTATCGGAAAGATGTTGTGAATATTGAAAGGGTTCAGAATAGATTTACGAGGATGTTACCAGGGTTGGAGGATCTGAGCTGCAGGGAGAGACTGATCAGGCTGGGAATATTTTCCCTGCTGTGTCGGAGGCTGAGGGGTGAACTTCTCCAGGTTTACAAAATTATGAGGGGCATGGATAGGATTAATAGACAAAGTCTTTTTCCTGGGGTTGGTAAGTCTATAACTAGAGGGCATAGGTTTAGGGTTAGAGGTGAAAGATATAAAAGAGACCTATGAAGCAATGTTTTCACACAGATGATGGTACGTGTATGGAATGAGCTGCCAGAGGATGTGGTGGAGGCCGGCACAATTGCAACATTTAAGAGGCATTTTGATGGGCAAATGAATGGGAAGGGATTGGAGGGATGTGGGCCGGGTGCTGGCAGTTGTGACGAGATTGGGTTGGGATATCTGGTCGGCATGGACGGGTTTGACTGAAGTGTCTGTTTCCACGCTGTGCATCTCTATGACTCTATGATTCTATGTGATCTTGAAGAAGATTCGCTTTTGGCAAATCTAATGTGCAATTCATGTCTGTTTGTGTCATCTGAGGTCAAGATATGAAAATGTTTCTAATACTCACAGCTGGCTCTGCACAGTGAAGGCCGATCTTCCGGTGTTTATTCTGCTCTTCTTTACACCTGGGAAGATGTGGGACCAGTGGGCCTAATCACAGCGGATGGGGTCAAACATGTAAGACAGACGTGAGGAAAATATTCTCTCTTTCGGAGGATAACAAGTCTGTGGAAATGCATCGAAAAGAGGTCTGTCAAGAATGGGTACACTCAAGGCTGAGACAGACAGTTATTTAGTCAGTCTGCAATCAAGGGCCACGGAGATAAGGCTGAAAAGTAGAGTTGAGGATTATACAAATAAGCCGAGATATCATTGAAAGCTGTCGCTGACATGATGGACTAAATTGCTGATATCTGCTCTAATGTCTTTGCTGTCATTTGGAAAATGCTAGACACCATTTAAAATGAGTAAAAACACAATGTTAGGAAGAGATGTTTACACTCAAACTGTGTCGACATTATTTAGATCATTGCATAATAGATCATTGCAGACTGAGAGAGTTCACAGTGTTGGGTAATAAATCAGCATTAACTGTCCACTGTCTACTCACAAGAAGTCACCGAATCGGGATTATTGAACAGTTTTCAAGTTGAAAACATATAATTAGTGAAATCCAGAATGGTAAGTCATCGGGCTTCAATGATTTATCTGTCTGAATGACTTGAAGGAAGTGGCAGAGTGAAATGTGTCCAGTTCTGCTGCCGATACGCAATCAGTGAGCGGGCTTATTTTGATGAGGACGTGCAAAACTGCAAAAAGATAACGATAGTATGAGTGAGTGGAGAAATCTTGCAGTTTCATGTTGTGAGTGTGAGGTCATGCACTTTGTTAGGAATAATCAAAAGACAGACTAATATTAATATGGAAAGAAACCCAATAAAAGTGTGGTTCAGATGGTTTCCAAGAAAAGACGGAAACTAAGTCGCCTGCAAAGTAATCGATGACCAAGATATGGCTTGTCTTGGTCTATGGGCCATACGTATTTTATTGATTATTGTTCTCCAAACATTCTCTACAATAGAACCGGGAGTGGGAGAGGGGAAATTAAGATCACCCATGATTACTGCCATCTTTTAGCACTCACACACAGTACTTTTTCTTGCACGTCTTATTTCTCACTCTGGTTACTGGGAGTGGGCTTGTCAACTACACCTGCTGCTGACTTCTTTTCTCACTGTTCCTTATCTCGGCACAAAACACATTTTACATCCTTATTTCCTGAATCAAGGCAATCTCTAATCATTGCATAAATATCACTAAAATCTCGGCATTTCGCACGCCTCTGAAAGTCATCTTCCAACATTAATTGATTCTTTACTGTGTTGGAATTGCACACGGTAAGAGAAAGACAAAAAAGACATTGGTGGACCTGGGCTTCATACGCGTGTTATTGAAGTTAAAACGCAGATTACTGCCCACAATACGATCATAGAAGCACTCACTTAATCTTCAGGAAGCACAGAATAAGTACAGTGTTGTAGGACATGTCAAGAGTAGCACCAGAAACACAACAGAAATACTGCTCTGGGTAACTATTTTGTATGCATTTCTCAATGAGCAATAGACTTTTACATGTGTTCCATCCGGACGTACTTCACACAAGGAAGTAACCAGTGCTGCAGACGGTCATATAATCCCAGTTCCAACTCCGGGGATCAGAGTTACTCAGTGTCCTGCGTATCGATATGAGGAACAGCTGTCCGTGGCATTTACGGGCTAGATGAACTTTATGAATGCAGCTCGCACGTTGTCAGCCTCTTTCTCCGAGATATTGTTTTGTGCAGTCCCTTGGTGGAATCTCGTCAAATACTTTGTCCTGCACTTGATGGGTCTTGGGTCTTGTGTTCTCAAACCCCAACAATCGGAAGCAGAAACTATTGATGGAAACTAATTCAATTCATAACACTCACAGGACCGCAGCGTTTCACATGAGCTTCAGCAGCGCTGAGAACGTCATCGAGAAAGGGGAGGAAAAAGCTGGAAACCTTCTTCCCAGCTCCGCTGAAAATTCCAACAACAACTCCGAGGACCGGACCTTCACATCTTTCTGCTCCAAAACTCTATGGTTTTCTGCCGCAGAGAATTGCACCCTCAACTCCCGCGTGCAAGGTGAGGATACCAAGCCCTACACTATCAAGGATGGTAGTTAGAGCGAGGGCAACACCGGTCACTATCATATAGATAGCCACAAACACACTCTTTTCATATGGAAGTCCATTTCTTCGCACTCTCTTCATGTTACCAACATCCCAGAGATTATTCTGATAAAACAGCTTTGCACTGCCTCTGTGACAAGGAGACCATTGATTTATAAAGGTCAGAAAGTCTGTCCACAATAGCCGAAATACTGCCTCAACAACACTCCACAACTCCTACATATGATTCATTTTGTAATGAAGGCTGACATTTCATTTCCTGTCCTGGTTCATGGATGCCCTGCATGAATTCTGTTCGTGATGTGTGACCAAGGACATTCCGGTCCTTTTTGGCAAAAGCACTTCCCAACCTCTCACCTTCTAATAAATACAACATGAAAAGGAATGTATAAGTTAACAAAAAAGAACAAAGGAAATTTACAGCCCAGGAACAGGCCCTTCGGCCTCCAAGTCTGAGCCGATCCAAATGTACTGTCTAAACCTGTCGGTCAATTCCTAAGCATCTGTATCCCTCTGCTCTCCATCTACTACATCTGTCCACACGCATCTTAAATGAATCTACCGTGCCTGCCTCTACCACCTCTGCTGGCAACGCCTTCCAAACGGCCACCACCCTCTGTGTGAAGTACTTGCCGCGTGTATCCCGCTTAATCTTTCCACCTCTCACCTTGAAAGCGTGACCTCTCGTTATTGAATCCTTCACCCTCGGAAAAAGCTTGTCTCTATCCACCCTGTCTATACCCTTCACGATTTTGTAAACCTCAATCAGGTCCCCGCTCAATCTCCTTTTTATGAATGAAAACAAACCTAACCTACTCAACCTTTCTTCATAGCAAGCGCCTTCCATCCTCGTAAACCTTCTCTGCATCCTCCAAAAGGCTTCCATATCATTTTGATAATGTGACGATCAGAACTGTATACAGAATTCTAAGTGCGGATGAACCAATGTCTTGGACAATGTTAACATGATTTGCCAGCTCGTCTACTCAATATGCTGTCCAATGAAGGCAAGCAAACCATATTCCTTCTTGACTACTCTATCCATCTGTGCAGCAACCTTCAGAGTACCATGGACCTGCACTCCCAGATCTCTCTGCCCAACAACTTTTCTCAAGGCTCTTCCGTTCATTGTATAATTCGCTCTAGAATTAGTCTTGCCTACATGCATTACCTCACATTTGTCTGCATTGAAAACCATCTGCCACTTTCCACCCAAATCTCCAGTCCCTTAATCTCCTCCTGCATTCTCTGACAGTCCCTTATGCCTTCTGCTACTCCAACAATCTTCGTGTCATCTGCAATCTTGCTGATCATACCAACAGTGTCCTCTTCCAGATCATTTATTTATATTACAAACAACACTTGCCCCAACACTGACCCCTGTGGATCACCACTGGTCAACTTTCACCATTTCGAGAAACTCCCTTCAAATACTCCTCTCTATCTCCTGTTTCTCAACCAGTTCTTTATCCACCTAGCTGGAATACCTTGCACACCATATGACTTCAATTTCTCCATTAGTCTACCATGGGAAATCTTATCAAACGCCTTAATAAAGTCCATGTATATGACATGTACAGCCCTTCTTTCATCTAGCAAATTGTTCACTTCCTCAAAGAGCTCAATTAAGATCTCCCCTGCACAAAACCATTTTGCCTATCACTGTAAACCCATTCTTTTCTAAATATAAGTAGATCCTATCCCTCAGTACCTTCTCCAGCAACTTTCCCACCACTGACGTCATGCACACTCGTCTTTGGTTACCCAGAATATTCCTACTACCCTTCTTGTACAGGGGGACAACATAAGCTACCTTCCAATCCTCCAGCACCTCACCTGTATTTAAGGATTCAACAAAGATATCTGTCAGGGCCCCAGGTATTTCCCCTCTCGCCTGCCTCAGCAACTTGAGATAGATCCCATCCGGTCCTGGGGATTTGTCCACCTTAATAACCACTAGCCTACCCAACACATCTTCGCTACTTATGTCAGCATGATCAAGACTAATCAAACTTCTATCTCTAATCTCAGCATTCATCATTTTCCTCTCCTCAGTGAACACTGATGCAAAGTAATCATTCAGAATCTCACCCATTCTTTCAGGTTCGACACACAGCCTTCCTTCGTTATCCTTTAGTGGACCAATCCTTTCTCTAGTTACCCTCTTGCTTCTTGTATCAGAATAAAATGCTTAGTGATTCTCCTTAATTCTGCTCGCTAAAGTTATTTCATAACCCGTTTAAGCCCGCTTGATTCCTCGTTTAAGACTTGTCCTACTTTTCCGATATTCTTCCAGGGCCCGTTCTGTTCTTAGCTGCCTCGACCTTATGTACGCTTCCCTTTTCCTCTTGGCTAGTCGTAGAATTTCTCCTGTCATCCACGGTTCACGAATGTTGCACTTCCTATCCTTTGCCTTCAACGGGACATGCCTATCCTGCACTATCCTTAACCTACCTTTCAAAGCATCCCACGTCTCAAATGTGGACATCCCTTCAAATAGCTGTGTCCATTCCACATTTCCGAGCTTCTGCCGAATTTTGATATAATTGGTCTTGGCTCAGTTTAGTACTCTTCCCTTAGGACCACTCTCTTCTTTATCCATGAGTATTCTAAAACTTACAGAATTGTGGTCACTGTTACCAAAGAAATCCCCCACCGCAACTTCTACCACCTGTCTTGGCTTGTTCCCCAGTACCAGGTCCAATATGACCCTTCCCTCGTCGGACTATTGACATACTGCAGTAGAAAACTCTCCTGGACATTTCTTACAAATTCCACCCCATCCAGATCTCTGACGCTAAGCATATCCCAGTCAATGTTGGGAAAATTAAAATCTCTCATCACCACTACCCTGTTGCCTCGACATATATCCAAAAACTGTTTACCTATTTGTTCTTCTACCACATGCTCACTGTTGGGAGGCCTGTAATACAGCCCCAACAGTGTAACTGCCCTCTTCTAATTTCTCAGCTCCACCCATAATGCCTCACTAACCAAGACCTCCATAGTGTGCTCCTTTAGCACAGCCGTGATATCGCCCTTGACCAGCAATGCAACTCCACCCCACCCTTTTACTTCCCTCCCTGTCCTGTCTGAAGCATCTATATCCAGGGATGTTTAATTGCCAATCTTCATGCACTTACTTCAACCAAGCCTCTGTGATTGCAATGACATGATACTCCCAGGCACCAATCCAAGCCCTAAGTTCATCTGCCTTTCACAATATACTCCTTGAATTAAAGTAGACGCATTTTAGGCTCCCAGTTTTTTTGTGCTCATCTACTCTCTGTCTACTCTTCCCTTTATGAATGCAATCTTCATAATTCTTACAGTCTCCGGTCTCCACATCACTGCCTACTTGTTTTCTCTTCTCGTTCCCAGTCTCCTGCCACATTAGTTTAAATATTCCCAAATGCAGTAGCAAAAAACCCACTAAGGACATTGGTTCCAGTCTGGTTCAGATGTAGACCGTCCATTTTGTAATAGTCCCACCTGCCCCAGAACCGGTCCCAATATCTAACAAATTGAGCCCCTCCTTTCTACATCAACTCTCAAGCCATGTTTTCAACCTGTCTTTTTTTTCTACGCTGGCTAGCAACTGGCACTGGTAGTAATCCCGAGATCACTACCTTTGAGGTCCTCCTCTTTAACTTCTCTCCTAGATCCCTGAACTCTTCTTTGAGTTCCTCATCTCATTTTCTACTTATATAGTTGGTGTCCATAAGCACCAAGACAACTGGCTGTTCACCCTCCCCTTTTAGAATGCTCTGCAGCTGATCGATGGCATACCTGACCTGAGCACCTGTTAGGCAACATACCATCCAGAAGTCCCATTCCAGCACAGAACCGCCTATCTGCTCCCTTCACAAGACAATTCCCTGTGACAATGGTCCTACGAGTCGTTTTACCGCCCTTCTGAACAGCAGTGTCTGCCATAATGCCATGAACCATGCAACGGTTGCCCTCCCCTGGTAAGTAATCTCCCCCAACAGCATGTAAAACGGTATACCTGTTTTGGAGGGAGATGACTGCAGGGGACACCTGCACTCTCTTCTTACTCTTTTTCTGCCTTTTGGTCACCCATTCACTATCTCCCTCAGCAATTCTAAACTGTGTTGGGACCAGCTCACTAAACGTACTATCCACGGCATCCTCAGCATTACAGATGCTCCACATTGAGTCCATCCGCAGCTCCAGAGTCGTCATGCGGTCAAACAAGAGCTGCAGCTGGACACACGTTTTGCAAGTGTAAGAGTCTGGAGCGTCAGCCACGTTCTTAAGCTCCCACATCAAGCAAGAGGCACAGGCCACGGGTCTGAGTCAACCATTGTTGTTTTGCTAAAAGGTTGACATAGTACAGTGGACGTTTATCGTATCCATTTGCCTTACAGACATCTTACATTTCATGATTTTCCCTTATCCATGGTGTGTGTGTGTTTGTGTGTGTGTGTGTGTGTGTGTGTGTGTGAGAGAGAGAGAGAGAGAGAAAGAGAGAGAGAGAGAGTGACAGAGAGAGAGGGATGCTGACAAGAATCCTATTGTTATTTTGGTATACTCTAATCATATTCAGGGGTTCAGCCTTTTTTACATGAATGTTCATTACTTCGGTGTTTGTTTGGAACTGAGAATTAACCGGAGTTCAGAATGGTTAGGTTAATATAACTTGAGCAGCTATGAAAAACAAATCTGTATCTGCTCAAATCTTTCAAGTATTGATTCACAGTCCATGACTCACGAAGGAATTAATATAAACCTGACATGACAAAGAAAGGCTAAAAAATAACTTCAGAGGACATTGGGGCGCTATAGAGAAATATAGGTTAAGTGAGTAGTCAAAGGCCTGACAAATAGAGCTTTACGTGGATAAAAGTGAAGTGTCCATTTTGACTGGAAGAAAAACATTTTGTTTTGATAGAGGGAGATTCCATAGCTCTGAGATGCAGTGGGATCAGAGTGTAACATTATCTGAATCACAAAGTGCTCGCAGTACGTAATTAGGACAGCGAATAAATGTTTTCCTTTTATCATGGGGGAATTTAAACACAAAAGTAGAGAGCACTGTTGAGCTTGTATCTTGAATGCTCTAATTCCTATCGGTCACGCTGTTTATGGAAGGAAGTAAAAACGTTGGAGGCAATTCCGAGAAGGCTTTTTGTCAGTTTGTGGTTAGGAGAGAAAGAGGCAAATTAATTGAAACAAGATGTTTCCTCTGACAGAAGGGACGGGAATGAAGGATTGCTGTCTAAATGTCAGTGGTTGCCCATTTAAAACACATCGAGATGATTTGTTTTCTCTCAAAATGTGGAAACTCTGGCACGCTATTAAAGCAGATTTATGGAATATTTTAAAGACAAACATAAACAGTTTATTGTTGAGAGAGAGATGGCGAAAGGTTTTCAGGGTAGGCAGGAATGTGGATTTAAAGTTACAATTAATGAGACATATTCATGTTGAATATCTAACTCATCCCTGTTTGTATGGGATGTGGCAGGTTGATTAAACTGATAAATTGGAGTTTCAATGTAAAGATCCAACCAACAAGTTTATCATGCTGAAATCCTCCACCTTCAGAGCTTTTTCAATGGTTGAATTTTTCAAGTGTTTGTTTAAAATCACTTAATTTGTGCTGTAACACTAATTGCCGATATGGAAACTGTGACACTTCCAAGGCAGAAGAGAGTCCAGTAATGAATGCAGTGATCACAAAGAAAGTTTTAGTCCAATGTGTGACTTAATTAAGATTCATCTAGAACACAGCAATGTGAAAGAAAATTAGTGCCACTTCCTGTAAGTTCTATGGAGGGGCTTCTGTCTGAGTAATGCCACAGTCATGCAACAAACACCAACCTACGGCAGTCACATTAACAAAGTTGCTTTTATATGTCTATAATGTTTGCATTTTTCTGAGAGATTAGAGATTTTGTTTGCTTAAAAAATAGTTGCATCAAGACAAAACCTTCAAAAGTGGTAATTTGAAAATTGCTTGCCGATTCAATATTCAGATCTCAATTTGTATTCGAACATTCAGATAGCTGAACTCTGAAGAAAGAATAAATATATTGAACAATTAGGATTCCTATATCCTCTGCTCCCCTAATTCTGCCTGTGATGTCTTTCAAAGCCCCTATGATAGTTTTAAAGAAAAAACTTACTGTTTTCCATTGTCCCACTACCTCTGGAAGTTGATCTACTTAATAAGTACAGTTGATCAAAGAAAATAATACTGAATCCCTGAGCATCCAGCAATTTTATACCAGCCATCAGCCAATTGTGCATACAAGACCTGGCTTAAAATGTTACCTTTCATGACTAATTTCAGCTGCGTATACTGTGAAGAACCGGGAAATCTAATTTCTCCAGGAACAGTTGCAGAAAATAAGTTTGCTCCAGTTTGTGTATAAATGGTCCTTGATTAAGAATTCAAAGACGTGAAAGGAAATTGCTGGAGAGCTGTTGTTTAGATTGTTCAGGGGCTTCCTCTTGAAAGCATGTGACAGCAGTGCAACAAACACCTTTGCAGACCAGACCACAGCAATCGCACTAAATTTCCATCCCTAATGCTTGCTTTGTTCCTACTGATTGATGCTCTTATTTAACTAGAACAAAAGAAAGCATCCAAATAAAACCCGAAACAACTGCGAATGCTGTAAATCAGAAAGAAAAGCAGAGTTGCTGGAAAAGCCATTGCTTTAAAACATCCAAATCTCTTCAGTGAAACGTTTCCCCTTCATCAGCCCAGTCCTGAACGTTTTACCTCCCATTGACCTCTCTGGTCTATACTGCAAGGAAAAAATCCATCTCCCGAACATTCTCTGCCTCTCCCTTTATCTGTGCTCTGACTTCTTGCAAACCAGTTATGTAAGTTTGACAAAAAAAATCACCAACTCATGCAGTCATCCTTCTGCAGTGTGAGCAGTCTTTTTAAAAAAAAAACAGCTGAATAAGTGCTGTAATACTGAATCCAGATCCTTCAGCCATTCCAGCAGCTGGCACACAATTGTATATGCAGACAAATGCTGATTTCAGTGACTAAACTTGCCTGTTCAATTGCAGCCTGGTAAACGTGACAGCCTAAACTGCGATGGAGATGGGAAACCATGCCTTCCAAATCTAAGTCCGTCTAGAAAAAGTATGTTTGATACAATATGTGACCATGATTTTGCTTCATTCAGAGTACAAGAAAGTGAAAGTAAGTTGCTGGTGGGCAGGCAGTTATGGTAAGATAACGTACAGACACCTCATGAAAACCCCAAACAGCATTGCAGAGATTACCACTCCCGACCATAGCAATCACATACTGCCTCTCCATTATCCACATTGTTGTTTGGGTCGGAGAGTTCTTTTCAAAACAAACAGTTTTAGGAGAGGATATCAAGGAAGCATGAATTCAAAATTGCTTGCAAATTTGGGTTACTTATTCCTGATCATTTTAGTCTCTTAAAATGAATATATTCAAGAAATATGTATCCCATCACACACTCACCCTCATCACCAGCTATAGTGTCCTATGAAAGGGGTTGAAGAATAAAATCAGTATTGATTGCAGTATCCGTCTGGATTGTAAGAAGTTTAACAAAAGCAGCTGAAATCAAGCTGCACGACTGAATCCAGAGTCTTCAGCCATTCAAGCAGCTAGATTAGATTAGATTAGTTCCAGTGTGGAAACAGGCCCTTCGGCCCAACAAATCCACACCGCCCCGCCGAAGCTAATCCAGTGGGCAATTTAGCATGGCCAATTCACCTAACCTGCACATCTTTGCGACTGTGGGAGGGAACGGGAGCACCCAGAGCAAACCCACGCAGACACGGGAAGAACGTGCAACTCCATACAGTCAGTCACGTGAGGCGGGAATTGAACCAGGGTCTCTGGCGCTATAAGGAAGCAGTGCTAACCACTGTGCCACGTTCCACACATCGATAATACTCCATAGCTGGCACTCGATAGTAGCTGGAGGCAAATGCTAACGTAAGGACTTAATTTATCTTGCCTGACCAGTTACAGGCATGGCAAGTTTGACAATCCAAACTGCTTGGGATATGGAAAATATAGTTCTCCAGGATTGTTTGCAATAACTACAAAATATGTTTGATCTTTTATGTAATTCGTGCTTCATTTGATATTATATTCGCCAAGGCAATTACTGGAGAACAAGCAGTTCCTGTGAAGTTATGTAGATATTTCCTTCTGCATCCAGGAACCATGTATCAGGCCCGAGTTACCACACTCAGCTTAACCCGCTAAATATGTATTACATCCAGAAGTTGGAAGATGGTGTTCTTTCTTACACAAGACCTTTGCAGTCATAATTTTATGAATTCTGGTGAAGCCTGCTGGTTGAACTGAGAGCTGCATTATGATGCGATGGTTGGCAGTGCCAAGGGTGCCATGGTACTGATAGTAGCTAATACAGAAGTTGCTGCCTGGTCACAAACCGTTATTGAAATGACACGACTCCAGGAGCTAACAGCAATAACAGAGTGAAGGCAAGGCAACGACGTTTCCTTTGCTGCCATTAGTGATGGGTATTGCTGAGCCTGTACTAAAGAGATTTGCAGGCAAAAGCTCACTGTGGGAGTTGAGGAGCTCTATTGTTCACAACATAGACAGACATGAGTGGGTCTCAAATGGTGCCTTCATTTGCCCACCACTGACTAGATAATATAATGGTGCAGAAGGGATTGGGCTTTGCTCCTGAACTCTCCTCCACTTGGAGACATTGGAAAATTGGTTGCCTCGTCTCCATTTTGGCCTGGAGCTCTTCAGTTGAGATATTTTGAGACGTTTCAACAAGTATAAAGTATTGAGGAAATGAATTGGTTGCATCGTATCTCCCTTTCTTTGCTCACTCGCTCCAGCCTCATTACCTTGTCTTGCAAACAGCCAATGAGGGTTTTGGGGTAATAAATCACCATCTACTGTAATTGTGCCTTGACCTAGTTTTACAAAACACAGAAGTCCATGGCTTGAAATACTTTTTCAATGTTTCAGGGTAATAATGATGATTTTATTGTGGATGTAGATGTACGTTTAAAATGACTGAATAGCACTTTTCTGACTATTATCAGACCACCTGACAGTCCATAGAACAAGGTCGATAGAAAACTGTAGACTCCAAAATCTATCATGAGAAAAGTAAGTTTGAAAACAATATGTGATTAATGTTTTGTTTCATTCAGAGTACACAAAATAGAAAGGAAATTACTTTCTAGGTACTTTTCAGATAATATCACACAGCAGTGCAGGGAACACCACTCCAGGCAAAAGCATTTGCATTACTGTCTCTCTGTTATCTGCATTAGAATTAGGGCTTCAGAATTTTGGTTCAAAAATATTGTATTAGGAGAGGACATCAAAGACACTTCATTGTAAGTTTGCTTGCATTTTGTTATTGAAGTTTCTAAACTCTGAATATGAATACATTCAAGAACTTGATATCCCCTTTCTGTCGCTAATCGTTATCACCAGCAAAAATGGTTTTGAAGAATAAATTCACCATCTATTGCATTCACCCATCTGGAGTGTGACCAGTTTCACTCAAACGGCTGAATGCAGGCTGCAGTCCTGAATCCAGAATCTTCAGTCTTTCAAACAGCTGGCACACAATTGTGGGATGGAGCCAAATGCTTATTTAAATAGCTTCATTTATCTTTTATGACCAATTGCAGGCATGGTAAGTGCGACAATCCAAACTGCGATGGAAATGAAACCTATAGTCCGTCAGGAACAACTGAAGAAATTAAAGAGTCAGTTTGATCCAAAGTGCAATTTAATTCCTGATTAATATTGTATTTGGAATACAGGTTATTGCTGGAGAACCAGCAATTCCTGTGAAGTTATATAGATATTTCCTTCTGCATACATGCGAGAACAATGTCAAGTACGCTAATCCAGGCCATAGTTAGCACATGACGGAAACTGCTGGGCTCTGCCTCCCAAGTGTGTATTTTTTTCTAGAAGTTCGATTGTGGTGGTTTTTCTTAAAAACAAGCCATTTGCAGTAATAATGTTGTGAATTGTGGTGGAGCCCTGCTGCTTGGACTGAGAGCTGGACCCAGCGCTGCTGTGAATGATGGTACCACTAATGTTGGCATGCTGCTGATGTGGACTGATCAAGAAGCTGTTGCGGGGTCACTATCCCAAGAAGGTAACGGCCAAATCTAAAGAGCTGATGGATCAATTGGAGCAATAGGAGAGTGTCAAACCTTTCTGTGCCACTATTAATATTTGCAATTGCTGAGCCAATACCCATTGATGAGGAAAAGTCAATCCTGTATGTAGAACCAGAATCCAAAGCTCTTCAATGGAGTATTTGGACAGGTAGTTGCCCTTCTCTAATTGCCCTAAGCTCTTTATTTGAGACTTTTCTAGACTGTGCAACACGTGGAAAGTATTGAAGAAATGGGTTTATCACATCATTCATTTCCATGTTCCAGCCTGACTGTCAGTGGCTTGAAATCCTGTCACTCCTATTCAAGTTTCTAAAAAATGTTTTTATTCTGAATGTAAATGTTTGCTTCAATTGACTTAATGGCACTTGATGACCATTTGCAGCTCTGAAAACATCAACTGCTGAAAGTGCGAGGGAGCTGGTGTTTCTGCTTCTCCAGAAACTAAGAAGGTCATTGAAAAGTAAGCTGAACACAATGTGTGACTGTCTACTAACAGCTAGCAGATCTGGCTGCATTTGTGGAGTGAAAGCCGAGTTAATGTTTTCCGTTGAATGACTCATGTTCACAACTTCAGATCTCTCTGAAGAAGGGTCACTTGACTCAAGGTGAACTCTGCTTTCTCTCCACAGATGCTGCAAAATATGTTGCGTTTCTCCAGCAACTTCTGTATTTCTTTCAGATTGTCAACTTCCACAGTTTGTTATTTTACATTAAATAAATTATTGACTGGCATATAATCTTTGCTCTATCATTCGTCTTGTAAAAAAAAAACATTTTTGGTGAAGCTTGCAGTGAATGCTGCAGACCTGTTGCTGGGACTGAAACCTGGAGGTTTTGGCGTATGCTGAGGATGGTATATTGCCAGCAGTGACCAATGAAGAGATTCTTCATTGATGAAGGGCTTTTGCCCGAAATGGCGATTTTCTGCTCCTCAGATGCTGCCGGACCTGCTGTGCTTTTCCAGCTCCATTCTAATCTAAATGAAGAGATTCTTGCCAGGGTTACTCAGCAGTTGATGGTGCAGCTTAGTTTCAAGAGTTGCTACTCCAGTAAGAGGGAGGACAGATCAACACATTTCTGAGCACTACTGTTCATACTGATCATTGCTGAGGCTGCAAAGATGGGCACAATCAGGGAAATGAGGGAGGCAGGCTTGAGAGATCATGGAGAGTCAAGATGTCAAAGAGAACTGGTCTATGTCAACATGGCTTAGCAATGAGAAGGTGCCAGAGTCCCGACCTGACATTTTCTAAATCCTACCACCTCCCAGTTAAAAGCCAGTGAATAATTGAGCATGCATTAACACAAAGTCATTCAATAATCATTTCCAGACCTTCAATGTTCAGGGCTTCAGTTGTTCACTTCAAAGCACTGGACTGTGCAATGAGGATAAACATATTGAAAACACATTGACTACCTAACTCTCTGCTTCCCAATACTATTACATCGGCCACCTCCCCTCACCCCATCTCTTCAAAAAGAACTGACCATGGTGTCCTGCAAACCTCTGTGCAAGTTGAAAAAAACGCAACATATATTGCAGTCATAGCTTTTGAAAGTGGCCTTTTTTAACAGAATGTAATGTGAACAGGAATTTCTGGAAAGCAGGAATTTCTGTAAGATTCCTCTTGACAACATCTCCCAGTGCTATAGCAAACACCACCATTCCAGACCACCGTCCCTCCCAATATTTGCTTTACTCTGGTGAGTAGAGTGATTACTCTTTTTTAAAAAGAAAATGTTGTATCAGCTCAATAGAGCCTTTTTATCTTCAGGGTTTATTTCCAAATGTTTGCAAGTTGTTTATAGGTGTAAGCCTTTTGCTTAATTTGTGCTTCATGATGACTTGTGACTGGGGACTTTTTGACAGACCAGATTGTCAGGAGGATGGGAATCAAAGTTTGCCAGACGTGAGGGCAACCATGAGGAAGCAAGTTTGATTAGATCCGATTTTGATGTGGTTTAATTATGCTTCATTTGGAATACAACAATGTGAAAAAGGAATGTTGGAGAACCACTGGTTCCTTTAAAATGTTTTGTGCAATGCGATAAATGCCAGTTCAGACAACAGCAACTACATTAAAGAGGCTGCTAGACTGCCTCCCAAGGAATTTAATATTAGTGACAGAGTTGTCTTAAACAGTAGTACCACCACCCTAAATGCTGAGACGGAAAATTACTTGCTGATCAATATTGAGGTTCTGTTTCTGGCCATTGGAGCTATAGTCAAAATACTGAAGATTTGGGTTCCTCTCCTTCACCCCACCTCATCGCTTCTCTTTCCTGCTCATCCTCACTCCCCCACCCACCATTCCACACTCCCTCCAAAATCATTACCATGGCCTCCAGACTTTGGTGACATTTGATGAAATATGGCTGTGGATTGGGACCAGCTCCTGATCTCCTCGCCTTGTCTATCTCCCATACAATGTCGCCATTGAATGCTTCGCACTTTTTATAATTTAAGTTGACCAGAGGCTGTGTGTATCCACGGAGTCAGGCACATTCCCTAGTAATAGTTATTTGTTTGAATCAAACTTATAAAGTGCTTTCATGGTGAATTCAATACAGGCAGCATCACATCCACACCGTTTCACTGATGTCATCAATTAATCGAAGCCTAAATACTGAGGTCATTACACTGCTCTGGGTCAGAGACGTAATTACTTATGGGTTTATTATGGTCAGATCTTGCAGTAAACTCCGAATGGATGAAGGAGCAGGAAAGGAAAAGGAATAAAAATTTCTTTTCAACAATACAGCCAATACTGACTGATATGACATGAACCTTCAGTGAATTTGAAAAATGAGAAATTACTATATTCGGATTCTGAATCAAACATTGAGTTACAAATTGTGCTTGTAAGGGTTAAATTAGCAAGAGCTTGAGTTTCTTTTTCTAAGATCAGGAAGTTAAACTTAAATCCTTGCATTTGGGATGTTTTCCCTCTGTCCCAGTGCAGAAAGTCTTTATTTGACCTCTTTACTCCCCAACCACCAGCTCCTGCCCTCACAGCCAAAACTCTCGCTGTTGATAAGCAGTGCCAAATATTAACTTGGTGATCATGCACATATTTAAAATGATCTAACTGGTAGTTTATGATGAGTTGCAGCTGTGAAAATATTGACACCTCACACTGTGAATTAGGTGGAAACCTAAGTTTGTCAGAAACAAAAGGAAACAGATTGGCAAGTAAGTCTGGTATAATGTCAGATTTAAATCTGCTATGTTAGGGATCCAATATTGTGAAAGGGAAGTGCTGGCAGTTGTTGTAAGATTATGTCAGGGTTCCCTCACGAAGGCATCCAATGGCAGTGTGGTGAACACTAACACAGAAGGGAACAATCACAGAAAACAACTGCTTGACTGGTTCAGAAATGCTTGGCTTATTTTGAGAGACCAATCTTGAATCAGCATAAAACATCCAAAGTTTCTCAATGGTCGGTTGAATTTTGCTTGGATTTTAGTATGAAGGTCTTGCATAGCCCAGAAATGGCTATACACAATGGTGACATACTAAATAAATGGTTTTCTCTTCTTTTCACCCTGTACTGTCTCTTCCACACCCCAACCCCAACATTCCCTCATTGTGGTGAACTGTAGATATCCTGTGGAAGTCAAAAGAACCACATACCAACACGACCACGATGGTTCATGATGCATCTTGAAAACAAATAAAGTCCCAGCAACATTTTCCAGATCATAGGACAGCATTGCCAATACACTCCACGGGGATGGGTGGTGATAGCAGCAATAACTAATAACATTAGCAAGATTACAAGACTGGGAATCAAGGTATACTGCTTTGTCATTACCCCCTCATTAACTTCACCATTACAAAGCTAAAATCGGGAGCATTGGAATCTTCACTGCTCACCTGGTGATTGGTTTAATTGCAACAATAGTCAAGATGCTCAATATGATCAAAGAGAGAGCAGTTTGATTGACTGGCAAAAGAACTAATGGACCTAATTGCCACTCCCTTAACCATCACTGAGCTACGATGTTGGGCTACCTAGCACTTACACTCTACGGAATGGACTACAGCAACTCATTAGACTTACAGTGAAAGGATCTTTGCTGTCTATAATCTCCATTTCTGAAGAGAACAACGATCAGCTAAAGGCCTGTTACACCAGATTCTCACTTTGCATGGAAATCTCTGTTCTTTTATTATCACTATGGCAAATAGTGCGATTTATTAAAATTGCAGTCATTGACTAACTTAAGAAAACTAGTCGATCAGGCTTGGAATATTGAATCTCAAGTCTGCGATTTTTTTTTTGTTAAATTGCTTTGGACTTAATTCTGGATAAGGTTACTGATGTTAAATGACTGAATTTGTGCTCTTTGATGAATTGCAGTTCTGGAAACATTGTCAGTGCAAACAGTGAGGGAAATGGGAATGCAGGTTCTCCTGGATCAAGTGAAGTAATTGCAAAGTAAGTTTAGTTGCAGGCATGACTAAGTTAGTCATTATATCAGAATATGACAAACCATTAGGAAATAACTGGTGAGCTGGTAGTTTGTGCAATGTTATGCAACGATCAATGGTAACAGATCGGACGCAATGATTGATCAGCTCTCAAAGAGGAACTTGCCTATGTTCACTCCCAAGTCCTTTTACTATGTAATAATTCAAAACCTCTCCTTATGAAAATTGTAGATTCCTTTTGAAGCACTCAGTTGAAGCTGCCTCCTCCACTATACCATAAGGCAGAACATTCCAGTTTCCGATCTATGCTGTTTTTTAAAAGGATTCCTTGTCACCTTTGATTTATTTTGCTGATCATCTTAAATCAGGGTCCTTTTCTTCTCAAGCCTTTTTAAAATATAATCCGCAGAGTATGGAAACAGGCCACTTGGCCCAATAAGTCCACACCAACCCTCCACAGAGTAACCAATCCAGATGCATTCTCCTACCCTTTACACTACTCTATGCAAATCCCTGATGATTTTGAACACTTGTAAAATGTCTTATTTATTTTCAGTTCTCCAAAAAGAGCAGCCAGAGCTTCTTCAAACTATCCAAATAGTTGTCCAGTTGCTCATCTCTGGTACCATTCTTGTGTACCTTTTGTGCACCATCTGAAATCCCTTCCTGAAGCGTGCTGCATAAATACTAGACATGAGGGAAAAGCAGGACTGTTTATAACCATTTGTCATAATGTCCTTATTTTGCATGCCACGGTCCTATTTATAATGTTCAGAATCCTAATGATATCTTCAATCTGCATTGCCAACTTCATAATTTGTGTGCATACACACAATATGTATAAAATGCATTAAATATTAGACTGGGATCATTTAAGGAAGCGTTGATACTTGTATCGAAAGAATTTAGCTTGTGTATAAAATGAACAAGGAACAATCCAGAAAAGTTCTGAGTTGGAGGAGGGCTGAATTCAATGGGCCAAGAGGGCAGTTGAGCACAAATCTGGGCAATGTTCAGCTTCAGCTGTACAGTACAGCTTAACATTTCCACAAGCAGGAAATGGTGGCAAAAACAATACTCTAATTCCCAGCATGATGTTGCAAAGGATATGGATTATTGTTCACCCCAGTGAGAACCATACTAAAGAAGACAGTTCAGATGGGAAATAAGGATTAAGGGAGACTGACAGCTAACTTTAAAACGGAATCTAAAAGTCATCATTAGTCACAAACAGTGAAAAGGTGGCAAAAGAATGAGTGGGGCCAATTATCATGAATCTCCTGTTTAAAATTCACAGGTGCAGGGGCCTGGCTGTGGTATTATGAAGAGGAAGTTCATGCCCAGTTCATGGTGAAAAAAAGTAGTTGAGACTTGGATGAGATGAAATTTGACAGAATTTTAGAAAGGCTAAAATAAATCAAAATTGCAGATGCTGGAAATCTGAAACAAAAATG
The DNA here is from genome assembly GCF_037043375.1 of Chiloscyllium plagiosum. Classification (NCBI taxonomy): domain Eukaryota; kingdom Metazoa; phylum Chordata; class Chondrichthyes; order Orectolobiformes; family Hemiscylliidae; genus Chiloscyllium; species Chiloscyllium plagiosum. Next base: position 74,966,117 of record NW_028270180.1, on the reverse strand, counting down.
AAACTGCTGGAGAATCTCAGCAGGTTTGGCAGCATTAGTGGCGGGAAAGCAGCGTTAATGTTTTTGAGTCCTGTGACACTTGAGCATCTCCAGCTGTTTCTGCTTCATTTAGAAAGGCTGATTGTCATTGAGTGTTGGTAGCTGATAGCAACTGAATTGGAGACATCTGAGGATACAGAGAAGAGGATCATTGAAGCTGCATTGGTAATATCCACAACAACCTAATCCTGTTCAAATAGAGGCATGGAATCAGAGACTGGAGAATCACAACATTTAAAATATGTTTCCCACCAGATTCATCTTAGTGGTGGGAAAGCTTCTAATGAACTGTAATCTCAGCCTCAAGCAACAATACTGGGAAATCATATGGACTAACTTTATATGCTGACTAGAAAATCTAATGTGTAACCTGTTTACCAAAATCATCTGATGACAGCTTATAATTCTGAATCTTCAGTTTTCTTGGGTATTTAAGCCGGTTTAGAAACGTAGAAAATAGGAGCAGGAGGAGGCCATGCAATCTTTCGAGCTTGCTCTGCCATTCATCACGATCATGGCTGATTGTCCAACTCAATAGCCTAATCATGCTTTCTACCCATAACATTCGATCCCATTTGCCCCAAGTGCTATATCAAGCTGCCTCTTTAATTGTAGTTGAAAGTGCTTGTTTGAAGTGTCTTAACTTGTCCTTAAATTCAATTGAAACTGAGAAACAAACATGGATTCCAAACTCTGTCCAAATTCTGAGGAAGTCGACAATTTAAGTTCACGAGAAAAGAAAGTGACAGTCAAAAAGTAAGTTTGATCCAATGTACGACCATGTCATGCTTCAGCATGTGTTCGGTCTCTTTCTGAACCTGTGCCAAGCTTCAAAGTTTAAGTCTGTAGGATGTTGCTTGATTGGAACAGCATTCCCTCAATCAATATTATGTGTAGTGAGATTAGTGATTCCCAGGTTATTCCCATATATCTCCCCATGTGATTATACCAACTCTTTCAGGTCATTTCGATTTTCATCTGGAAGTAACTCAGCAGTTTATCCCAGTTTTCCAGAACTTCCTCATTGTTCAATTTAATTTGAGGAATGTCTAATTCACAATCATATTGATTAGCTTTTGAACAAAATACATCGCTTCAAGCCACAGAATGGTCACAGAAATAGGTGGAGCAGTCAGCCATTCAGCACCTTAAGCATGCGCTGCTGTTCAAAATGATGATGGCTGATTATCCAACTCAGTACCGTGTTCCATCATTCTTTGATCCCTTTAGTCCGAAAAAAAATCTATTATGTTTTGGACTCAATCAATTTCTATGACAGTGAATTCCAAAGAGTCACCACTGTCAGGGTGAAGAAAAGTTTCCTCATCTCAGTCCAAAATGCCCGAGCCAGTCTCCTTCGACCATGAGCCCTGGTTCGGGACTCCCCAGCCGTGGAGAACATCCTTCCTGGTTATCTAATTCTGGGCATAAACACTGACTTGTGCTGCATCTTGTGATCTTCGCCTGGGTCATGTATGGGGAGGGTTGTTCTCTGTATTGCCACACTTTGACAGTGCAAGTTAACGTCTTGCTGATAGCAAGCTGGAAGCAAGGTAGCCATTTGTTGCTAAAAAAGAGATAGGACTGAGTGCTCACTGCCCATATTCAAAAGGGAAGAATAACCAACTGAGGAGAGATATTAGAGAACTTTTTGTATCTTTAACGGTGGACACTGAGAAAAATTACTGACTCCCGTAGAACACAGCGAATCAGCAAAGGTGACCCAAAGTGCTGATTCCTAATTACACATGTTGCACTTTCCAAATGACAACAGCCCATTGTTTGAGAGGTTTTCCTTTTTTTAAAATTAAAATGTTCAGCGAAGTATGACACACCTCTGGAGTAGGGGAGACAGGAATCCAAGTCTACTAAATCTAATTTAGGAACTTAAGCCTACTGACCAAGGGTAGGGAGACTATCATTCTATCATCAGAGGTCTGTTTTGCATCTCATACAGAATTGATGCAATTGCCGTTAATTGCTTCATTAATCCCTGGGGATGTAAATAATAAGCCACTTGTCAGAGCATTGTGTGTTGCTCAGGTGCCACTGAGTATAATGCTGATCTCTGAGTCGGAGGATTCAAGATCTACCCTCGGAGTTAGAGTACACTAATTGATACTGCCACGGCAGTGCAATCCTGAGATAATCCTGCACATCAGACGTGTATGAGGCATTAAACCAAAGCCACTCTGCACTCTAAAGGGACCCTTGTCACTTTGAATTAAAGTGAGATTATATCTGGAGTCCCAGCCAATATTTATCGCTCAATCCCGATGAGCAGATGATCTGGTCATCATCTCCTTCCTGCTTTTCTCACGGTACACAAAGTAGATATCACATTTCTAACATGTGACTACATGATCAAAAGTACCTCGATTGTTGTATAGAACATCTCTGATTGAAAATTGGCTTTGTCAGAACTTGCATGTATTATTACTCAACTTGGCCGTTCATTTTTCACTCTCTTGACCCTCTGTTGTAAGAAAGCGCTCCTTTCCAACTTCCACCAAAGGAGAATGAGAGAAAGCTCAGAGCTGTAACATTTCACTTTGTACTAACATCTGGATCAAACTGAAATACCATTCAATGCAAATATAAAACGGACTGAACCAGTTTTAAAGGATTAAAACAAATTATATTTTTCACCAAAGGAGTGTATTGAAATAGCTCAATAGTTCTCATTGTGTCAAGTACAAGCAAACAGTGGAGTCTGTTGCAATCTATTTTATCTTGTCTAAAGAATAGGCTGAGGAAAAGCATTGCAGGCTCTTTAAATTCGAGAATGAGGAAAGGAGTACAGTGTGGAACAGTGACTAACAGCAGGAAAACTATTCTCCAGATTAGAATAGATATGTAGTGGAATATACTAAAATGATAGAATGAGAGAAGCTAAAGTGGGATATTGTCAGCGGAATGTTTTATAAGCTTGTTAATATCGGGTCAGTCAGGACCTTATTGAATGGTGGAACAGGCTCGAAGGGCCAAGTGACATATTCTCATTTACTGTTCATGCCTCGAAAACAATTTGCTAGTTACTCGAGCGGAGGTATTAAACACATTTTAAACTGTTACTTGGGCACATGCTGATATTTCCGTCTATGATTCCCTGGGTTTGATAGTATGTAGTTGACAGTGGCCCCAGGGGTTCTGCACTTGTTTCAGAGATCTGGAAAGAGATGTTTAGGATATTCTGAGGTGGCATTAAGATATTATATAAATGGGCAACTTTTCTACTCTGCCAGGGTAGAGAGGATTTTGCTCTCTATCAAACCTGTGCATCATTTGACTTCAATCTGCTTTTCTTTGTTGCATTATTGTATGGAGTTTATTCTCTTAAGTCAATAGCCTGGGCTTTGACCAACGTTTAAGAGGTTTTTACTCACATTGGTGAGTTTCTGTATCCCATGAGGTAGATTCATTGCAGTCAGTCATGGGAAATATAGCAGATCAAATATAATGTTGTTAATTGTTAGTACATCTTTTAACATGGATAACTATGTGCTGTTCTATGAACCTCAAGATTTAAAAGCCTTTTCAGTGGAGCCACTGCTGATTTAACCAATGCGCTATACTGGTGAACTCACTGATATTGAAACCTCCATAATCTGGGACAATGATGAAATAGAAACTGACTGGAACGGCAACTTATCAAGAAAACTAGGGATCAGCGAGAAGTTGAGGCCGAAGCTTAGAATACAGAGGCACTGCAAACCCAAACACCCATTGACACAGCTTCTGGAGATGAATTATGATGTGGTTCTGCACTATTCGGTTCTGATCTCTGTGGTTTGTGGAAAAAAATGATATCTGCTAGAAGACAAGTACAAAGCTCTCTTGCGATAATGTGACACAGAATCAAGTGAAATTTGGAGTTCTCCTTATGGGGCTTCTTACATCCTTTCAAGTGGCAGCTGAATTTGGTGATCAGGTATCAGTTACTATCAAATTGGATGAAATCTTGATAGTGATTCCTTTATTTACATTTCCCTATCTCTGAGGTTTGCCCCATTTCTTTATTAAAGGGCCAATGGGTGTGAGATCTCTTTAGTGCTGTCCATAGGATAGCCGTGCTCCTGCCACTGTGCAACTTCATATTGATATCTTCCTTTAAAAACAATCTGAATCTATGGTCACATACTGGTGTCGGAACTAACCGGGATTCATAATAGAAGGACTAATTCTTCAACTGCTGCAAACCAATATGGGCTAAATTTTCAAACTGTCATTATCACAAAGGTGCTTTTGGTGCCGCATTCAGTATTCAGAATGACAATTAGGTTTTCTGTTAGTGCAGAATTTCTCTCTATTACTTTAAATAATAGTGTGCTGTGTGTATGTGCATGTGGTGTGTTTCTATTTATTTCTGTTCCTCAATGGCTTTGAAATTGTTGTTGTATAGTTTCAAAGGCAAAGTAATGTCTCCACAAGGACATTGTTGCTGGTTTAACTCTGAGACCAGTGCAGAACTTTACCAGTTCATTGTAGGCCTGATACATTATAGTTAAGTTTCACCTCTGCCAGTTGGTACAACATGGAAATTTGAGTATTGATGAAAAGAAAGTTTTTTTTTATTTAAGTCTTTAATATTATACTAAGCAGGACACTCTCAAGAATTCCAATGGAAAGGGTGAAAGCATTTAATCTGTCTGGGTAATGAGTGCTGATTGGTAAAGGCATGGAGAGTGGACCAGGTGATGGTTGGCAGTTAACTGCCAATGCTTTTTGTGATTCGACTAAATTGGTGATGGCCATTCTCTGCCTCATTTGGCATGACAATACCTTGACCACTCAGGCAACCTGCCAATTGAAAACATAACAAAGTTCAGTTGTCAACTGACCATCACCATCTGACCAGTTCATTTTTCCTTTGGGAACATCTCGATCAATCATTGTGCACTTTCCAAAGCATCAGAACTCTTTTCTTGTTCAGTATAAAATGCTGTTTCCCTTTATGTCAAAATATTACTGTATTTGCAAACAATCGTTTGAATTTGGGAACCTTTTGTTAATGGAGTATCCAACATCCAGCTGATATGATTAAAATGGAATCTAGTTTTCGAATTTGAAATGATTTAACCCCCTGACAAGTCCACTTTGTTCATGAAGATCCTCTTTGAATATTGTATCAGTCTGGCTGTTGAAAGACAGCTTTGGAAAGTTGTTTACTTTGGTCAATTTCTATTTAATGAATTGCTGAAACGGTGCAAAATGCATTCTATTGCATTTACAAAACTAAGATATCTTGTGAAATCAGGAGATGTGCACAGTGCAAATAAAAATCCCATTTACTGCTGGCCTGGACAAGACTGGTAAACTTCAACTTGTGCTTATAGAGAAAGGACTGAGATCTGAAGTGGCTCATTATCATCTCATGTATTGAGTTTAAACTTATGTCTATCTCTAAATTCTTCAAAGCCTTGATCCACGCTGTCTCTTGTACCCCTTAAATACACACTCTGTTTTTTGGTTCTCTGATTGCTTTATATCTTTTTGTCCATGAGTATGGCCAAGCCCCCTGAATTAGCTGTACTTTACTGATAAACTTCCTCAGATACCCTCTGGTACTCATTCTCTCTTTGAAAGCCTGCTTAAAAGCCGGTTTCATGTTTTTGGTCTTGGTCCTAACTCTTCTGATACATGCCAATAAACTTCCCCTGTTTGGCATTTGGTGCATCTTTTCTAGTTTGGAAGGTCGAACTCGAATAAATATAGGGTTAAAGACAGGATTCTTGGCAGTGTGGAGGAACAGAGGCATCTGGGTGTGCAGTACATAGATCCCTCAAAATTGCCACACAAATGGATAGGGTTGTTAAGAAAGCATTTGGTGTTTTGGCTTTCATTAACAGGGGGATCGAGTTTGAGAGCCACGAGGTTTTGCGACAGCTCTACAAGTCCCTGGTGAGACCACACTTGGAATATTGTGTCCAGTTCTGGTCGCCCTACTGTAAGAAAGATGTAGAGGCTTTGGAGAGCATTCAAAGAAGGTTCACCAGAATGCTGCCTGGACTGGAGGGCTTGCCTTATGAAGAAAGGTTGAATAAGCTCAGACGTTTCTCTGGAGAGAAGGAGAAAAAGAGGAGACCTGATTGAGGTATACAAGATAATGAGAGGAATAGATAAAGTCAATAGCTAGACACTTTTCCCCAGGGCAGGATTGACTGGTGCTAGGGGGGTCATAATTTTAAGATATTAGGAGAAAGGTGTCGAGGAGACGTCAGAGGTAGGTTCTTTGCGTAGACAGTTGTGAATGTATGGAATGTATTGCCAGTGGTGGTGGTGGAAGCAGAGTCATTAGGGACTTATAAGCGACTGCTGGACATGCACATGTTTAACAGTGAGTTGAGGGGTGTGTAGGTTGTTATTATATTTTACATTAGGATTAAACCTCGGCCCACTGTCGTGGGCCAAAGGGCCTGTTCTGTGCTGTACTTTTCTATGTTCTATGTTAAAGCATCTCATAAATGTGAGTATTTAATATCCACTTTGGCAGATTTAATTGATTCTAATTGGAATGTATCTGCCAAAGCTTTAGCAAAACTGAATCAGCAAACAGCTTCAAACTGTGCACACATCCATCATATAACATTGCTGCTCCACATTAACTTTTCAAATGCACTGCTCCATTCCAAATAGCAGACCACCCGTTCCCATTCATAGAAATCTGTTTCTGATGGATGGAAGTGGTTCTTTCGGTACTTCTGCCATTTTTAATTGAACTCATCTCAAGTTACACTTTAGAATTTAACACTCAGGACAAGACTGTTTGTGTTAAGCTTTATCAATTTTGACCAGTTTGCCAGCTCTTCATGTTCTTGAGTATTGGAATGGGACTGGGTTCTGTCAGCTCTCTAGGGGCAGGCAGCAAGGTCATTAGGTGTATAATAATAAGGGACGGAAGGAGTTTCAGTGGCTCTAAGATTTCCACCTCCGTAGTATTTTATTGACCCCAAATTAGGGAAAGGATGGCCATTCAGGTGGTCAATGTAGAGTCTGTTCCCGCCAATGCTGGCAGTTTGTTAGCAGCAGGTGGGCCCTCCATTGTGTGGGAGACCTCCTCCTGCATCCTAGAGACACACCTGCAGGATGTCCCTCCTAATGAAGTACCTTATGGCTCACAACAGGGTATCCCATCTGCATACTGGAACAGTCTCCTGTCCATGGTGGCGATCATTACGGGAACTGGAAATCAGAGTAAGTGAGTGAAAGAAGCCGTGAGGGCTAGAGTGGTCACTCCCCAGGACGAGGTTGGCAGGTCCTACTGAGACCATTAATAAGTCATTAAGATCCCCCAATTGGTGCATGGACACTGGGTTGCTCCTACTCCTAGTAAGAGTACTGTGATTACTGCTGTTTCAGTGCTATCAAGCAAATAGTGAAGTGTGGCCATGTGATAAAATCATTTACATTCAGTGCTGAATACTTGAGACTTTTTTTGTGAGAAACTTTATAATTCTTCTCGATGTTCTTAATACTCTTTTTATTTCATACAATGGTGATTTTCTACATAGGATTACAGAGGAAATACAGACCATTTGGCACAATCATTCATGCCAGCGTTTTTTTTCCACTCAAGGTGTTTCTCATCTTTTCTCATCTAAATCACCCATTGTAATTCTCTATTCCCATCCCTTCCAAGTGCTCGCCTTGTTTCCTTGACATACATCTAAACTATTGATTTCTACTATTCCGTCTGGTCACATATTCCCAGTTCTCATCATTATTTCAGTGAAGAGGTTTCTTCTGAATTCCCTTTTGGATTTCTTGAGGTAACGTTTTGTATTGACAGCCTCTAGTTATGTTCTACCCCATAGTGAAATGTTTTCTCTGTACCTTCTCTTTTCAAAACCTTTCATAATTTTAGAACTGTCAGCCTTCTTAACAAGAGAGAAGTGAACAGCACAACCATTCTTCCTTGATATACACAGCCAGAAACTTGTGTAGCATTCTTATAAATCTTCTCTTCACTCTCTCTCATACATTCTATAGTATGTCAACTCGAACTGCAGGCAATACTCTTAATTATAGTCAACCAAATTTCTATAGTGCCCCTACTTTCAAATCTATCCCTTTAGGGATAAAGCTTAGAGCTTTGTTTGCATTTTTATTGCCTTTGGAACCTGTGGTGAAATTGTTAGTGACGGATGTAATTGTCTGAGATCCCTTTGTTTGTCTCCCTCATTTAGACGTGCATCTTTGAATAAGTGACCTGCACATTATTCCTACCAAGATGTAACACCTTACGTTTATCTGTGTGGATCTTCATTTGCTAATTATTTGAACTTGCCGTAAATTAATTAATGATCTCTTGCAACTTCTTGTAGTCCTCAGAATTGGCTACATTTCAACATTCCTTTCCAATTTGGTGTCATTGAATTGCTAATTATTTTTCTCGTAATTAGATACAATATTAATTTGCAGTTTTACTTTATTTTGTTTTGAATTTTTAGAGAGGTGCAGTAATCCACACGTAACTATAACAACTAAATGTAGAATGACAGATAGATGAAAATTATTACACGCACAGGACTAATTAATAGACTCTATTAACTTCAAGGTCAAAACAAGGAATTATTTTTTACACGAATGATATGGTGAGATTATCCGTACTGCAATCACTTTTGTCCATTTCTTTTCTGTTGCAGTTTATTTCCCCAGGTCTCTCTGTGCTACTGGTATGAAATTGAAAAAGCACCCATCCTCCATTTTAAACTAAATGAAAATAAGATAAAACAGCGTTTATATAAAATGTAACATGATTTATGAAACCATCCCTCTAGGCTTATACATATTCACAGCCATGTAGAGTTATATAGGGAGAGGCAGAATGAGCTGGGGCAAATTTCCCTGGAGCGTTGGAGGCTGAGGGGGTGACTTTGTAAAGGTTTATAAAATCATCAGAGGCATGGATACATTGAATAGACAAGGTCTTTTTTCCCTGGGGTGGATGGAGTCTCATCTAAACCTATACTCGTGAGTATAGGTTTAGAGTGAGAGGGGGAAAAGTTGAAAGTACCTAAGGAGTAACTTTTTCATGCAGGGGATGGTGTGTATGGAATGAACTGCCGCAGGAAGCAGTGGAGGTTGGTGCAATTTCAACATTTAAAAGGCATCTGAGTGTGTAGACGAATAGGAGGGTTTAGAGGGATATGGGCCAAGTACTGGCAAATGGGACTAGATTAGTTTAGGATATCTGGTCAGCATGGGCGAGTGAGACTGCAAGATCTGTTTCTAAGTTGTACATCTCTATGACTCTATGATCTACTCATTTGCTCTTAATGTACTAGTCGAATCTCTTTGGATTATCTTTAACATTATCTCCCAAGGTTATCTCATTTTTCTTTCTTGCCCTCCTCATTTCCCTCTTTACAATGTCCCTGCACCTCTTGTACTCTTCGGGATTCACTTGATCTCATTTCTCTATATCTAATATACGATTCATTCTTAATCTGAACCAGAGCCTCAATATCTTTATTCCTCCAATGTTCCTCCTCTTACCAGCCTTATCTTCACACCAACAGGAACATCACGCCTCCGAACTCTCGTTATCTCACTTCTGAAAGCTTCACTCTTGCCGGCCGTCCCTTGAGCTGCAAACAGTCTACTGCAATCAACCCTTGAAAGTTTTTGTCTCATACTATCAAAATTTGCCCTCGTCCAATTAAGAACTTTAACTTATATATAATGCCAATCCTTTCCATAAATATTTTACAACTAATCGAATTATGACCCCGGCCCCAAAAAGCTCCCCTACTAACCATTCAGTCACTTGCCCTGCCTTATATCACAACAGTAGGTCAGGTTTGCTCCTTCTGTGATAGTTACATCTGCATATTAATGAAGAAAATTGACTTTAGCACTTACGAAATTCCTCACCATCCAAGCTCTTAAGACCATGGCTGTCCCATTTTATGTTTGGAAGGTTAAAATTTGCTATTATTCCAATCCTATTATTCTCACATATAAATAATATCTTTCGACATATTTGCTACTCAATTTCACTCTGACGACTGGGGGGACTATTACAATCGCATCAAAATAATCATGCTTTTCTTATTTCTGAGTTCCATCCACATAGCTTCACTAGACCATCCCTCAGAAATACCTTGTGTTAGAACAGTAGTAATGTTTCACCACAAGAAAAATTGACTCCAATCTCCTTCTAGCTCTTCCTACTTCTGCCGTACCTTTGATGATGGGAGGGACTTTGAACATAAATTATTCAATTTACTGGTGTTTGTTAGTAGCTGAAAATAAAGATACTATGGGTGACTTGGGTGATGGGAAATAAAAGGGTACATTGTGTGGAAGGAAAATTCTGGATAGAAACAAGAATTTTAAAAAACGAACTCCATTCAGTGTTTGGAGTCCTTGTTGGTTCAACCTGTGCTTTGGTCTATAATACAAAATTACAGAAAAATATTAATAGCAATTTAAAATAAAATGTTAGGATATTGGAAGAACAGCTAAGAGCTTCAAAGCTTGACAGACGGCTTGTGGGAAAGGACATGGAAAGCAGCAGGGTTTCCAGAACTTCTCATCTCTGCCTTCCCTGATCGAAATCAACCTGTGATTTATAATTGTTGAGGATTGTTATTCATTAATATCGGTGTGTCAGATAGATCTCAGTCTCAGGGAGGGGTGACCTGCTACTTTGTTTTGTGATGAACTCAGGAGAACATACAATAGTAAGGGGGTAAACCCAAAGGGGTGAAGGAGCAGAGGATCCCCCGTGTGTATGTGCACAAATCAGGGAATGTACCATGACACATGGACAGAAGAACAAATAAACCCGACTTCATCACCCTACGCTGTAGAGAACAAACACAAAGCAATTATGTTAAACTGAAATAAAAAGTCTCTTGTCTCACCTGGAATGTTGCAACTAGTTTCAGTTGCCATGTTTTTGAAAAAAAAATGCAAAGTTATGAGATTAGGTGCGTGACTGATTCACAACACTATTCCCGGGATGATACACCTCACCAACTCTGAGAAATTGAGAATGCTCTCCTCTGCTGATAGTTTCCAGACTCTGTGACCAGTTGCTGTGATTGGTTCTCAATTCCGTCTTGCGTCATATGGATCTCAATGGCTGAATATTTCAGGTACTCACGAGCTGTGCCTTGCCTGATCACAGTGCCCTCTGATTTATTATTTTTGAGGGTTGCTGTTCAGTAATATCCCTGTATCAGGCAGATCTCAGTCTCATTCCCTGGGATTTGACAGGTATGGTGTGTCAAGTAGATCCCAGGAATTGTGCTCCATGAGATTAATGTGTGAGAAAAACTCCAGTTCTGAGAATCCGCCCTTGGATTGTGCACGTGTTGTGTCTGAATACCTGACTGAACGTTGACATTTTTGGCTGATGAATGTTTTGTTGGGCGCTTTAGGTGGCGATTTCTGCATGACTAACCCAGGCTGCCCTGGCATTGGGAATACTTTTAGTTTAGACAGTGTAGAGTAAACTTTAAAACTCCGTTGTCTGCCTTTTTTCGGCTTCTGGTGGAACCTATAAAATTATCATGAGGTGACCCGAGGCCGTGACCCTTGGTGCATAAGAGGAAATGTTCTCTCATCATTCTGCCTCTGGAGTGTTCCATCAGGCATATCGTGTGAAAGATGTATTTACATTAGTGGGCTGCATGGTAGCGCAGCATTAAACTAAATGACTGGATAAAATACAATCAAACAGAACAAGTGAAAGTATTTGGCTGGGAAAGGAGTAGGATGTGGGAAAATGTATTATGACTGACTGACCTTGAAGAAAGAATTAAGCAAACTCAAGGTTAGTGCATATTCATTCGAGATTTATTAACCATTTCAGAAAGCATTTTTATCCAAAAGATTGATGTAAAAGCTAACAGAAGTGAATATAATGGCTGGATGCCACATTGAGATGAGAACACATGCGCTGTGAGCTGGGAATTTTCTGTACATCAGTAACAGTCACAAGAAAGGGAATACAAAGGCTCATCAGAAAGGGTAGGCAACCATTCTGAGTAAGGAACAAATAAAAACAAAACAAACTGGCTTCAAACAACTGGGAAGCTAGAAATTCTTCCAACCACAACCGTCTCAAAGATATCAAAGTAAAAAGGAAAATCCATCAATAATTGTCTCAGTTACACGCTGATAAACTGAAGTCATCTCACTGTTCGAGTCAGCAACAGGACAGATTGGAGATTGGGAATTCAGAGACCTTGATAAGCAGATCAGGAAAATCAAAGGGGTCCGCAACTCATTCACTTAACCTGGAAAAGAGAGAAAGCAATGACGCAGATGTTTATGGTCAGGGACTTTCAGATTTAATGTTTATTCAATGGCACACTTAGAGATTTCACAAAACATATTGGGCTGCTTGGCGTGAAGAAAGATGTGATTATTCTCACCTTCACCACAGTGACGGCAGCGCTGTAGAAAATACTCAGGAAGAACAAGGTGATGAACGTGGAAGCAGTTGTCCAGATGTTGCTGTTTTCATCCTCATAGTCTTCAAACCAGGTGCGATCTATTGAATCTATGAATATAAAGCCGAGAGAGCGCATTTAGATTGTTTATTGATCCAGATCGATCTATCTGCATCCAAGTCATATAATTGGAGACCATTACATCTTCATAAAGCAGTCAGGGATTTCTCAAGTGTGACTCTTATCTGTATCTATTAGTGCATTATTGACTCAACAAGAAATTACAAATACTAACTGCACATGTTCTTTCTTCATTGTCCATGTCAGAACGTTTTAAATTATTTTTCTTTTCATCTATTATTTAAGGATATTATTATTTGAGGAATGCTTATTACGAATGATGATTTTAATTATATCATTATATTTTAAATATAGGCTGTGACAGTACTTTAGTTGAAAATTGTGGCCAGCACTGAATAAAAGTTCAAATGTGATTCTCATCTTTTGTGTTGGTCACCAATTGCTTGGCAAATCATGCATATAAGTGACATCACAGTCAGGACATTTCTTCATATTTTAGTTTGTAGGATCTGTATATTTAGGAATAAGTTTTTGTCCGTGTGTCCCTTAATTTATTTGATCTACTGCTTGGTATGTTTGGTTTTCCTTTAATGTTTGTGTATGTGGTTATAAGAGTCTCTTACTTCACTCTAGCCCATGTTGGAGTCTGTGCATCAATAAACATATTCCTGTTCCTTTACTGCTGGTGTGCTCATGTGTTTGTGCACCTACATTTTGGTCTTTTCACATTGTGTAAGCATCATCATGCTAATATGCCACTTCGTTGCTGCCTATGCTTATCTTGTAATGTCTTTGTGAGTGTTCACTTTTCATTAGTGCTATCTAAAATGTGTGCTTATGTGTCTGTTTCAGATCCTACCTACACTGGGTTATTTTCATGTTTATGCTTAATAAATGTTAGCATGCAATGTTATGTTTTGATGGATGTTTATATTTATATGATGATAATTGCTTGTGTGGCAATCTTTCCCAAACCATCTCCTGATCAGCTTGTTTGTGCTATTGTTTGTGGATGCTTGCTGATCCTTGTGCCCATTGTCCTTATTTAATAAACACCCCTCTATTTGTTCATCTATGCACTTGTGTGTCTGCATGTAAGACTCTGAATTTGTGTGTGCGAGTGATATTGTATACATGCTGATCAATGTGGTTTAAAAATAACTAATTAAGCTGCCTCTGTCATCGTATGTTTGTGATTCTGAAAATTGGAAAATAATGATATTAATGTTTATCTCTGTGCACTTACGTGCCTGTGTGAGTTGACATGTGGGAGGACATTTTTCAGATTTTGTATCTGTGTGTTCATGTGTGTATGTCTGTACGCATTGTGCTGTATGAATGTATATGTATTCATGCCCATTTGTGTGTAAGCGTGTGTCGATGTTTCTCATGGTTATATGTGAGTACTCCTGTTCATTTGTGCAAATGATTTTCTTTCGGTGTATGTGAGTTTTTGTATGAGCTTAGGTGAGTGTTCAAGTACCACTTGCATGTGTGGCTCTGTGCGAGTATGCGTGTGTGACATCTTATCTATATGCACATTTGAGTGTGCACATAAATATGTGTCTTTAGGTGAGAGCCCGTATATGTGTCATTACGTGTGTATTTGCGATCATCTCTCTGCATCTGTTCTTATACCAGACTGCAATTTTCATTATTCTAATTTATTGTTCTAATTTTAATGCATTGCCCATAATTAGATTTGGCCTTGGTTTTGCAGGAAACATTTCCCATCGTGGTGCAAAGGTCAGCGTTTTATGAGCAACTCTTCTCTTGCAGTAATAGAACTTCTGTCTCTGAGAGAAAAGGCGTGAGTTCAAATCCCCACAGCCCCAGAGATAACATTTCTGAATATGTTTATTAGAAAATGTCTACTTGCGTTCTGTATGTGAAACAAAATGATATCAGGTATTCGAATACAAGAATTGATCCCATGTGCTCCAGAAAACTGAGGCAAAACTATGGAATTCAAACTGGGACGATGCAAACACCAGTTTTGGATTATGGGAATCAATGGTAATCATTTGTTAACAGAGCCAAGCGTGTCTAACATGCTTCAAAGGTATAGTTTTGCATGGAAATGTAAAATCTTTGGACAGTAAGCAAGAAGCTGACTGTTCCTGTTCGCAACTGGGTTACATTACAGAGGACATCCACCATGAAAACTCTGCACAGGGAGCAAGAGGACAGACCATTCATCGTTCCCCTCCCCTCTGCTCCACAACAACTTATCTGTTGATTCTCTTTGGTGGGAAAGTGAAGATATATTCTGTCAACTCATGCGCTGGCGCAAGATCCCTGGCAGTTCCCCAGAAACAAAGGTTACATTCAAACTGTTCTGCACTCTTTACGATTGGTATGTTCCAATCAAATTTAATTTTAAAGTGTCTTAAATTTACATTTCCAATTGGTGCAATTTGGCAGTTTAAAACTGACATGAATTTTGTAAGAATGTCAAATGGGGGAATCAAAAACACCAAGTTCAAAACTTGTGCCCTACCGTTGACATAAAATGGACATGGTCAGATTTTGTCACAGAGGGATTTAGGATGGATAACGTCCTTGGCGGAATCCTGCAATGAGTGAGCTTTACTCTGTCTCTGACCCAGGGTGTACCTGAGCAGAGAACATTAACTGCACAAGACATTCGTCCTAGACGGTTAATAATTCACTTTAACTACACAGATGGAATGTAAGTCAGAGTGAGAAACAACTGATTCAGTATTTAACTCACAACTGGAGGAAAAAACACTTCATTACTTCTGTTGAATTATTAAATGCAACTTTGAGATTTTTATTGACATGAATCAACAGTGTCCATCAGTGCAAGTGAAATGTTTACAAAACTCGGTTTACCGCTGGATTTATCGACTGTTCTGTTGATGATCTTCAATGGAATCGCTTCATGTCCCACCACACAGGAGTAAGAAGCACCGCTGGCCCACTCCTCCGCTGTGATGGATAACAGGCTGTAGATGAAGAAGGAAGTGTTGTCGCTTTCCGCCATCACCTCAGTGTTCTTGTAGTTACTGGGATTCACCGGCTTGTCATTGTTAGTCCACTTGACGAAGATCTCTCGGGGGGAGAAACCTCTCACTAAACAGGTGAGGGAGAGAAACCTCTGAGCGGAGATTTCTTCTGTTGGTGGCAGGAGGACCGACACTGATGGCGCTAGCGGATTAATCACTGCAGAATATTGGAGACAAATATAAATCAACCAAAACAATCCTGAACCAATATCACAATTTCACTAAATATTAAAATGCGCCATGTTTAATTTGGGATTTATTCACTTTCGTTTTTTAAAGGAGCAGAATGGTATACATTCTGTTCAGTAAAAAAAGGAAAGTTTAATGTGAAAGTTGCCTCCATGTTTCCAGCCCACAACGAGGACATTCTGGCCATTTGTCATTGTTGATGGTGACATCACAACCCAGGCTTCTTCCCACCTTATCTGACTTAATCAGAATACAATATCCTTTGGTCCATCTTTTTCTGAATCAGCTACTTAGCTCTCCTGCCTTCAGATGCATCATTAATGCCCCCAACGGTGTTGGTTCATTCCCAATCAAAGCCTGTCATTGATGTAACTGGATCGGGATTACACATGGGATGCTTTGTGCTTTAATCTCACCGCTCACCTTTCTCCTTGTGGATGGAGTCTCTCAGCGGAGTCGGTAGATTCTGATGGTCCACCACACATTCAAAAGTAACGCCACTCAGCCAGGCTTCAGTAGAAATGTCTAATTTGCTGATCACGCTGTCGGGATTCTGTCCAGGCTGCTCAGCAATCTCTGATTTCAGAGGCTTCTTTTCTTGTCTCCAGGTCACATTGACTCCAGAAGGAAGATTGGACACAACGCAGGTTAACGTCACTGTCGCCTCCAGTAAGACTTGTTCTACTGGCGGTGGAAGGATTTTAACGGTGTTAGGGTGGCACTCGGTATCTTCTATGAAACAAAAATCAAAGTCAATGAAAAATGACCCTTTCTGATACAAACAGCCAATCTTCAGATTACTCCTTCACAGGGTGAAGACACCACCTTCAAAATGGCAACTCCAACTATTGCTGAAACGATGCTTACTATTGTTGATGTATTTTGATCTGTGAAACATTTGTGATTACTTATAACATACACTGTGTAATTATTCCTAAAGAACACTGGCTTTGTAACAAGTGAAACCTGTGAAAAAAGTAAAATCATCGAAGATACCATCATGTAACCCATGGAATGACCTTTCTTTCAGAGTTTGTCTCTCACTTAAGACCATCTATTGATACTTGTGACAAGAGTAATCTGAATATAATGAGTTCATTTCCATGTTCATAACCTTTAGGTGCAAGTGCTGCTGGTCACACTGACTGCCAAACCACATCCCAAATTTTGGACAAATTATAATAAATAATAATAATTCTCTTTGCAGAGTTCTAAAGTGTTACGGGAGCGGTGAACAGCCATGGAAATTCTGTTCATCATATTTAACGTGATCAAAAATACTTTTCGTTATTGGTGTGATGTCATTCTCTAATTTATGTCATTGTTCCTCGTGGGCTGTGTTTGGAATAGATCTGAAAACAAGACATTGAGTACAGCATTGGATATCGAGAAGGACACCCATCTCCTTAAGTCTTTCCCTCCATTCAGTTAGTTCATAACTGGTCTGTACTTTCACTTTATTTACCAAGCTGCATTTTTTAATTTCTTCATAGAGCAGGGGAGAAAAAGAAACAAACAAAAGCGTCTTAAATTAATCTACAAACGCGATGGAAATGTCACTCATTTTATAGACATCCACTACTCACTGTGTAAACATCGCCACCCCAAACCAGGCTAAATCAGCCTGTCTCGAGTTCCTAGTTCATTCATCCCTATTGTAGCATTCCTACCAGAATTTATTCTCCTGCCTCAGCCACTAATTACAAAGAGCATCTTAAAGAAGCTCAATCAGATCACGTTTATCCCAGTTCATCAAATGTGATAGTCACTTGGTCTGTGGTCTGATCCCATAAATGAAGTTAAAGAGCTCAGTACCAGATAAAAATCGATGTCGTACAATGTCCAACCTACAGGTCATTCCTGAGCAGGGAATGAAGCATTGAACGCATTTTGATTTATTTTCAAGTAAGGGTCACTGCATATTTTAACTACGTCAATTTGATAGAGGATCAGAATAAGGCTGTTCGGCCAATCTAGAGTTTAGATCAGAATGATGCTGGAAAAGCACAGCAGGTCAGGCAGCATCCGACGAGCAGGAAAATCGACATTTCGGGCTAAAGCCATTCTCCTGCCTTCTCCCCGTACTAAACAAGTGCCGATCTATCTCTGGCTTGAGTACACACAATGGCCTGTCCTCAACAGCCCTCTGCAGCAACATGTTCCACAGACTCATCACCCTCTGGCTGAAGAAATCCCTCCCCATCTCACTTCTAAACGGTGCCCCTTTGACCCTGAGACTGTGCCCTTGGGTCCTAGTCTCGCCTACCAGTCAAAGCATCTATTCCACATTCACTCGACCTTAGTCTCTCAGTATTTTCTATGTTTCAATCAGATATCTCTCCAATATCCCCCCTCCACCCCAAGCTTATCCTTGAAGCAGCTACCAGGCAAGGATTAAGCACTCTGAATGCCTCTCCCAGCATGGTCAGGCAACAAACTATTTAACAAAGCTCACTGTCTATATATCTATCTTCAACAGAGAGGAAACATGCTTTTCTGACTTGCCAAAAGGTTGAATTATGAGCAATGCTAATGTAACACTCAAACTGAAATGAGATACGTGGCATGTTTGGAAATGAGAAGCTGTACCGTGCTGTATACTACGCCTGATAAATTAGTGTGTTTGATTCACATCAGAGTTATGAATGATTTGTAGCTCTCTCAGTCTGTGTCTCTTACCCTGGAGTGCGGTGATATTTTTACTTTGAGTGTTCTCTCCATGAGTGACCTGGCAGGTATAGACTGCGCTGTTGAACCATTCACCATAAGGGACCATCAGCCGACTCGTCACCGAGAAGTTCCCGTTTGCCTCACACACGGGAGACGTGAAGAAGCCAGAATCCAAGGGTCGGCCATTTTCAACCAACTCACGGAGATTGACTTCGGACGGAACTCGATGATTGAACAGACGACGGTTGCAAACTTACTGCTTGAGATTTCTTCACTGGAGCTCACAGTTAGGTGAAGAGTTGGTTGGAGAATATCTGGACCTTTAGGAAATACATCACATACATTCTATGATGAATTTCATAACAAATACAATCAGTTCTCATATATCAAGGTTTCTTGTGGTTAATGGATACAAGAATCATAATTGTGCAGAGTTCTGGAGAAGCTGGGATCCACACAGAAAGATCAGCAGGACAATGTGAAAGGCGAAACTTAGAGGACACAGCAAGGAATCAAGGAGGCATAGAAACTATAGGCCGGTAACATCAGAAGGGAGACAGCAACGTTGGATGGTATTCGTTTTAATGACAGAGTCTGATGAACAAGGCAGACGAATTACTGGCATAAATGAGGAAATGATGCCGTTGCTATCATGGAGACATATTGAGAGCCGGGCAGGAGTGGCTATTCAATATTCCAGGATTTAGTGCCTTCAGGCGAGACAGGGAAAGATGGAAAATGATGGGGGCGGGGGTGTGCGGTACAGAATGTTGCTTCTGTCACAATTCTGACAAGAGTATTTTAGGCTGTAAAGAGAAATGAAATCATGTATACCTCCTTGAACAAAGGCAAATGGACAGTACTTCAAAAACAAAATACAGCAAACATAACTACTGGGAGAGCACGATAAACCTTACTATTGGTCCAAAAGACCAAATGCAAATACATGGGCAAATTTCAGAGACATGTAAATTAAATAGGGGAATGAGAAAGAGGTTTTTAACTTCCTCAGCATAGGCTTGGATATTCATTTTGTCAAAGATTTAGAGGGAGCACAATTCTGAAAATGCCCCAGGAGAATATTTGAACAAAGTTTAATACAGAGAATTTTAATCCAGACCTTGCAAGAAAGGGGTGAACCTGAACTGAACTTTAGGGAATGAAGTTGACCCAGTGGGTAAAACATCAATGGTGGAGCACTTTGCAGACAGTGATGGTAAATCAGTTGGATTTCAGATTGTACTGCAAAGGAATAGATATTGGCCCAAAGTTCTGAAAAGGGGAAGGACAATTTTAGTAAGATCAGGTAATGACTTGACCAGAGTGGACTGGAAGCTGACACTTATTGTCAGAGCAGTGTGATACATTTAAGAAAGAGATAGGAAAATCACAGGGAGGACATTTCCCAGGAAGCCACTGCGTGGGACCAAGAATGCAGCGGGCTCTGGACACCAAAGGGCATGGAGGGGGAGATCAAGCGAAACAAGGGAGGCTTCCGGTCTATACTGAAATCTCAAAACAATAGTTTTAATATGGAGTACAGAACGTGCAAGGGGGAGTTTGAAAGACAAAGGAATTAGAAGAGCAAAATGGACCATGAGAAAATAATAGCAGTCAAAATAAAGGAAAATATTTTTAAAAGTTACAGACTCATTCATAATAAAAGAATTATTCAGGAAACAGTAATGCCCATTAAGTGTTATTATTGGAGTGGAGCCGGAGGATTAGGTAGTGGTCAAAATGAATGTGTTGTGTCAGTGTTCACTAGGAAGAGGGACAATGTGGGGACAGAAATCATGGAGGGGTGTTGTGATGTACTTTCAGAAATTAGGACACAGGATGTGATGTTGTGTGTTGTCTTGCTGAATGAAAAGTGGTTATATTTCCAGGGCAGATGAAAAGTATACCAAGTGGTTGAGCGATGCAAAGGATGAAATAGTTGGGTCGCTGACAATAACTTAGAATTCCTGTCTGGCCACAGCAGTTGTGCCAAGTGAGTGTAGATCAGCCAACGTTGCACTGTTATGCAGGACGAAGGAAGGGATAAAAAATGAAAACACAGATCTGTCAAGCTAGTCTCAGTGGTAAGGAAACTATTGAGAAGTGAAATTAGTCTTCATTTGGAAGATAAATCAACAATGTTTAGCACGGTTTTATTGAGAGGAATTCATGTGTAACAATTTGAGAGTAGTTTTCATAGAGATAACTCGATGTCCAGATGATAGCAATAATCAGAACCAATGGGATCCGAGTTAACTTGACAGATTGGATCGAGAACTGGCTGAGTGATGGGAGCAGGGGATAATAGTCATCGGGTGTCTGCGTGACTGGAAATCTATGTCTCCTGGTGTTCTGTAGGGATTTGTGTTGATTTCCGTGCAATTTATCTTACATACCAATGATTGAGACTCAAATTTAGGAGGATTAACCAGTGAATTCACAGATGAAATGAAAACTGTCATGTTGGTAAGTCAGGAGCATAATGGCTTTAGATTTCAGGAGGATATAAAAGGGTTGGTTGTATGTGAAGAGAAAAGTTGCAAATGGAAATTATTCTGAATAAATGTAAGGTGATGTAATTCGGCAGAAGAATCTGTCAGGTATGACGTTTTGAATGGTGGAACCCTGGAAATGCCTGAGGATCTTTGGTGCATGTATCCACCGATCCCCTATAGTACTGTGTCGTCTGGATAAAGAGGCGAAGAAAGTGGGAGGATATTTGCTTTTATTAGCCTAGACATTGACAATGAAGAATGGTGAGATGATACTGGAACTTAATAAAACACTGGTTAGGCCATACTGAAGCGTTGTGTGCATGTTATGGAAGGAATGTGATTACACTGAAGGCAGTATTGATGAGATTTGCCAGGGTCTGTATAAGGTGAGTCTGTGAAAACGGTTATCAATAATGCCTTCTTCATGTTAATCACATCTGTTTATCTCAGTTCCCACAACACGTACCTGGACATGGCATTTCTTTGCTCTTGTGTGACCCGCTGTGTTGAACCTCACAGTAGATTTTGCTGGGGCAATCTACCACTGACTCGGGCTGGGTTAACTGGCTGCTCAGGGTGTAGGTTCCCTTCTTGTTTCTCACTGATGGGTAAGTCTTCAATCCAGTCGTGATTATCTCCCCTCCTTTCTTCCAGGTTACCTTGGTGACGTCAGGGGAATAGTCCATCGCCAAACAACCAAAGATCATTGAACCGGTGTTGTGCTCCTGACAGGAGGAGACCAGGCCATAAAGCGTGGGGGGAGATGGTGTCTCTACAATAGAATGACCAATTGAGCATGTTAGTTTCTGTTAATTTGACCTTATCAGTTACTCAAATGTATCCTCAGTTGTAAACGTTTGCCAGTATGCTCCCGCTGAAGTCGACAGCATAACTGGGGTTTATTTTTGTTTCCTACCAGTTGCTGATCATGATCATTGGTTCGCTCTTTAAAAACATGCCCTAGACCTTGACTATTACCACATAATTTAGGAAGAAGAACATCCTGATGCCACCCCAGTAACTGTTTGAAGATCTCACCAACTGACACTTTCACTGGATTGCTGTGAAGAGCAGAGACGTTTCACAAACTACAAACCAGGGAAATGCAGATTCATCGAAATTCTACAGTGTGTGCAAACAGGCCATTTGGACCAACAAGTCCACACCCACCCTCTGAAAATTAACGCATCCAGACCCATTCCCCTACCCTATTATGCTACAGTTAGCCCTGACTAATGCATCTAGACTCCCAATCACTGAACACAACATTTGCAATTCCCCCAGCTTGCACATCTTTGGACTGTGGGAGGAAACGCACACAGACATGGGGAGAAAGTGCCAACTCCACACAGACAGTCACCCGAGGCTGGAATGGCACCCGAGTCCCTAGCATTGTGAGGCAGCAACACTAACCACGGAACCAGCGTGCTGCCCCACTCGGTGCCGTGCTGCTGGAAATACCCAACAGCTGGCAGTACCCCCGGAGAGAAATCAGAGTGAATCATAGAACATAGAACATTACAGCGCAGTGCAGGCCCTTCGGCCCTCGATGTTACGCTGCCCTGTCATACTAATCAGAAGCCCATCCCACCTACACTATCCCATGTACGTCCATATGTTTGTCCAATGACGACTTAAATGTACTTAAACTTGGCGAATCTACTACCGTTGCAGGCAAAGCATTCCATACCCTTATTACTCAATGAGTAAAGAAATACCTCTGTCATCTGTCTTATACCTATCTCCCCTCACTTTAAAGTTGTGTCCCCCCGTGTTTGCCGTCCCTATACTTGGAAATCAGGTCCAGTGAGCCTTCCTCACTTATCAATGCAAGGCAGAATGTTCACTCTGGGAGGAAGGTCACTGCAGCAGCAGCACAGGCAGGAGCTGAGCACTGGGACGGGGAGGATGGCTGTCACGGCTGAACTCATGCCAATTGTCTGGAAGTTGAAACATCTCATTTACAATTATCTGAATTCTGGAGGCCTCTGAAAATTGGAGGACCATTAAGGTTCAGCGACTTTGGAGTGTTACAGCTGAGTATTTACGTAAATATGACTTGAGAAATGAACAAGTAATCTTTAACTTTAATAACGATCAAACTGACACGCAGTTCACCAGCAAACCTCATCTTTTAAACTAACCACTGCACTTACTCTGTCTAGACCTAAATTTCCACTCACATTGACAAACCCTACCCTGCTATACACCCATTCATGCCCGGAACACACAACCCCTATCACACGAAACACATCCAAGGCAATCCATATTGGTAGTGTAGCTGAGCAGAGAGATCTCGGTGTCCATGTACATAGATCCCTAAAAGTTGCCAGCCAGTTTGACAGAGTTGTTAAGAAGGCATACTTTGTGTTGGCTTTCACCGATAGAGGGACTGAGTTTCAGAACCACTTGGTTAGGCTGCGGCTGTACAAAACTCTGGTATGGTCGCACTTGGAGTATTGTGTACTGTTCTGGTCACCACATTATAGAAAGAATGTGGAAGCTTTGGAAGAGTTCAGAGGAGGTTTACAACGATGTTGTTTGGTATGGCGGGAAGGTTTAATGAGGAAAGAATGAGGGTCTTGAGGCTGTTTTTATTTGAGAGAAGAAGGTTGAGAGGTGACTTAATTGAGACATAAAAGGTAAACGGAGGGTGGACAGTGAAAGTCTTTTTCCTTGAATACTGATGGTTCGCAGGAAAGGACATAGATGACAGATGTCAGAGGTTGTTTCTTTACTCAGAGAGTAGTAGGGCCATGGAACGCAATGCCTGCAACAATAGTACATTCGCCAACTTTAAGGGCATTAAAAAGCTCATTGGATAAACATATGGATGAAAATGGAATCGTGTAGGATAGATAGGCTTCAGATTGGTTCCACAGGTCAGTGCAACATCGAGGGCTGAAGGGCCTGTACTGCACTGTAATGTTCTATGTTCTATATTCCAGATGGACATATGATCTCAATTCCTTTCACTCATTTACACTCCTGCCACTCTGCACCTGGCCTATGGTGAATCTGGCCCTGACTGGACCTGGCACCATCATTTTCACAACCTCTGACAAAAGCCCACTACCCAAGACATGACCTCAGCCCTTGATCACTGACCTCTCATCTTATCCAAGTCAACCTGTGCACATTGCATCCTAGCTCCTTTCGCATCTGTGCTTTACAACCTACCATTTTGCCAGACTCCGAGCTTTGCATTTTGACAACACGTCCACCTGTCACTTCATTACAGTGACCTTCCACCCCCGAAACATCCTGGCACTCTGCCCATCTCTACACTAACCAGCCCGGCATGCTGCTCACCTCTCCATAAACCAGCCTGGCAAAGACAGAACTCCCGTATTTCAGCTCAAACTACCCCTCACCTACCAAGCACAATTCGACCAAATTATCCTGTGACCATTACCATTTACCTTGATGCCACCTTGCCAGACAGAGTGCATGTAAGCTTACCCAGCAGCCTGCCAACACCTCACAGCTTACCAGCCCAAACTCTCCCACATGCCTAATCTAGCCCCTCACTTGCT
This sequence comes from Chiloscyllium plagiosum, assembly GCF_037043375.1. Lineage (NCBI taxonomy): Eukaryota > Metazoa > Chordata > Chondrichthyes > Orectolobiformes > Hemiscylliidae > Chiloscyllium > Chiloscyllium plagiosum. The sequence continues at coordinate 74,941,671 of NW_028270180.1, read as the reverse complement.
CACCACCTTCCAACTTTGAGCCTACTCCACCATAAATTCAGTGAGTCATAAAGTCGTACAGCACAGAAACAGTTCCTTTGGTCCAGCTCATCGATGCTGACCAGAGTTCCCAAATTAAACTAATTCCACTTGCCTGCCTTTGGCCCATATCCATCCAGACCGATCCAGTTCCTGGAGCTGTTCAAATGTCTTCTAAATGTTGGACCTATCTCTGCATTTACCACTTCCTCTGGCAGTTCATTCCAATGTTTTGGACAGTTACAACATGAAGCCCCAACTCCTGCACTCAGTGCTCTGACCAATGAAGGTACATGTGCCAAACACCTTCAACACACTAGCTACTTGAGACAACGCTTTCAAGAATCTATGAGTCTGAACCCTCAGGGTCCTCAGTGTTCAATATCACTACCCAGTGCATTACCATGAACTCTGTAGGTTGTGACATGATTTGTCTTCTCAAAAAGCAACACGTCGTATTCATTTAAATTACACTCCATCTGCCACTCCTCAGCCCATTGGCCCAGCTGATCAAGATCTCATTGTACGTTTAGATAACTTTCACTGCCAATTATACCACCAATGTTGGCGTTACGTGCAAACTTACAAACCATGCCCATTCAATGTTTTCATGGCTTTCAACCAATATTGTACCCTGTTTGCCTTTCTCCCACATATCCGGAGCATTTTTTTAAGGATTGAAGGAATCTACCTCATTATTGAAATCATTTAATGTGTTGTCCTTAATCAATTTCTGTGGTGGAGAATACCAAAGGTTCACCATTCTTTTGCTGAACAGTAAACAATCAGGATCAATGTTATCGGTGTGTTGGGAAGAATGGTGAGCAGCAAGTTAATAATGATCCCATGAATGGAATAGCCTTCTAGAGGGTCCGAGGGGCCTTCTTCAGCTTCCATTTTGCATGCTGACATGTCCCTTCAGCAGCATGTTCCAAAACTGTGATTCTTGAGGATAAGGGCGCACATGCATGTAAATGCTTCACCTGAAAGCTCTCCTCCTTTCTCTGCCGTTTCCTCTTCCTCAATCACAGCCATGGGACTCACTTCCTAACAGCGCTGTGAATGTGCTAATACCACACAAACTTCAGCAATTCAAATAGGCTGATGATAACTGGTTTCCCAAGGCGATATAAAAAGTCTGACACTTCCACACCTGTCTAGAGATTCAAACAACCGCTGGAAGAATTGAAAATTACTTGAGGCACTTGTGTGTCTACACAAGATGACGTGGTTTCCTTTTGTGTGATTTGACTGTGTTTTCACTGAATGAACAGAGCTATTTCTTAATCATATAATAGGAATGAAGCTTCCCTCATTTTTAGCAAGGCAATCACACATTATATTTCTTTATTCCAGGGAAGTACAGTGTTAAACTTATGGAATATGATGATTGAGATGTTTCAATTGGAAATTGTCAGAGATTTAAAGTTTACTTTCATGAGCAATTAATTCCAGCCTCATTGTGTCACAGTACTCACAGGAATGTCTTTCAGAAATGGTGTCTCCCTTTGTTACGGGCAGTGGAATCAGTAAATCTGGGATAGTTTTTGCTTGTTAATCAAAGGTGTTGAAGAGTTTTAGCCAAAGGGAGACCTGTAGATTTAGCTCACAGATGCTCCATGATCTAAGTAAGTGGTGTAACAGCTCGAGGGGCTGAGTGCCCTTCTCTTGCTCCTACCTTCCTATCATTGTGCCATTCATTAAGCTAGCACTGGCGGTGAACACTTTGTATTAAAATATTTCAACAAATTAATTGTTTCACACATGTTTTAGAAAAACCTTCTGTTGATTATTTGGAATGGGCTCATTGACATTCTCTATCTGAGTGATCAAAATAACTTCCACCCAATTACAGCATCCACTGCGCTCTGGGGTGTGTTGTTACTTCATAATAGTTTCTTGTGAAACTACAGCTCAAGATCAGGGCGGTCAAATTCAATGATTCTCTGATATTTAATATCTCTGAACATTCGCAATTTGTTCAAATGCATCTTTTCTCTGAAGAACGTGCTTCATCGAACACAACTTTTTTCAATGAAGCAACAAGCTTTAAATGCTAGAAAACCAAAATAAAGACAGAAATCTCTGAAGAAACTCAGCAGGTCTATCAGCTCCTGTGGAGAGAAGGCAAGGTTAACCTTTCGCATCCAGAGACACCCCTCCCCCCCGCTCTTCACCAAATTGTTTTCATGTTTTTGGCACAAGAGCTCACACCTGTTGAGATAAATAGTGATTATGTCGGCTTCACTCCTGTTGGAAAAAGAATTCTTAGCAGAGGTACTGGATGGTCTGAGATAGCAACTGAAGACCAACTGAAAAGCTATCACCATCTGCAGCAAGTGTTGAATTCAGTGGAACTCCCACCGTACTGAACAATCAAATTCAGCTACAGCACTGGTTTAATATAAAGTAAAACAGCCTAAGCATAATCTCATCAAATATGCTTCGAAAATGATTCATTCTGGATTAGTTATAAATAATATTGTCATAACAGCAAGTCAAAAGCTGGGATTTCTTTGAGCACGTTCTCCATTAACCCCATATAACGATGCCCAAAAGCTTGTGAACAAATATTGATCTGGAAAAAGCTGCTAACCACCAGAATTCTGTTTAATATCTAAGAGACACAAGTCAGGACAGCGATTGAATAGATTTCATTGGCCTCTGTGAGTGGAATTCCAACAAACACCCAAACATGTCAATCTGCTTTCTTGCACTGAAGTAACCTGTTAAGAGATTGTGTTACATATCTCCCTAACAGGTTGTAAGTGAACACAGGCCACCTGGCACAGAATCAGGGACTCTACTACAACATCACAACAGACCTGAACACAATGAGCTTGACACTATCACGGAGAACACAGCCCACCTGTTTTGACAATACATAAACCATGTTAGTTATTATCACCTTCCAACAATCAGGGATTGTTCCAGAATTTACGTACAATGAAAGTTACATTTCAACATTTATCCAAGAATGCTTTGACAGCAGCTCCAAATTGTTTAAACTCTATGGGAACTACAGAGGAATAAATCTAGGAATTACACTGCCATCAATTCATTGTCACTGGATTCCAACCTAGAACTCCCTTCCTCTTTCCCCTGTGAATGTTGCTGTACCAGACGGTCTACTTAGTTTGGAAAAGATTAAAATGTTTTGAAGTGTAATATGACCGTTGCCAGTGACATTAAAAGCTGATAATAGGTTTTCAAATAATAAGATGCAAAAAAATTCTGATTCTACATTGTGCCACGGAACATGTCTTGCATAACTAAGGCACAAAGAAAATATACAGCATATTTACCTCTGCCTCGCTCAATCAAATATCTCTTGTTGCCAACAACCAATTTCAAAACACTTGGTATCTGCCTTTTGTTCCTGAAACGTTCGTTATGATTGGAACAACTTAGTCAGGGCTCTCAATTCTGAAGCACCTAATCGAATATTGTATTTCTGGCAGATAAAAGTGGTTTTGAAGCTCAAGATAAAATTGAACTGTCTGAGATTCAGGTATCCGAACTGGACAATTTACAAATGGTCAGGACCGTTGACAAGTTAGTCGGAGATAGCACTGAAACAAACTGCACAACAGACTTAATCCTAGAGGATACATTGCTCAACTCCTCACGTCAAACATATTCACTGTAATTGAACATTCATCAGAGGAACTAACCAGTGGATTAATGTGAATGAGAATGTGTTCACAATGAACATAAATAACCACTGAGTTAATAAACTTAACAAGTCATTGTATTTAACAAAATTATTGAGGTGGGAAATATCGCCAATTAAAGCCCAGATCCGGAGGAAATGGATTATTCTCTAAATTATTTTTACATATTCTTAAAACGTTCCTTGAATTGTGGAGATTTTGCATGCACTGCATAAAGTCAATACTGCATTCCAGTGTGGAAAGCATTTCTGTTGAAGGAATTAGGGCAAGGTCATTTTCTTGTTAACTGCTTTTAATGAACGAAAATAATTAAAAAGGTATGAATTGAAAACATGCTTCTGTCTGGAGTTGTCCACTTTAACAGATGTCTAAGTAAATGTGGGCACTGCTGCCTCACAGTTCCACGTACCCAGGGTCGGTTCCAGCCTCGGGTGACTGCCTATGTGGAGTTTACACAATCTCCCCTGTGTCTGTGTGGGTTTCCTCCCACAATCCAAAGATGTGCATGTCAGGTGAACTGGTCAAGCTATATCGTCCATCGTGTTATGTGCATTAGTGGGGGTAAATATAGGGTAGGGGAATGGGTCTGGGGGGATTACTCTTCAGAGGGTCGGTGTGGACTTCTTGGGCCAAATGGGCCGATACATACTGCAGGAAATCTAATCTGAATGATTGACACACTTAACTAATGTGAGCAATTCCTTCCGATCGCTACATTGCAATAAATCGGTCAAGTATATTAATTAAAATAAATATTAATCTATTTTCAGTGTCTGAATAAACAATGTGCTCTGTTTTCCTCTAGTTCGTCTTCTGCAAATTTGTGAACTCTGCATCTGTCTGAACACATCGATGTAAAATGAATTCTCTGCGTTTGCAGCAAGCACTCCCATGGTTTTAAGAGTAGGGTTCCTACAGTATTGAAACAGGCCATTTGGCCCAACAACTCCACACTGACCCTCTGAACAGTAAGTAGCCCAGCCAGAACCATTCCCCCTAATTTATATTTACCACTGGCTAATGCACCCTAACCTACACATCCCTGAACACTATGGCTGTGCTAAGTTGCACAAATCACCGGACCTGCACATCTTTTGGACTGTGGTAGGAAACCAGATCGCCCGAAGGAAACCCACGCAGACACAGGGAGAATGTGCTAACTCCACACAGGCAGTCACCCGAGGGTGGAATCGAATTTGGGACCCTGGCACTGTGAGGCAGCAGTGCCAACCACTGAGACACCATGCTGCCCTGCGAGTTCATGAGTGGATTATTTTAATGAATTCAAAATTTGGCGTTGGTCACATAATTCACGATAGCAGTTGTTTCCAAAAGAATGACTCCTCAGTTGATATTTTGTTGTAAAATGTAACTATTTATTTAAAATGCACAGATTGGGAACAATCTAAAGCACTGTGCAGATTACATAATTCAGTTAATATTTTATTTTTATCCTGTAAATCCAGTTTAATCAGGGACATCACAATTAATTAACTCAAGTTACGTGTGAAACTGATCAAAGCAGTGAAACTGACCTGTTCTTCATAGAATTGAGCAGAATTTCCAAATGGTCTTTGCCAATGATCTTTTCCAGCCAGAAAAATATCTTTGTAGTGTACAACGGAATTGAAAGGTGTTTCTTGATCAATTATAACACGGTCATGACATTTTTGCTCAAGAGCAAGAACTATTAGAACATTAGACTTCTGAAATTCTATTTATATTTCTGTATAACTTGTAAACTGTTTAAAGACAGACCTTGTAACTGAACTAGATAGCTGAGTTCTGAATGTGTATTGTAAAGCATGGATTAGATTAATCCTTAATTATTTATTTTAAGTAAAAATGGCGCCCGAAGGTATCTGTTTTCCCTACATTTCTAAAACCTTTGCGATTTGCCTTTCACTTAATAATAGGTTTTATGAAATTTCAACTCGCATGCTGATTGCATTGAATGAGGAACCAGGAGCGGTTCACTGTCACCAACCATGTTAACATTGCAAAAACAATGTAGAAACCAAAAACGGTTTCCCAAATATAACGTATTTAATGTTACCCAAGCACAGTCCTTCCTCAACAGATAAACGATCACCAGATCACAACACGGTGCAGCAGAACTAGCACTGCAAACATTTTCAACAGAACCAAGAACATGATGCAAACTCACAAAAAAAACAAATTGAAGTCTAACAAAGCTGCTCAGAATCCAGCAAACTAATGATTAAATTGAATAGAAATAACAAGTCATAACAGCAACCTTGTTTGTGAGGGGACTTAACACTTAAAGCTGTAACGTTTCTGGCAACAGTTCAATTTATTTCCAACCTGCACACCCTTCTTGATCGTGACAATCCTGTGCAGCGCACAGTAGAGCGGTTGAAGGCATATATTGATTAATCACTTCATGGTCAAAACAAAATTACTGAATGAACAAATATTACCACATTATAATTTTAAGTTAGTTTCAATTATGTAATCTGATCAATTCTGCAGTTTCAGATTTTAATCCCAAATGTTATTTGAATAAGGCTACTCAAAACAAAATTCAGCTGGTTTACAATTCGAACTGAGTTTTTTTTTAAAAAAAAACACTTCCGGGTTTCTGCCTTCGGTTGTTTTTCAGACTGTTACAAATGGATGTAATGTTTTCAATCAAGCAGAGAAAAATGTGTCATATAAGTTTAACAAATGCAGAAATGATTCGTGAAAAAAACAAAAGAACTTCACAAATATTGGCAATGAAAAGTAATCCAGAGTGTCAATCTCCTCACCAGAAAGAAAACACCAATTACAGAAAGCATGAAAACGCTGATCAATTTCACAAACTAAATAAGAATTCAATCAACTCAATTCAACAGAATCAAGGAAAATAAAATCAGAATCCAATAAACTCAAGACAACATATTTAAATGAAAGATAATCAGAATCCAACCAATTCAATTCAACAGAATAAAATAAAACAATTTCAAAAGCCAATCAACAGAATTCAACAAAACCAAGTAAAAACAAAGTCAGAATCCAATCAACACAGTTCAAACTGAATCAACTAAAACAAAGCCAAACTCCAATCAAATCCATTCAACAGAATCAAGTAAAACAAATTCAGAATCTAATCAACAGAATGAAATACAGCACCGCAAGAAAATTTTGTGACAGTTTCTAACCTGCTTGTCATCAACAAAATTAACAAAATAAATAAGAAAATATAACCATGGTAAGAACACATATTCAAGAAATGAATAATGATATTTTAGCATGTTTGGTAATATCTCGAACATCTTTGAATTCTTAGTGTTTGTTATTGATAATAAAACTCACAGTCAGGGTGACACTGACATTAAACATTATTTATAGCTGACTGATTAAGAGACATTAGGTGTTTCAAGTAACCCAGCCACACAGAATGCCCATCTGATTAAAAAAAAGAGATACTGACTCCATCATCCCCACTGTAACTATTTGCTGAGCCTTAACTGAAGTCTGTAATCAGTGTTAACAAAAATCAATCCGAACCAAACCAAACTCAGCACAGAATCTGAGTTTCGTTTAATTCAGAAATTAGTCACATGAATAGAAAGTTTTTAAAAAGTCACTAAGAAAGTTCAAGGGTCTTACCTGAAGTCACTGTCACCATGGTCCCCTGGCCCCAGTAATCAAGATAGTCACAGTGTTACATTCTCTGGACTGGGTCACACAATAACTAGCTCTGCGTAAAACAAATCAAAAATTTACCATCATTTTAAATTTTCAGAACCACAGGCAAAATAAAGTCACGATAAAGCTTCATCACATAATTGCGCTAGTGAATTCTGATCATTCTTGATACATTTTAATACTGATTTATATTTCACATAGTAACACATGAGCTGATTCTCAAAATCCCCAACTGGTGTGTCGATAATTACCCAACACTTTTACAAATTAAATGGCATTAAACCGCACAGAACTAATACTGCACTGCAAGTTAAGATGGTTTGTAGAAGTAATCACTGATTAGTTTCTGACAATGGAGGCTGAATAGGTTTTTGTATTGATCATAATTGCAGTGTCACTCCAGCTATATCACTGTGAGACACGTTGTGTCAAATACTATGACAGGCTGTAAACTGTAAAATGCAGATAATTTCTTCACTCCCTAGAAAGCAGTGATTCAGACTCCTCTAAAAATGATTCAGTGTGTTATTCCAGCTTTTACTATTCATTGTATTTTGAAAGCTTGGAATACTTTTCCAGGTTTGGTCTGCATTGAACTTGACAATCAACACGAAGAAGGTAGAAAAAAATTATACATTTGTACAAACTAGCACTACTAGAGGGCGTTTAAATTGCATCTCACATTATTTCTCGCTCCTGCCATGGTAGAAATCACCAATTTGAGGTAAACACTTGTCAGTGGTTTTTGTATTAGGATGTCGCTGTGCACAACACTGTGACCCACTGTAGTATCACAATGATGTAGACCAGTACACTCATTCTCTGTTCTTTACTCGAGGTCTCAATTTTCATTTGAAAGAGCCATTTAGTACTGATCATGTTCAGAATTAATGCCATAGTTGACATAACAATTAGCAGTGATTTCCTGATCTGTCAGATATATTAAAACTAACATTTTTTTCCGAGCATTTACTTGATGGAAGTGTTAGCGCTTCATATGACATGCACAAAACATTGTCCCATTGTGTCAGCAGTTTGCTAGTTTAAATGGTACATTTCCTCTTTGATAGTTTTGTAAGAGGCAGCCTGAGGTCTGCTTCAGATTGCAGTTGGTATAATTGCATTTAAAACTCGTACTGACCGTCAGTTTATGATGGAATTGACAAAATGTTCCGTCGAGCTGTTTTTGAATGGGTCCAGCCCTGGTTCCTCTCGCTGTGGTCTCTTGCACAGTAATAGATGGCGGTGTCTTCGATCTTCAGGTTCTCCATGTCCAACGCGAAAATGTTGTTTGAAGTGTCTTTGGACGCGGTAAATCGATCCTTAATCGCTGGTGCATAGTTATTGCTGTTTGAATTATAGTAGTACAGCAGCCACTCCAGACCCTGTCCGGGAACCTGTCGGACCCAGTACATGCTGTAGTTGCCAAGATTGAAGCCGCTGGTTTTACAGGTCAGTTTCAGGCTGCCTGCGGGACGGCCAGTCTCTGCCTCTGGCTAGGTCAAAACAACCTCCGACTGGACACCTTTAAAAAAGAAAATAAATAAACCTTGAGCATTAATGTGGATGAAATGATGGGTGAGTCTTTTACATTCCTGCCGTAGACTAACATTGATACAGAAACAAAGAGAGACTTGAACAAAAAACACTCACATGATAAGAAAGTCAGTAACAAACTGAGAAAAATTGTCGACACAATCATTCTGATAACATGTGGGAAGCGGTTCTGTAAAGATCTTTCTAAACAAAGCCGACCCAGGAGTGTTGAATTAAGGTCTCGTGCCCAGGATTTATATGGCCATCGAAAAGGGCAGGCTTACAGCTTCTGCCTGTTGGTTTCCTGCTGGAGGCTGATACTGGATCCTGGTATCAGCTTGCACAGCCCGAACACATGGTGTCATGCATTTACATGAGGTTTTGCTTAAACATGGACACATACACATCTTGGGATATTTGTTTTGCTGAATATCTTCTTTGGAGTAAATTTGAGTAGCTTCAGGTCTGTTTCACATGACAGTTACATGTATTTTGTTTTAAAAATAAACAAATTCAACTGGAAGTTAGCTCACTTTATTTCTACATTCATTCACAAGCAGATAAAACTAAAATTAAAGTTCAAACATATTACCAGCCAATAAAACAGTTGAGTTTTTCTTCCCTGGATACTGCAAGTCTCTGTCGCACTACAAAATAACATGTAATTCATACGAAACATTTCAGAATTCAATTTAGACAACTGAATACAGAGCGTGTCCAAAGTGATTATATTTAGAATATTCAATTAGAAGTTAACTCCCTTTCATCCTACATTCCACCACAAGCAGATAAAGCTAAAAAGAACTTCAATAATATGATTAACCAACAAAATGAATGACTTTATTTTTGCTGTCACTCAAAGTCTCTCTCACATTACAAAATAACATACCATTTCTAATTTGCGTTTCTAAATTCAGTTTAGGCAACCTAATATGGAGCATGTCTAAAGTGATTATGTTCAGAATGTGAGTGTATGTCACTAAACAGTTTGGACCCGGAGATTAGAAGCACCTCCTTACATTGCAGAATGTCTCTCCCTGCATCTATTTTTTTTTCAAATTGCTCCGACATTAAAATGCACAGTAAAGGAAAGCTGTGTGCCTGAGAAACAAAATATGAGTCCGCAGTGATGCATAACACCTAGGTAAACTTTTGAAAAAGCATCTAATAAACTAGAACAAGACAGTCCATAAGTTTTTTTAAAAAATCCTCAACGTCTAAACCATTGCATGTAACAGTCTGGGTAGATCAGGAATGATTGGTTAAATTAGACAGTATCACAGTAATAATTACCACGAATGTAGGTTATAAACAGTACATTTCTCTGCTCACTGATAACTCTGACAGGGCAGTTAACTCATAAAAATCAGCAAATATTCGCGGTTACACTACAGCAGTGTTAACCATGTATAAAGGGCACACTTAGTTTTAATGAGATGCATGAATCAGAGAATGGTGTAACAAGTGATGTGAGTTTGAACCAATTCAATTTTGTTAATTTACTTTGAGATGATAACAAATGTTCCTGCAATGTGGGATTTTGGATCCATTAACTTCATATTCAGGACCTTTAAAGATACTCAGTAAACAGGCTGAACTAACTAGAACGTCACTGCATTCAATGTCCTGTTTTCTGATAGCCATCCAGTGAATGCTGTATTCCTTTCCTTTTTAAAGAAGAAATGCCAAGTGAAATGTGTCCATTGTGAGAAAATGGGAAAATATAGTTTGTTTGGTTGGACTTTACTTTAGTTGATTCATTTTCCCTTTAATCGGCCAGATACAATAGTTGGCAGCAATTAAGCTGACTGCAGAAAAGGTTCTTAGGTTCCCAGTTTCATTTACTGGAAGCAGGTGGAGTTTCTGTAGTGGATCAGAGATATATTGTCTCACTGTTGACCAGTTGGCGGAAAGCAAACTGCAAACTATAACGACCGCCTCCGCAGAAACAAATCAACTCAGCAACAATGCTGGAGAAAAGTTTATTTTCAGTTGTGTAACTTGGAGAACTAGTCACTCCTCTCATTGAAGGAAATGTTCGCAGAATCTCAGATACAACCTTAACATCAACAGTTCATTCAAGGATCACTACAGCACTGTTTAGTATTGAGAAAAATTGATAAATAGTCATAGAGTCATGTAGTGATACAGCATGGTTACAGACCCTTCGGTCCAACCAGTCCATGCCATTCATAATCCCAAACTAAACTAATCCCACCTGTGTGTACTTGGCCCATATCCTTCCAAACATTTGATAGTCATTTACTTATCCAAATGTCTTCTATAGGTTGCAAGTATCCACCACCAGATCATCCCACACACAAACCATTCTTTGTGTAAAAAGTTGTCTCTGATATCTTTTTTAAAATTTTCTCCTCTCATTGTAAAAACATGTTCCCTATTGTTGAAATCCCCCACCATAGCGAAAATACGCCAATGTCTGGGTCAAAAATTGAAAACAATCCCAGCTCCAAACATTTACAAAATATCATTATGGATCTTCCTTGAGTCCAAAAAAGATTGTCCCCTTTGATCAATGATTTGTAAAATTTATTCGCGTATCTAATGCAATGTTCGTTTTCAAATAACTTTTGAAATGCAAATGGTTCACATCAATCGTATTAAAGTAACAGTCCGTGTGTTACTCCACACAAACAAAAAAAAAACAAGTTTGTTGACATGAGTTGCTCTGAGGAAGTCTACGATGAATTATTTTATCAAACAAAATCATTTCCAATGTTGTGAGTGCTCGTCTATCTTCTGTGCAATGATCTGAATTTAAGTTGTGTCTGACTGCAGATGAAACTGGCTGATCTGGGTAAAAGTACAGTTTGTGCCTTTCACATTGTTAATGTATATTACTGACTTGATTTGAATAAAGTGATGTTGTCCCAGGCATCGTCTGGCACCATTAATTAGACCATGAATTTCCACATCGCTAGCCAGAGGGTCAGGTGGAGTTTATTGATATGTGATATTTTTTAAACGAAAACTTCGTACATTTCCGGTATGAATCATGTAAATTAGAGCCATTCACCTTTCCACTCATGGCTTTATAATGAGGTCACCCTCCCCCACCCCCCCACCCCCGCCCCCCGAACTCTCACCGTCCAGTGAAACAAGTTCCAGTCTATCTGGATTTCCAACGGTAACTTTGTTCCCTCACATTCTGCTGTTAAAGATCCTCCTGCCACCCCAGGTCCGCAGACAGTGTCCCTTGATACTAGTTCAAAGAAATGAAAGGAACTTGTCCCACCAAATTGTTCAATTTTATTTGGCTTCAAACACCATAAAAAATAAATGTTCATGTCATTGCTGATTTATGGGAGAATTCCGTTTACACAATATCTGCTGAAATACCTGCAGTACCATCCTGAATCTGGTTCGCAGGTTCACCTGTTGCTCACAAATGCAACCAGACATCAGGGAACAGTGTGTGGGATATAGGTAAAGTAGTGTTACTTCTGCAATTATAATTACTTATACAAAGTAAACGAACTCACACCAGTGTGTAATTGTTTCAGCCAAGAGCTGAGTCAACAAGAATGGAAACTATATGGAGGAAATACATAATTGTTTTGTTTTAGCTAAAATTGTATGCAAGAATGAAACGTGACTGCAAAACAATGGTAAATATTACAGACGAATAGATAAGATGCTGCGAGGGGAGCAAGTTATGCTAGATACGCCTGTATAAACAGTGGGAATAAACATCTGTTTCCCACTTTTACAGAAACACTGGAGCAAACCCCAATTAAAAGGGTCATAAGGATCAGTATGGTAGGGGAAGGCACAGATGGAGGGAGTAGATAATGGTGAAGAAAGGATATGCCTAACAATGACCCACAGCAGGATAAGGTCAAACGGACTTGTGAGGCCAGAAATAAGCACTTTGTCACAGACAAGGCCGGATAAGGCAAGATGATAAACAGGAGTAATGGGTGCTGGTCTTAGGGAAGTGGAAGATGTAAACGGGGAAGAGCAATGGGTTAAAAAAAAGAAACCAAATTACATAAATATTGTGTATTAGTTGAATTCAGTGTGTGTGTCCCTGCCTTGTCGACAGTGGACATCACACCCTCTTGCAAGAGTAAAATAAAGAGCACTACTGATTCAGATTTTGTCTCGGACTGAAACAATTGAAGTGTGTGAGCTTTGTTTCTCACAAGTGAACATCGTCCACACCCACCCCTCCACCCTTCCCTTCTGTACTTTTCACTTTGTGAAATCCGTGTTGTCAATAATCAGTTAAAAGAAAGATTTTAAAAACTTTCTTAATTCATTTGCTGATCTTGGCTGAGTAAAGGTATGTTGCTGTCAGCATTTCTGGGGAACATGTCTGCATTTTTTTCATGTAAGATTACAATGATATTAAGTCAAACATTGTCAAAATGTCCTCAGAAACAACATTTAGAAATGAGCGCCTCACCACCTGTTTGAATATTTATACAGTTCTGCCCCTACGTTTTTCCCCATACGCCAGGATTTACAGCATTGGAGATCATATCTATGTTGATAATGGATTAGACCGGACAGAATGTTCCCGAATATTTACAGTGCTATCACCTGCAGGGTTATGGACAACATGCTATAAAGTGGGTGTTGGCTGGAAGGCTCTGTCTTCACGTGATACAGGTGCGATGGGCGAAGTGATCTCTCTCTGTCGTGAAAACTTGCTACTACTCTAAATTCAGCTTTCCTACTTTGTCTCGTTCAGAGGCTCTAATTCACATGATTCATACCGGAAATATTCCAAGCCTTCGGTTCAATGATATCAATAAACTCCACCTGACTCTCCGGCTAGTGATGTGGAAATTAATGGTCGAATTAATTGTGCCAGACGATGCCTGGGACAACATCACTTTATTCAACTAAAGTCAGCAATATACATTAACAATGTGAAAGGCACAAACTGTACTTTTACCCAGAGCAGCCAGTTCCATCTGCATTCAGACACAAAATTCAGACCACTGCACAGAAGATAGACGAGCCCTCACAACATTGGAAATGATTTTGTTTGATAAAACAGTCCATCATAGATTTGCTTAGAACAAATCGTGACAACAAACTTGCTTGATTTTTTTTGTGTGGGTTAACACATGATATGTTACTGTATTCCGACTGATGTGAACCATTTGCATTTCAAGTTATTTGAAAACGTCCTTCACAACAGATATGGGAGCAAATTTTGAAATCATTGATCAAAGGGACTTTTTTTTGGACTCAGGGAAGATCCATAGTGATATTTTGTAAATGTTTGGAGCTGTGATTGCTTTAAATTTCTAACTAAGACATTGACATACAGTGGACAACATCACAATTTGCTGTAATATGAAACTCGCAACCACTGTGAACCATCGCCTGATGGTTCAGAATTTAACAAGGACCGAGCAAGTTTCGTGGAATGGACCGACGAGTGATACATGAAAATTAACAAAGGCATTTCTGAAATGATTAATTTAGCTAGGAAGAATGCAGAGACACAAATTCACATCTCTGTTTGCATTTCAATACACTATAAATTACTTTTCTATTACATCCTAAAATACTTGTGTCTTTGTTCATATTTAATACACTCTATCTTGTTCCAGGGTTAAGATAGTTTCTTTATTTATTTCACTCAAGACTGTATGCTGTATTTTTGCCTCAGTATTGACCAAATTCGGTTTGGTGCCAGCTTATATCACTTGAGCTGCTTTTTCAGGAAGTGAATCTCTCCACCTGTTATGTCAAAATAATCTGTTCATGCTTCGATCGAAATAAATCCTTTTAATATCATCCCAAATTCAGGCTCGGTTATTTAGTATTTATTCGTTGGAATTGAACAGGAATATGATCGGCTGTTCTTGGTGGAGTGGGAGAGGGAGTTAAAGTGTTCAGCCACGGGGCCGTGAGGTTGGTTGGCACGGGTTTCCCAGAGATGTTCTCTGAAATGATCTGCAAGTTAGTGTCCTATCTCCCTGATGTGGACGAGACCACATCAGGTGGAACAGACACAGTGGATGACATTTGTGGAAGTATAGATAAATTTCTCTGGGATGTGGAAGGATCATTTGGGGCCTTGTCGGAGGTGAGGGGAGAGGTGTGGGCGCAAGTTTTGCACTTTCTGTGGTGACAAGGGAAGGTGACAGGGGTGGGGAGTGGGCTGGTGGAGGGGCATGGACCTGACGAGGGAGTCACAGAGGGAATGGTGTCTCCGGAAAGCAGATAGGGGTAGGGAGGGAATTATACCCGAGTGATGGGGTCTGTTTAGAGGTGGTGGAAGCAGCGGAGGATGATATGATGTATGCAAGGTTGGTGCATTGGAAGTTGAGGACCAGGAGGGCTCCCTGTTGCGATTGGAGGAATGGGGTTCAAGGGCACCATTGACCATGTGGGAGGAGAAATTGCAGTCTTTGAAAAAGGAGGTTATCTGGGATGTTTTATGGTGGAACTGGTCCTCCTGGGAGCAGGTGCAGTGGAGGCAGAGGAATTGACAATAAGGGATGGCATTTTTACAGGAGGTCGGGTGGGATGAGTGTAGTCCAGGTAGCTGTGGGAGTCAGAGGGCTTGTAGTAAATGTTTATTCGGTCACTGTAGATAGAGGTGGAGAGGTCTAGGAAAGGGAGGGAGGTGTCCGAGATGGTCCCTGTGAAGTTTAGGTCAGGGTGGAAGGTCTTATTAAAGTTGATGAACTGTTCAATCTCCTAGTGGTAGCATGAGAAGGCGTTGATACAGTCATCAATGGAGCGGTGGTAAAGGTGGACAATGATACCTTTGTAGCTGTGGAAGATCGACTGCTCCACATATCTGACGAAGAGGCAGGCATAGTTGGGGTCCATACAGGTGTCCATGGCTCCCCCTTTGGTTTGGAGGAAGTGGGAGGATTGAAAGGAAATGTAGGTGAGGTTGAGCATGTACTGCTTGGTTGGCGTGACAGGAAGAAACGGAGGGCTTCGAGGCCGACATCATGATGTTTGGATGTGTACAGGGCCTGGACATTCTGTTCATTCTGGGGCTTATCAATAGCTTGCAGTTATTATGGAACTGCAAGGGCAATGGCTGGGAACTCGGAGAAACCAATGTTTAAGTCTTCTGCTTGAAGCACATTTTGACCAGAACATTTAAATACCACAAAGCTCACTGTAGGAAATGCCAGGACTGCAATTTTTAATAATATTTGAAACTTTGTTAAAAATAGGGATTTTTAGTCATAGTTTCTGAAATAATCAGGAAAATAATTAACCGTTAGAACAAGCTCTTTCAAAGAGAGAGGATTTGCAAAGTTTGAAACCATACGGTGCTGTGGTTTATTTGAATTCAATGTCGGTCACAGTTAGATACAGCCAAGGTGATCTCTCCAAATATTGGTTCTGACATACCAACATACCTGTCTGCACAAAACTGTATTATTTGTTTAGTTGATCAAAATTTAGGAAACAGATCAAACAGAATGTATTCGGCTGGGAAGGTGATGGATACAGAAGACAGAATCAAAAACTGGGAACGTTAAATCTGAAGAGAGAGTAACAAGTAGTACAAGATCAAAGACATGACAAGGTGCATGTCGATATGTCCCAGACCTTAGTGAATCGAATGAGCTTGTTAGATGGTTGAGAGACTCGTCCAATGATGTCCTGGAATCAGACCGCGAAACAGAGATCAAAAGGTCTATTTGCAAATGTCACTTCAATGTGATCACTTCATACTCTGTGTCCTGATATAGGCCACATTGGCAGATGTTTCCGCCAAATTGCATCCCCTGGGTTTATTTTCTGATCAGAAGTGAGATGTGTGGCTTGCTGCTGGCACATAGAAACAGGAAGTTGCACGCCAGCTGAGAATAATACATCAGGCGCTACTTTCCGTATTATCAACACAAACAGTCTTCCTACCTCTGAGGGTGAACACACACTGACAGTGTCAAGAACAAATGGACAGCTTGTTGTTGGTCTCAACATTGTATTCAATTCCATTCCTATTTCCCAGAATGAAACAGAAGAGACACAAGGTTATTTCAGCCCGAGTAAATTATCTGTCAGAGAGATAAGAAGAGTTATCATCGGGTGAAAGGAGCTAAATGACAATGTGTAGTTTCACTCATAAACCTATGTTTCAAAGTAGAAAACTTGGGGGAAGTTAATAAGTAAATCTTCGAAACAGCATTCATTAAAAGTTGGAATTGTAAGGTTTAAGCAATAAAATTCAGCATGGCTTTGGTGGAAATGATATCATATCGGAAGTGTTTGATTCTGTTTTCCGTAGAGGAAATGAGATATGACATCGGGTGTAAAAAGTGGATGTAATGCTTCTTGACTTCAATCAGGTTTTTGACCAGATCTTGCATCTTTAATATAGTAAGGGTTCATGGGAGCTGGTGCAGTTTGGCAAATGCATCGAAGGTTTATTTGTTGGCAGAAGGTAATGTTCGAAGGTAGTCATTGTGAAGACATCTTGTGTCCAGTGGCTTACTATATGACTTGGTGCTGGATCCTTTGCTGTTTGCAGCGTATATGAACGATCTAGTCAAGAATGTAGCAATTTTGATCAGTAACTTCAAAGATGAGGTGAAAAACGTTTGGTTTTGCAATTAGTGAGGAGGAAAGCCAGTGTGACATCGATGGCCTTGTCTGTCGGAGAGAAGAATTGAAAACAGAACATTATATCCTAAAGTCTGTGAAGTAAAGTATTTTCGAGACTAACAATTTAAGCGAATATACGATGCATTGTTGGAATCTACACAATAAAATGGATAAGCAATCTTCTGTTGTGAATATCCACATCATGGAGTGGGGGTTGGAGTTATAGTCTGGAGATATTGTGACTAGACCATTCATTCAGGAAACAGGGGTCTGAGCCCACAGTGCTGCCATATCAAGTCGTGAATTAAAGTTGATAATTAAACAACTTATTGAAGGAATAAGCTCCAAAGATTTTCCCTTGCTCTGCTTTGGAAAGCACAAAACATCAGCACAAAAGTTAACGCTGAAGCATTCACAGCAATCTTCAGCCAGAAGTGCCAATTGTCTGATCCATCTCGGCATCTTCCATAGATCACCAATATCACAGATACCTGTCAGCAGGGAATTCAGTTCTTTGTCCATGTTTAAATCATGTCTGTAATTCAGACATGAGCTGAGTAGGCCTTGCGTAACCCACATTTACGCAGGTTATTGCTGAGCTAGTGCTGCTTGATAGCACCTTCCTACATCTAACTCATGATTGAGCATGGACTGATGGGGCAGTAATTCGCCAGGGTGGTTTGACCTATTTTCTGTGCACAGGACGTGCCTGGCCTATTTTCCACATTGTCGATGCCAGTGTTTTAGCTGTACCGGGATTGCTTGCCTCGCACAAGTCATCAGGTATTATTGCCAGAATTTTGTCGGGCTCCATAGCATTTGCAGTAACCCCTGCCCCCCACCCCCCCCGCCCAACAGTGTCTTGATTTCACATGGAGAGAAGCGAATGAGGGGAGAGTGCAGCCCTTGACATTAAGGTCACATTCGACAGAGTGTGATATTATGGAGTCGTAGCAAAACTGGATTCAATGGGCATTAGGCGACAAACTCCCTGCTGCCTGAAGTCATAACTCACACATTCGAAGATGGCTTTGCTTGTTAGAGGGCAGTCGTCTCAGCCAAAGCAAATCTCTGTTGGAGTTCCGAAAGAAAGTGTTCTTGGCCCAATCATGTTCAGCTGCGTCAGCAATGATCCTCACTCCATCAGAAGGTCAGAAGTGAAATCTGCATTAATCTAGCATTTTTTTGCGACTCCTCAGTCCACATTCAAACGCAACAAAATCTGGACAATATCGAGACTTGAGATGAGAAGTGGCACATAACATTCACACCACAAACTGCAAGACAATGACCATTGACAATAAGAGACAATCAAACCAAAACCCCTTGACATTCAATAGTGTTACCAACACTGAATCCCTCACCATCCACACCCTGGGTTTTATTGTTCATTAGAAATTGAGCTGGACACTCCACATAAATACAATGATTGTACAAGCAGGCCAGAGGCGAGGAATACGACAGCGAGTAACTCACCCTCCTGACTCGCAAAGCCAATTGACTGTCTAAGAGACAGAGGTCAGGAGGCTAATAGCACAGCTCACCCCTTGACTGGATAGGAGCAGCTTCAACTGCACTCAAGAAGCTTGGCATTGGCCAGGACAAAGCATCCCACTTGATCAGTAGCACATCCACAAGCGTCCATTGCCTCCAAATCTGATTCTTAGTACCTGCCATATGCACTATCTAAAATACTACAATGCAGTAACTTAGCCACTTCCTTAGACAGTACCTTCCCACTATCACTTGCATCTCGAAGGACAGGAGCAGCAGATACAAGGGAACAGCACCACTGTAAGCTCCTCTCTAAAACACTCGGCATCCTGACATGGAAATATTCACCGACCCTTTACTGTAATTGGGTCAAAATCTGGAATTCCCTTCCTCAGGGCAAATTGGAACATGTTATTTCAGAAAGGCAGCTTACTGCCATCTGCTGAAGGACATCTACGGACAACTAAAAGCAACCACTATGTTCCATGAGTCAATAAAAAAATCGTTGAAGCTAACATGACAGTTTGATTAAGTGGTTGAGGAGGCATTATGAGTATGTAATAAGCAATCAAAAGGTTTGGAGTAAAGTTCCAGAATCAGTCCCTACCATGGTAGCTTCAATTAATAAAAGAGTATGAAATGGAAATGCTGGAATAATGAACGATAATGGGAGACCTACCAAAGGTTTGAAGCAAGTACATGGTTCAGTATTGTCCTTCAGAGGAGGACGTCTGAACTTCCTACCTGGCCTGCACTACCCGTTCAACAATAAGATGATGGTCCTTTCCTGTGCCGAACCTCACTAAGAAACCCATCAGGAGAAAATGAGGACTGCAGGTGCTGGAGATCAGAGTTGAGAGTGTAGTGCTGGAAAAGCACAGCAGATCAGGCAGCATCCGAGGAGCAGGAAAATCAACGTTCCAGGCATAACCCCTTCATCAGGTTTCCTAATGAAGGCCTCATGCCCGAAACGTCGATTATCCTGCTCCTCGGACGCTGCCTGACGTGCTGTACTTTTCCAGCACTACAGTCTCGACTGAGAAGCCATTTGGTTGTAATAAAGCTTCTTAAGAAAGATCAACCGTAATTAGCCGAGCAAGATGGCAGGCCTTCAAAAAGGTACCACCTTCTTGGGATATGTGACTAACTTGTTCATAAGTCAGTGAAGAATTCAAAAAATGCAAATTACAGTGAGTTCGGCTCTTCAGACAGAGTCCGGTACAAATTTAAGATTGATGATTGGATGCAAATTCTCCTGTGATGTTGCTGTGAACAACAAGAGAGTTCTTGCCAGTATTGCACTCCAATATTTGTTCATGATGTAAAATGTCAGATTTAATTCATTTCTGGTTGTGACCGCTTTCTGTGCATTTCCAATATTAGGATCACAGTGGTGATATCATGACACCAATATTCCCAAACTCCAGTTTGATGCTGAATAGACTGGGTTTAGAATACCATCGTTTGCCCAGAGTGAAATTTGAATTCAAAGAAAGCCTGGAATCAGAAAGAAAGCCAAATGGTGACCATGTCACCCGAGTCAATGGGAACAATACAAAAACAGCTGGTTCACGAATGACAAGGCATCTGTCACCTTTCCATGGTCTGGCCGACATGAGATTCCAGACCCACTGGGAAGTAATTGACTGTGTTCTGAAGTGGTTTTAGCAACTTATTCAATGGGCAATTGGGGATAGGGACTCATTGCTGACCCTAACCAGAAAGTAATACATGTAACAAAACCTCACAACAACGAGATCAATTAAATGTAATTGTTGTGGCAGTTCCTGATGTCATTTCAAGTATTTCACGTGAATATTCTAAAATGCACTTTGAGTGATGTTGCACCGTCTAAACGGACTACAATATAACTCAGTGGGACATACAGAGTAGATCCAGTTCAACATTGAAGTTTAATTGCAGAATTTTGAGCACTGAATTTTTAACCTAAATAAAAGTTTTAAATTGTGTTTATTGTCCAGAAATAAATAAAATCTGTTGCAATTCGTCTTCATAAATTTATATTCACTTCTGAAAATGGTCAACGTTCTTAAAATAAACTTATTTCGATTTGAATCTTACCAACAAATCACTTCTTTCATCTGGCTTTGCTGTCACCATCACTTCCTTGAAGCCAATCAAGCATTTATGTAAATAAACACAGAAATAGAATTCTCAGAATAGATTACAGAACCACAAAACCCTAATTTATATTTCCCCACAAGCTCAGCACACGAATTGTGGAAAAAATGCAAATAACTCAATGGATTCCAATACTAATTGATGTTAGGACTTTTTAATACATAAGTTGTATGATTGTTGAATGACAGAGGTATCAGTTGTCATGTTTAGTCAAAATAAAAACTATAATTAAGAGATGCATTGGCACAGCTAATATTTCTGTCTCTCTTTTTCTCTCTTCCCCTCCTGCCTTCCCCCCATTTTTCTTTATATCTGATGCTTTGTTTTGCCTCTCCACAATCGGACAATATTTTCCTTAATAACATGAAGCCAACACCTCACACCATATGCTCTCAGCCAAATTCATCCATTTCATTAGAGAGATTTGAGTCAAGATTTTCTCAAAAATCTGTCTGAGTATTGAGTGATCTGGAAATGCTTGATAGGAATGAGGCTGCAAGACTTTACTGTGATAGCGTTATCATTGTATCTCAGCAGTATTATTCTAGGCTGAGGAATGTTTAATGGTTCAGGGTAATTATTTAGACTATAATTAACCTTTACTGCACATCTCATGGAATGTTTAATATTGTAGAGGTCGATTTATTC
Organism: Chiloscyllium plagiosum; assembly: GCF_037043375.1. Taxonomy (NCBI): domain Eukaryota; kingdom Metazoa; phylum Chordata; class Chondrichthyes; order Orectolobiformes; family Hemiscylliidae; genus Chiloscyllium; species Chiloscyllium plagiosum. The sequence continues at coordinate 74,919,943 of NW_028270180.1, read as the reverse complement.
TGAATCGACTCTGTGTTGTACCTACTCTGGGAGGGTTATTTTTAGGGAATCCTGGATGCAGCTCTACTCTGTGTCTAAACCAAAATATGTTTGACATGATTGCATTGGACAGCACAATATAGAGGGAGATTTACCCATCCCATTACATGAGCTGTACAATCACGGAAAACATTTGATGTAGCCGTGTAAAGGGGCTTGGACTCCAACCCACTGTCTTTCTGATTTTGAAATGCTTGATAACAGAATAAAAAGGGAACAACACTATGCATCGAAACTTTGTTATACAAGCAGATTATCATCTACAGGCACATACACAAATCATCTATGAACAATCCTTGCAGTGTTTAATGGATGAGTGCTGAGAGAGCTTTAATATCCAAATATGTGTATTCCATGCAACACATGGCGACAGTGTGTTTGATATGGTAGTTTAAATGTAGTTTTGATCTGTCTTTAACCTTTTCTGTGACAGTCGTGGTTGTGTTTGACAAATATTCAACAGAACTGGAGGACTCTGTGACGATAAGTGCAGTCACTGCATTTGAGGCAGAATGCAATGCCATCAAACAGGGAGAAAGATGATCCCTGTCTTTTTTCATGATGAGGAGAGATTGAAGCAGCTGGGCTTCAAACATGAAATTTAAATGAGGCCTATATAATTCTGAAAAGAGTAACTTGGAGCAAAGGTCAATGAAAGGGAACCCGAAGCATCCTGACATCATGGCTGAACTGATAATCCTCACCTCCACTTTCCAGCGTTTTAACTGTAAGCATTGATTCAATTACCAAATCAAATTCTGTCCATTTCAGTCTTCAAAGTACTGAATGACCCAACCTCGACAGTCTTCTGTGGAAACGAATTCCACAGATTGACAACATTCTGGGAGACAAAGTTCTGTTCTGCCAGAAATATGTGACCTCTAAATCAGAGATTCTACTGCCTGGTCCGAAACTCTCCCACAAGGGGAAACAACATTTCTGCATTTACACCATCAAGTTTCCTGAAAATAATAGATGTTTCAGAATGTCACCACTGAATCGTCTATGTTCCATTGAGTATAGGCCCAAACGACTCAATCTCTACTCTCAAGACAGTCCCTCCATCTTCAGGATCAGTCGACTAAACGTCATGTGGATTGTCTCACATTCCAGTGTACCTTTCTCTGTGATATGAGTCCCAAGAACAGGTCACAGTTTTCCAGCTGTGGTAAGAGTAGAGCTTCTTGTCAGTTTTAACAAACATTATAATCATACAGATATCCAGCACTGAAACAGACCCTTCAGTCCAACTGCACTGACCAGATATCCCTATCTGACGAAGTACCATTTGCCAAACATTTGGCCAATCTCCCTCTAAATGTTACCTGTTTATACACCCATCCAGGTGCCTTTTAAATGCAGTAATTGAACCCGCCTCCACCACTACCGCTTGCACCTTTTTCCATACATACACGTGAAAAACCATACATACAGGTTCTTTTCAAATGTATCTCCTCTCACTTTAATCTGCTGTCCTCTAGTTTTGGACTCTCCCGCTCGAGGAAAAAGGCCTTGGCTATTCACCATATCAATGCCCCGCATGATTTTATAAGTCTTGTTCAGGACACTTCTTAGCCTCCTTTTCTCTCATGCAGGGAAAAGAAAAGCCCCAGCCTATTCAGCTTCATCTTATACCTTAAAAACTCCAGTTCAAGCATCATTCTTGGAAATCTTTTCTACACCCTCTCAAGTTTCACAAAATCCTTCATAGAAATGGTCAGCCAGATTTGTCTGTCATAATTCTAAACGTGGCCTCACAAATGTTCTGTCCAGCTGAAACATGACATCTCGACCCCTACACCAATGAATGAAAGCGTGCCAAACACCTTCTTCCCCACCCTGTCTCCCTGCAACTCCACTTTCAAGGAATGATGCATCTGCACCCTTTGGTTTCTTTGCTCAGCAACACTCCCCAAGGCCCAGCCATTAATTGTATAAGTCCTGCCCTGGTTTGCCTTACAAAAATGCAACACCTACATTTATTTAATGAAGAATGGGTTCATGAAAGGCAAGTCATCTTTAACTGATTTATGGGAATTCTTTGAGGTTATAACGAGCGTGTAGACAATGGGGCACTGGTAAACATGGTGTATCTGGATTTCCAAACGGCATTCAGCAAGGTGCTGCACAAAAGGCTGCTGCATAAGATAAAGATGCACAGTGTTACGGACAATGCATTAGCATGGACAGAAGAATGGTTAACTAACAGAACACAAAAATTGGGGATAAATGTTTTTTTTTCTGGTTGACAATCAATGGCTAGTGATGTGTCTCAGGGATCAGTGTTAAGACTTCAATTGGTTACAATTGTTGGGACTGCAATTGTTTACAATTCAGGTAGAGACCCAAGTGTAGTGTGCTTCGAGTTAGAGACCCAAGTGTAGTGTGTTGTAGTTCGCAGAAGCCACTTAAATGAGTGATAGAGCAAAGTGTGCAGGAGGATATAGACAGGTTAAGGGAGTGGGCAAGGGTCTGGCAGATGGAGTACAATGTTAGTAAACATGAGGTCATCCATTTTGGTAGGATTAATAACAAAGTGGTCTACTTTAAAATGGTGAAAAATTACAGAATGCTGCTGTGCAGGGAGACCTGGGTGTTCTTGTGCATGAAACACAAAAGTATGGTTTGCGAGGCCAGTAGCTAATGAGGAAGACAAATGGAATAATGTCCTTCATTGGCAGTGGATAGAGTTTAAAATTAGGACTTTCTGCTGCAGCTGTATAGGGCGCTGGTGTGGCCACGCCTGGAGTACTCTGTACACTTTTCATCGCCTTACATGAGATGGCACTGGGGTGGGGTTTGCTGAGGAGTTTGACTACGTTGATTCTGGAAATGAGAGGGTTGGTTAATGAGAAGACTGGGATTTTACTCATTGGAATTCAGAAGAATGGGGGAGGGGATTGTAAAATTATAAATGCGATAGATAAGACAGAAGCAGGGAGGCTGAAAGTTTGTGGGAAGATTTGTAGCTCGGGTGCTCGTTGTTGTGGTTCTGTTCGCCGAGCTGGGAATTTGTGTTGCAGACGTTTCTTCCCCTGTCTAGGTGACATCCTCAGTGCTTGGGAGCCTCCTGTGAAGCGCTTCTGTGATCTTTCCTCTGGCATTTATAGTGGTTTGTATCTGCCGCTTCCGGTTGTCAGTTCCAGCTGTCCGCTGCAGTGGCCGGTATATTGGGTCCAGGTCGATGTGCTTATTGATTGAATCTGTGGATGAGTGCCATGCCTCTAGGAATTCCCTGGCTGTTCTCTGTTTGGCTTGTCCTATAATAGTAGTGTTGTCCCAGTCAAACTCATCTTGCTTGTCATCTGCGTGTGTGGCTACTAAGGATAGCTGGTCAAGCAACGTCTTCACCCAAAGGGTTGTGAATCTCTGGAATCCCTTGCCTAGTGAAGCAGTTGAGGCTAACCTGTTGAATGTTTTAAAGGTGAAGATAGATTTGTGAAGAGTAAAGAAATGAAGTGTTATAGTGAGCAGTGGGTAAGTGGAGTCTCAGTCCATTGAAAGATGATCCATGATGTTATTGAAAGGCAGAGCTGACTCATGGAGTCAGATGGCCTACTCCTGATCGTATTTCTTATGTTCGGATGTTGTTATGTTCTAACAGGCCTCCAATTCAAAAAGTAATGTTCTCTAACTACTAAATAAAAACTAAAAGAACTGTGGATGCTGTGTATCAGAAACAAAAGCAGAAACTGCGGGAAATGCTCAGAAGGTCTGGCAGCATCTCTCGTGTGAAAGGCTCACCAGTTTATGGTTCCCTTGCTTTTCCATACAACTTTCTTCAATAATGCTGCCACATTAGTCACTCTCCAGTCTTCTGGCATCTCATCAATGATTATCAACGATACAAATATCTCAGCAAGGGGTCCAGGAATCTCTTCCCTAGCTTCCCACAAAGTTCTGGGAAATACCTAATCAGGTCTCCAGGATTTATTTCCATTTTTCTACTTTAAGACCTCCAACGCCTCATTTTCTGTAACATGAACTCATTTTAAGATCAAATTATTTATTTCCCAAGTTTCGTAGCTGCCATGCTCCTGTCTACTGTAAATATTGCTGCAAAGTATTTGCTTAGTGTCTCTGCCATCTGCTGTGGTTACATGCATGACAAGCCATGTTGATCTTTAAGGCCTGTATTCTCTCCTTAGTTATTCTTTAAACCTTAAAATAATTTTAGAATCTTTTCGGATTCTCCTTAATTCTATTTGCCAAAGCAATTTTATGTCCCTTTTTTTCCCTCATGATTTCCTGTTTAAGTATACTCCGACTGCCCTTATACGCTTCTCAGGATCACTCAATCCCAGCTGTCGAAATCTGATGAATGCTCCCTTCTTCTTCTGGACAGGAGTTGCAATTTCCCTCATCATTGAGCTTTTCCCATAACTTGCCCTTCACACAAACAGAAACATACCATCACTGAACTCTCATTGTCTCATTCTTAAAGGCCTCCCACTTGTAAGCCGTCCCTTTAACTGTGAATAACCTCCCCCAACCAACATCTCAAAGTCTAATACCATCGAAACTGGCTACACTCTAATTTGAAACTTTCATTTTTAAATCAATGTTATCCTTTCTCATCATTATTATTAAACCAATAGAATTATGATCACTTTCCCTGAAGCCTACCCCTATGGACACCTCAGTCACTGGCCCTGCCTTGGTTCCCAACAGAAGGTCAAATATTGTGAACTGTCTGGTAAGTGCATCCACATATTGAAAAACAACGTTTTCTTGTACACACTTAGCCAACTGCTCCAAATTCCAAGATCTTAACACTATCCCAAACTCTGTTTGGAATGTTAAAATTCCCTACCATTATCCTTTTTTCTTACAGATAGCATAATCTCTTGTAAATTTCCCACTGACTATTAGGAGGCCCATTTTACAATCCCAGTAAGTTCATCACCTCTTTCTTATTTTTAAGTTTCATCTTTATAACTTCACTGGGCAGTCTCCAATAAATATCCTCTCTACATCCAGGTGTAATGTTCTTTCTAACCAAAAACACCACTCCATCTCCTGTCTTGCTCCTCTGTCTATACATTCTATAGCATCTATATCCTGGAACATTAAGCTGCCAGTCCTGATCATCCCTGAGCCACAGTTCTGTAATGGTAATGATATCCTTGTCCCACATTCCCATCTATGCCCTATGTTCACCTGTCTCACATGTCAGGCCTCTTGCATCAAAGTAAAAGCAGTTTAACAGTCTTACCTCGCTCTTGCCAAGCTGTTGTCTGCCTTGAACCCTAGAATTTCTCACCGCATCTCACCTCAAACATTTCTCTTTTCTCACTATCTTGTTGGTTCCCAGCATCCCCCTTACTAGTTTAAAACCTTCAGCATACCGCTAGCAAATTTTCCCACAAGAATATCGGTCCCCTTCCAATTCAACTCCCTCTTATATAGGTCATTTTTATCCCTGAAGAGATCCCAATGATTGAAAAATGGGAATCCTAACCCCTGCAGCAGCTCCTCAGCTACACATTAGCTGCTCTATCTGACTGTTCCTAATCTCAATATTCCATTAGTTTTTAAACAAACCCCAACATGACATTTGCCATCTTTATTGACAGTTGAAATTAAAAGCTAACTTTTTGTGGTTCGGAGATGCGGACTCCCTGTAGATTTCTGAATTCAATCTCTATCTTGACTATTAAAATGCATAACTTCACTATTTATGTCTGTTCTCATTTATTTAATCCACATTACATTATTATGCAAAGCTCCTTGTTCAGTCTCTTGTCCTATCTGTATCTCTCCACAAACTTCTTTTTGTGTCATACTCACCACTTTTCTCTGCTCCAATTTTGAGTCATTCGCAAACCTGCCTACAATATACTCACTTTCCTCATCTAAGTCATCAAAATACTTTGTAATTTTTTTTTGTTTCCAGAACAGATTTATGTGGTACTCCACAGATTGACATTCTGTACAATAAAACTCTTCATCAAACTTTTCTGATTGGGATTTCAAAGATCCTCTCTCCGTGTTAATACAGCACCTCCAAAGCCAAGGCTCCTTTCTTATTCAGTAATCTTATGCATGGATGCTATCAAACACCTTCAGAAAATCAAAACATATTACAATCACGGTTTCCCCCAGTTTCTCCAAGAATTCCGATGCTTTTATCAGGCAAGATTTCCATTTTATAAAGCCATTCTCAGTTTTCTGCTGTAACATCCTTTTTTAAACACTCGACCATTTTTTTCAATAAATGATGTTAAACTAAGTAGCCTCAGTCAATCTTTTGTGTGCCTTAACTTTTTATGAGTGAAGGAGTTGGGTGAAGGATCTACTATCAGCCCTCACTTCCAACTGCTGGAGAAGCACTGTCATCTACTGTGAAAAATTCACCAAAATGTATCTATGTTCACTTACTGAGAAAGCAATTCCACAAATGTTCTAGCTCATCACCTTCTGCTGGCGGTCCCAGATTTTATGAAGCAATTCATTGAAAGTCGACAAGGCTAATTAGCATCAAACCATGATCAATATTTGTGCAAAAATATCTCAATTCCTGGTCACGTATTTTTGTTCATCTCTTTTTAGGACATTAGCTTCGACAATGTGGAGTCTGCGTGGGTGGAGCTGTGAAATACCAAGGGACAAAAACATTAGTGGGTGTCATACAGAGACCCGCAGACTGCAGTGGTCATGTTGGAATAGTATTAAACAGAAAATTCGACGATGCCCTCCACAGCATTTCCTCCATTTCCCGCTCCTCCGCCCTTGAGCCCCGCCCCTCCAACCGCCACTAGGACAGAACCCCACTGGTCCTCAACCTACCACTCCACCAACCTCCATATACATCGGATCATCCGTTGTCATTTCCGCCACCTCCAAACGGACCGCACCACCAGGGATATATTTCCCTCCCCTCCCCTATCAGCGTTCCGAAAACACCACTCCCTCCGTGACTCCCTCGTCAGGTCCACTCCCCCCACCAACCCAACCTCCACTCCCGGTCCCTTCCCCTGCAACTGCAAGAAATGCAAAACTTGCGCCCACACCTCCCCCATTACTTCCCTCCAAGGCTCCAAGGGATCCTTCCATATCCGTCACAAATTCACGTGCTCCTCCATACACATCATTTACTGCATCCGCTGCACCCGATGTGGCCTCCTCTATATTGGGGAGACAAACCGCCTACTTGTCGAAAGTTTCAGAGAACACCTCTGGAACACCTGGACCAACCAGCCCAACCACCCCGTGGCTCAACACTTCAACTCCCCCTCCAACTCCACCAAGGACATGCAGCTCCTTCAACCACAACCACAAGGGATGAACTCAGATTTCGCCAGTTTCCTCATTTCCCCTCCCCCCAACTGGTCTCAGTTCCAATCTTCGAAATCAGCACCGCCTTCCTAACCTGCAATCTTCTTCCTGACCTCTCCGCCCCCACCCCCACTCCGGCCTATCACCCTCACCTTGACCTCCTTCCACCTTCGCATTTCCAACGACCCTCCCCAAGTCCCTCCTTCCTACCTTTTATCTTAGCCTGCTGGGCACACTTTCCTCATTCCTGAAGAAGGGCTCATACCCGAAACGTCGATTCTCCTGCTCCTTGGATGCTGCCTCACCTGCTGCGCTTTTCCAGCAACACATTTTCAGCTCTGATCTCCAGCATCTGCAGTCCTCACTTTCTCCTTAAACAGGAAATTAGCCTAGCTAATGATATGGAGACATCTGTGATCATGGGTGATTTTAATCTGCATCCAAATTGGACAAATCAAATTAGCCAGAATGTCTACTAGGGGGAATTCCTGGCCTACATATGGGATGGTTTTCTTAACCAACATGTGGATGAACCAACGAGAGAGCAGGCCATCTTAGACTGGGTACTGTATAATGAGAAGGGAATCATTGCCAATCCAGCTGTGTGTGACTCCTTTGGGATGAGTGACCATGAAATGATAGAACTTTTTTTATCAGGATGGAAGGTGAGCCAGCTGATTTGGAGACTAGGCTGCTGAATTTTAATAAAGGAAACTATGAAGGTAGATAAGGCATGAGTTGGCATTGACCGATTAGTGGAAGTTGGTTAAAGGTATGACAGTAGATAGGCATTGGCAAATATTCAACGAAATCATGGGGGAACTGCAACAACTATTTATTCCTGTCTGGTACAAAAGCAAATTGGGTAACAGGGCCAATCCATGGCTTATAAAGGAAATGAGATAGCATCCAATTGAAGGAAGAAGCCTAGAGATTGGCCAAGAAGAATAATAGGTCTGATGTTTGAAAGCAGTTTCGAATTCAGTAAAGAAGGACCAAGGGATTGATGAAGATGTGGAAAACACAGTACAAAAGGAAGTAAGCTGCAGGGAACATGAAGACTGACACTACAAGGTTCTACAGTACGTGAACAGAAAAAGATTGGTGGAGACAAATGTAGGTCCCTACAGATAGAAATGGGGAAATGTATAACAAAGGACAAAGGAACAGCTGAGCAACTGAATACATACTTTAGTTCTGTCTTCACAAAAAAGGACAGTTGTACAGGTGGTTGGTGAGGCTGCAGTTGGAGCATGTGTTCAGTATTGGTCACCTTGCTCGAGGAAGGATGTTATTAAACTGGAAAGAGTGCAGAAGAAATTTATAAGGATGTTGCTCGCACTCAGTGGTCTGAGTTATAAGGAGAGGCTGAACAAACTAGAACTTCTTTTCTTGGCAGTCTAGGGGACTGAGAGGGGATCTTACAGAACTGTACAAAATTATGAGAGGCATACAATCAGTCTTTTTTGCCAGGGTTGGGGAATCGAGGATTAGATGGCATTAGTTTAAGGTTAGCGGGGAAAAGTACAAAAGGGAATCTGAGGGGCAATTTGTTTACACAGAGGCTGGTATGCATATGCAATGAGTTGCCAGCGGAAGTGGTTGAGGTGGGTACGTTAACAACATTAACGGCATTTTGACAAATACATGGATAGGAAAGAGTTAGATGGATGTGGACCAAATGCAGGGAAATGGGGTTAGCATGGGTGGACAATTTGGTCAGTATGGACCACTTTGGGCCAAACGACATGTCTCTGTGCTTTAGGACTCTCTGACTCGAAGATACAAATCAAGTACCAGAAATCCTGGAGAATGCAATATTTAGTGAGAGGGAAGAACTGAGGACGGTCAATATTAGTAGAGAAATTGTGCTGGGAAATTGAGGGGATTGAACCCGATAAATCCTCAGGGCCTGATAAATCTGCATCACAGAGCACTTAAGGAAATGGTTCTAGAAATAGTGGATGCTTTGGTTGCCAGGATTCTTTAGATTTTGGTACAGTCCCTGCAGATTGGAGGGCAGCTACTGCCAGTCCAACACTCAGAAAGAGAGATACAAAGAAAGGGAATTCAAGACCAGTAAGCTTCAGATCAGTAGTGGGGAAAATTCTCAAATCCTTTATCCTTTATGACAGAGCATTGAGAAAGCCGTGGAAAAATCAAACAGTGTTAGCATGGATTTATGAAGGGGAAATCATGCTTGTCAAATCTACTGGAATTCTGTGAAGATGTAACTATCAGAGTTGACAAAGGGGAACTGGTCAATATGGTATATTTGTACTTGCAGAAAGCGTTTGACAATGCCCCATTTAAGAGGTCACTGTACAGGATTAAAGCACAAAGGATTGGGATAAGTGCATTGAGATAAATAGAAAACTGGTTGGCAGAGAAGGAACAGAGGAGGGCTGAAGGGACCTGTGTCAAATAGGCAGACAGTAACTAGTGGGGTGCAACAGGGACTCCAGCTATTAACAATATATATTAATGATTTGGATGAAGGAATAAAATGTAACATCTCAAGGTTTGCAGATGATACCAAGTTGGGTGGGAGGGTGAACTATGACGAGGATGCAGAGACCCTATGGCATGGTCTGGACAGATTGGGTAAGCAGGCCAATCAATAGCAGATGCAGTTTATTTTAGATAAATGTCAGGTTATTCACTTTGGAAACAAAAGGAAGGTGGTGGATTACTACCTGACTGGCTGCAAATTGGGAGAGGGGAGTGTGCTGCAGGGCCCAGATGTCCTTGTGCACCAGTCGCTGAAGGTACACATGCAGGTGCAGCAGGCAGTAAAGAAGGCAAATGCTATATTGACTTCATTGAGAGATGTTTCGAGTACAGGAGTAGGGATGCGTTGTTATGGTTGTACAGGGCTTGGTGAGGCCACATCACAAACACTGTGTGCAGTTTTGGTCTCCATTTCTGAGGAAGGATGCTCTTGCTCTGGAGGGAGTACAGCGAAGGTTTACCTGACTGATTCCTAGGATGGTGGAACTAACATATGAGGATAGGTTGTCTAGCTTAGGATTGTTTTCGCTGGAGTTTAAACGAATGGGAGGGGATCTCATTCTAATAGGACGAGAAAGGGTAGATACAGGGAGGATGCTCCTGATGGTGGGTGTGTCCAGAATCAGGGGACACAGACTGAGGATTCGGGGTGGATCATGTAGGATGGAAATGAGGAGATATTTCTTCACCTAAAGAGTGATGAGCCTGTGGAATTCATTACCACAGGAACTTGTTAATGCCAAAGCATTGAATGTATCGAAGACGCGGCTACATGTAGCATTTAAAGCAAATAGGATCAAAGGTAATGGGGAGTAAACAGGACGAGGTTGTTGAGCTGGATGATGAGCCATGATCATGATGAATGGCAGAGCAGGCTCAAAGGGCTGAGTGGCCTTCTCCTGCTCCTATCTTTAACGTTTAAGAGGATATTGCCCTGAGAAAACCGTGGACATTATTAGTGCTTTCCCATTTACCTCAAAATATCACTCATCACCCCACCAGAATAATAATGTGGAGACGTAACCTCTCAAATTTCAATGACACAGCTCCTCCCAAGAGTCAAGGTGTGATGGTTGAGGTGCAGCTTTGTTCATTCTTAACACAAGATGTCATTTTGTTCTGTGATTGCTTGTGTGTCTCTGTATTTCTGTGTGTGTGTGTGTGCATGCGTGCATATGTATTTGTGCGTGTGTCTGTGTGTGTGCGTATGTCTGTGCATATCCATAGCTATGTGTCTGTCTTTGTGTAGGTGTGTGTGTGTGTCTCGCGCGCGCGCGGATGTACATTTCTGTGTCCGTGGCAGCATTTTCAAGCACATCATATTTCCTTGAAACTACTTTCTTTGTCGGAGGCCACCAGCATGCTCCAGTTGTTGGAAGGTGCTGTAATGTATTTCAGATTGCATGCCTCCATGCAATGTAACTTTGCTACTTGACGAAGATACTAATTCATAACAGACAGCTTTTATCACCAATTTCTCACTAACACTTACAGAGTGTCATTTTATGCCTTTAGTTTTAGCGTCTAAGGTGATGTCTGGTCACCCTGATAGCTCATGGCAAACCAATGGAAATCTTCCCATTCATTTCTCTCAGCCAATGGGGACTCTCTCCATGTATAGTCGATGTTCAGGGCTGTCATACCATTCTTCAGCATTTCTGAAGCGGACCCTTTGGTCCATCACTAGCTGCCTGGCTGTGGGAATCTCACCATGCAGGAAGTAAATTCACACGTCATATGCTTCCATTCTGTTGACATGTTCAAGACGCAATTGTTGGATGATTTAGGAACTCGCCATTTGAGAGGACAAAAAAATCAAGAGTTTGTCATGTCACCTCCAAATCTCAGCATTCCAACTGGGATAACCTCGCCCACATATCAATTAAACCCAACAACCCCTGCAAGTCTCCATACAACAACCTTTCCACTCCTCCCTCTGCATGTTCCAGGACCACAAAACTCCTTACAAGTGCATCTGTACCTCTCAGCTTACTTCAAACCAGACCAGACATCCGAGGGAAAAGGAGGTGAGGACGGCAAATCAGAGTGAAAAAGTGTGGCGCTGGAAAAGCACAGCAGGTCAGGCAGTATATCCAAGGAGTAGGAGAGTCAACGTTTCGGGCATGAGCCTTTCAAGGAGTTTCAAGGAGTTTCAAGGAGCCTTTCAAGAAGTGAAGACTATTGTTGGGATAAGGTCTGCTGTTGGAATTGGGCAGTAAAAATCAATAACTGAGTCATTATTTTAATATAGGGCAATAATTCAACATCCTTGTGGATGGATTATCTCATGTTCAAAATAAAATACAATGAACATCATTGCTATGTGAATCATGAAAGAATTGGAAAACAGTAACGGAGAGATAACAAGGTCATAAAGTCACCAGTTGAAACAGGAGAAGAAATCAAAGAGTACAGAAAAGCAAGTTGAAGCAGAATTATCAGGGACCACATTTGATTGAATGGCTCAGACAAAACAAGAACAGATGTAGAACTAATGGATATTTTTAGTTCAGAGAAATTAACTCAGTTACAACAGAAAGATGAAAAACCGAAACAAAAACATTGAAAAGCAAACACAGAAAAAGAATCTGAGTGCATTCCCAAATGTTACTAGCTTAAACATGATGTCTTGATGAGCCATTCAGGTAGATGGTAAAGTGGGAGAAAGTCATTACCAGGGACTTCTAGAAAGGAGGTGTGGCAGGTAGCACATCAGCCACCTGTGGGTCATTGTGGGCGTGAGAAGAACTCCCGGCAAAATACAAAAACATTTTTACTGGCCTGGACTTCATTTAGGTGGAGATGAAAATTGCCAGAAATGTCATACATGTCATGTAACCGGAAAACTTCAGGCAATAATAAAACCGGCAACTTTAATGCCCATCCTTGCATTTGAGGAACCTTTTACAAGGGTCTTACTTGATTGAATAGGACTCCTACACAAACCAAAAAGTGGGAATCAGTATTTGTTAACAATGATGGATGAGTCCATTTGATATCCACAGGCCATTCTATTTGTGCAATACCTCTGCTAGAAAGATTAAAGAAGAGTTACCCCAATGTTGAACTCAATAAATACCACCCACAGAGACACAATCAGATCAAGGGTCAAATTTTACATCAAATGTATGCATGGAAGGTATGGGTAGCTTATCCACTGCTTACCAACAAGCATGGTAAGGGAGTGTTAGAAAGGTGGCGTTAAACTTTAAAGACCATTAGTGAGCTTAGGGAAGACCATATCGAGGGTTTATTGTCAATTCAATCCAAACGACTGGAGAAGGGAATTCCATTTGTACATCAACGAGTTTTGGGGCATGAGCTGAGAGGACCACTGAAAAGAAATAAGGAGAAATTAGGGAGTCAGAGTTCAACGACCACATATTTGAACTGTGAATGATTAAATTGAGAGGGGGAGTTGGCTCCAATTATGCAATATCCTTACACACTTACGCCAAAAAAAGTTGGCATGTGTTCAAAGACAGACTGAACGGATGTTCCAAAAACAACAGCATCAAAGTGAGTTGCAGCAACTGGAGCTCAGCCATAGTAGTGGTGCCAAAGCCAGATGGTACCCATGATTGTGTGCAGACTGTGGCAAAATTAATGCGGTTGCAGAGTCTCATTCATATCCGATTCCACATTGGGAAGACTGTATCGGAAAAGGTAGGACAAGCAACTTAGCTTTGTAATTTGTACTTGCTCAGAGGATACTGGCAGGTAGTTTTATCCTAAGGAGTGAAGTCTATTTTGGCTTTTGTTCCACGGAACGGACTTTACTAACTTAAAGTCATGCCAGTTGGTATGGAAAATGTGCCAGCCACATTTCAAAGGGTAACCAATAAAGTCATTCCTGGGTTATCCAATTGTATGATGTATATCGACAAACTTGTGCTCTTTTAGTTACACAGGGAAGGAACATTTGCAGCCTTTATGGAACTATTGAATTGACTTTGGGAGGCAGGCTGGTGATAAACGTGGCTAAGTGTGAATTCACCAATGTCCGAGTCATGTGTCTGGGCCACGTTGTCAGGCATAGACATATGGTCCCAACCATAACATTGACAAAGAGAGCAGGACTATGATTCCTGGCAGTGAACAAGTTTACCAGAAGTTTGTACAAAATTGTAGTAGTGTGGTTGCTCCACTGACTGACTAATTGAAGAAGTGCTGGATATTTTAGCGGACAGTAGAATGTCAGAAGGCATTTGCCAGCCTGAAAGCTGTGTTAACCACTGCCCCAGTGTTAGCTACACCTAATTTCACAAAGCTACTCGAGATGGCTATTGATGTGGGTGTTGGTGCTGTATTCTTACAAGACGACGATGAGAAGATAGGAAGCCCCATTGGGTATTTCATCAGGAAACTGAATATTTATCAGGAATATTCCATGATTGAGGAGACCTTGAGCTTGGTGTTCCAACATTTATATTGTTAGTAATGGGCCTTGTACAATTGTCTGTACTGATCATAACCCATCAAAGCTGTTGGAGAAATGTAAGGACTGCACTTCCAGATGGTTTACATGGAGCTTATTACTGCAGCCATTCAATTTGAAAATGACACACGTGGCAGGATGAGAAAATGTAATTGCTGATGTCTTGTCACAATTTGGATGATGTAAGATGGAGGGATTTGGTTGCAGGAGTAAATGGACAGAAACAGAATGCAGTAATGCATGGTTACAGTTGATACAATGTGTGTGCATTGTCGCGGAATAATAGATTAAGACGAAGGTTTTAAAATGAAATAATCTTTGTCTCTTATTAATGTTGCAGTAAAATTACAACACTGGTACCTAACCAACACAGAAACTTGCCCAGGGATGTCCTGTACACAAAAAGAAAGCAGGACCAATTCCACCCAGCCAATTAACGCCCCACAGTCTATTCTCGATCATTAGTAAAGTGATGGCAAGTATCATGAGCAGTGCTATAAAGCAGCACTTGCTCAGCAATAAGCTGCTCAGTGATGCCCAGTTTGGGTTCTGCCAGGGCCAGTCAGCTCCTGACCTCATTACAGCCTTGATCCAAATATGGACAAAACAGTTGGATGCTTGTGGGAAGGTGAGAGTGACAGTCCTTAACATCAAGGCTGCACTCACTTCAATGTGGCTTTAAGGAGCCATAGGAAAACTGGAATCAATGGGTGCAAACTCTCTGATGGTTGGAGTCATACCTGACACATTGGAAGATGGTGGTGGTTGTTGGAGGTCATTCACCTCGGGGCCAGGACGTCTCTGCAGGAGTCCCTCAGGGGAGTGACCTCGGCCCGGCCATCTTCAGCTGCTTCATCAATGCCCTTCCCCTCCATCACAAGGTCAGAAGTGGGGATGTTCGCCGATGATTGCACTATGTTCAGCACCATTCACGACTCCTCAGATTCTGATGTCCATGTTCAAATGCTACAAGATCTGGACAATATCAAGGCATGTGCTGACAAGTGGCAAGTAACATTTCCATCAAAAATAAAAGACAATCCAACCACTGCCCCTTGGCTTTCAATGTTATTACCATCACTGAATCCCATAATGTCAACATCCTGCGGGTTATCATTGACCAGAAACTCAACTGCACTTACCACAAACACAGTACCTACAACAGCAGGTCAGAAGCTAAGAATAATGCAGCAAGGAATACTGCAGCCTGTCCACCATCTACAATGTACAAGGTGGAAGTGTGATGGAATACTCCCAACTTGCCTTGATGGGTGCAGCCCCAGCAACACTCAAGAAGTTTGACACCATTCAGGAAAAGCAGCCCACATCCACAAGTATCTGCTCCGTCCAGCACACATGCTCAGTACACAATGCTGCTACTACCTACATGATGCACTTCATAAATTCATCGAGGATCCTCAGACAGCACCTTCCGAACCCACAACTACTTCCATCTAGAAGAACAAGGGCAGCGGATGTGTGGGAACTGCACTACCTTCAAGTTCCCCTTCAAGTCATGCACCATCCTGACTTGAAAATATAATGCCGTTCCATCACTGTCATTGGATCAAAGTCCTGGAATTCCCTCCCTAATGGCATTGGGGTTAACCCACCGCAGGTGGACCACAGTAGTTCAGGGCGAAAGCTCACCCCCACTTTCTCAAGGGCAACTAGGGAGAGGCATAAAATGCTGGCTATCCAGCAACTCCCACAACCCATAAAATGAATAAAAGATAATAGTTCATTGTGTGTGAGAGAGACAGAGATCGAGGGATCGAGAGAGAGATCGAGAGATCGAGAGAGAGACAGAGAGAAGGACCATATCTGTGTGTGTGTGTGTGTGTGTGTGTGTGTGTGTGTGTGTGTGTGTGTGTGTGTGTTAGAGAGAGACAGAAACACTATGCCTGAGAGTGTGTGTTTGACTGAGTGAGTGAGAAAGAAACACCATGCCTGTGTTTGTGTGTAAGAGAGAGAAAGAGCGCGCGTGTGTGTGTGTGTGAGAGAGAGAAATCATGCCTGCGTGTGTGAGAGAGAAAGAGAGACAGACAGACAGACAAACAAAGACCATGTCTGTGCATGACAGAGGGAAAGACCATACATGTGTGTGTGTGTGTGTGTGAGAGAGAGAGAGAGAGAGAGAGAGACTGTGTGTGTGTAAGAGAGAGAGAAACGCTATGCCTGAGAGTGTGTGTGTGTGAGAGAGAGTAAGTGAGTGAGTGAGAAAGAGAGAGAGAAAAAGACCGTGCCTCCGTGTGTGTGAGAGAGAGACAGACAAAGAAAGACCATATGTGTGTGTATAAGAGAGAGAAAAACACTGTGCCTGAGAGTGTGTGTGAGTGAGTGAGTGAGAAAGAGAGAGAGAGAAACACATGCCTGTGTGTGTGAGAGAGCAAGAGAGACAGACAGACAGACAAAGACTATGTCTTTGCATGACAGAGGGAAAGACCATACATGTGTGTGTGTGTGTGTGTGTGTGCGTGAGAGAGAGAGAGAGAGACTATGTGTGTGTGAGAGAGAGACTGCGTGTGTGTAAGAGAGAGAGAAACACTATGCCTGAGAGTGTGTGTTTGACTGAGTGAGTGAGAAAGAAACACCATGCCTGTGTTTGTGTGTAAGAGAAAGAGCGCGCGCAAGTGTGTGTGTGTGAGAGAGAAATCATGCCTGCGTGTGTGAGAGAGAAAGAGAGACAGACAGACAAACAAAGACCATGTCTGTGCATGACAGAGGGAAAGACCATACATGTGTGTGTGTGTGTGAGAGAGAGAGAGAGAGAGACTGTGTGTGTGTAAGAGAGAGAGAAACGCTATGCCTGAAAGTGTGTGTGTGTGAGAGAGAGAGTAAGTGAGTGAGTGAGAAAGAGAGAGAGAAACAGACCATGCCTCCGTGTGTGTGTAAGAGAGAGACAGACAAAGAAAGACCATATGTGTGTGTGTGTATAAGAGAGAGAGAAACGCTATGCCTGAGAATGTGTGTGAGTGAGTGAGTGATTGAGAAAGAGAGAGAGAGAAACACATGCCTGTGTGTGAGAGAGAAAGAGAGACAGACAGACAGACAAAGACCATGTCTTTGCATGACAGAGGGAAAGACCATGTGTGTGTGAGTGAGTGAGAGAGAGAGAGAGACTGTGTGTGTGTGTGTGTGTGTGTGTGTGTGTGTGTGTGTGTGTGTGTGTGTGTGTGTGTGTGTGTGTGTGTGTGTGTGTGTGTGTGTGTGTGTGTGTGTGTGTGTGTGTGTGTGTGTCAGGGGGGCAGGGGGAGTGGGTGGGTGTGGTGGTGTGAGGATGCTGTCACTTTAAAAAGGTTACTTTGGCCTGTGTTTTTTTTGAAGAGAGATTGTAAAGGCAGAGGTGCCAAAGAGTCTTGAGTGCCTGTAGGTTTTTGTTAAAAACAGTTTAACAATGGAAAAGGAGTGGCCAGTTCTCCAGTTCAGGTTCTTCTTGTTTTGGGTGAGCTGCAGCAATCCCAAGATGTTTTGAGTATCAGAAGGTTGCAAGCTTCAGTAAATGATTCCTAACTGAGCACTCAGACATTTCTCTGGATGTTGTTCCCTCCTGCCTGTAAGAATACGAGTTTGAATTTAACTTTTTTGCCAAAGTGTATGTTTATGAGATGTTACAACATTGGAACAGGAAATTAGTAAGTTACTGTATCAAGTAGTCGGTTATGTTTTCCAATCGTTTAATGCCACTTACTTTTGTTTGTGTTTCAACCGTAGTGTTTAAATAAATTCTGTTTAGTTTAATGCAGAGTGGTTTAACCAGCTGCATCACACCTGGAACATCAATGTCACATTTGCTTTAAACAAAGAAAATCTTATTTACCCTAACTATGCCCCTCATGATTTTACAAACCTTTATAAGGTCACCCCTCAGCCGCCAATGCTCCAGGGAAAACAGCTGCAGCTTCTTCAATCTTTCCTTGCCGCTCAAACCCTCGAACACTGGCAACATCCTTGCAAATCTTTTCTGAACCCGTTCAAGTTTCACAGCTTCCTTCCTTTAGGAGGGAAACCAGAATTGCACGCAATATTCCAAAGGTGGCCTAACCATTGCCCTGTATAGCTGCAACATGACCTCCCAACTCCTATACTCAATGCTCTGACCAACAAAGGGAAGCATACTCATAATGAAAAGCAGTGCACCCAGCACTGATCCTTGTGGCACATCACTGTTCACAGGCCTCCAGTCTGATAATCAACCATCCACCACCACCCTCTGTCTTCTACCTTCAAGCCAGTTCCGAATCCAAGTGGCTCGTTCTTCCTTTATTCCATGAGATCTAACCTTGCTAACCAGTCTCCCATGAGGAACGTTGTCAAAAGCCTTACTTAGGTTCATATAAATCATGTCCATCGCTCTGCCTCACTAATTCTCTTTGTTACTTATTCAAGAAACTCAATCAAGTTTGTAAGACATGATTTCCCACGCACAAAGCCATGCTGACTATCCCGAATCAGTCCTTGCCTTGCCAAATACATGTACATCCTGTCCCTCAGGATTCCCTCCAACAAATTGCCAATCGCCGAGGTCAGGCTCACTGGGCTATAGTTCCCTGGCTTGTTCTTACCACCCTTCTTAAACAGTGGCACCTCGTCAGCCAACCTCCAGTCGTCCAGCACCACACCTGTGACTATCGATATTCAAATATCTCAGCAAGAGGATTTACCCACCTTTATGTATTTTAAGACATCCAGCACCTCCTGCTCTGTAATCTCGACATTTTTCAAGATGTCACTATCTATTTCCCCACATTCTATATCTTCCATGTCCTTCTCCACAGTAAACATTAATGCAAATACTCCTTTAGTATCTCCCCCATCTCTTGCAGTTCGACACATAGGCTGCCTTGCTGATCCTTGAAGGGCCCTATTGTCTCCCTAATTAACCCTTTATCATTAATATATTTGTATAATCATTTTGGATTCTCCTTAATCCCATTTGCCAAAGCTATCTCAAGCCCCCTTTTTGCCCTCATGATTTCCCTCTTAAGTGTACTCCTACTGCCTTTATACTCTAAGGATTCACTCGATTTATTCTGTCTATACCTAACATATGCTTCCTTCTTTTTTTTTTGACCAAACCCTCAATTTTTATAGTCATCCAGCATTCCCCACACCTACCAGCCTTGCCTTTCACCCCAACAAGAAAACACTGTCTCATTATCTCATTTTTGAAAACTTCATCAGTTACCATCCATTCCTTTACCTGCAAAACTCCGCACCCAATCACCTTTTCAAAGTTCTTACCTAATACTGCCAAAATTGTCCTTTATCCATTTTAGAATTTTAACAGTTAGATCCTGTCTATCCTTTTCCATCACTATTTTGAAACTAGGAGAATTATGGTCACTGGCCCCAAAGTGCTCCCCCCCTGACAGTTCACTCACCTGCCCTGCCTTATTTCCCAAGAGCTTTGAACTTTCTCTTGTAGGTTCATCCACATACTGAATCAGAACATCTTCTTGTACACACTTAACAAATTCCTCTCTGTCTAAACCCTTAACACTACAGCAGTCCCAGTCTACAGTTAGAAAGTTAAAATCCCCTACCATAACCACCCTATTATTCTTACAGATAATTGAGATCTCCTTACAAATTTGTTTCTCAATTTCCCGCTAAGTATGTGGAGCTCTATAGTACAGTCCCGAAAAGGTAATAATCTCTTTCTTATTTCTCACTGCCACGCAAATGACTTCCCGGATGTATTCCCATAGATATCTTCCTCAGTACAGCTGTAATGCTATCCCTTATGAAAAACGCCCCCCCCCCGCCCCCGACACCCCCACTCCTCTCCTGCCTCCTTTTCTATCCATCCTGTAGCATTTGTATCCTGGAACATTAAGCTGCCAGTTCTGTCCATCCATGAGCCATGTTTCTATAAATGCTCTCATATCCCAGTACCATGTTCCTAACCATGCCCTGAGTTCATCTGTCTTCCCTGTTAGGCCACTTGCATTAATGTAAATGCAGTTTGATTTATCGGTCCTACCTTGTTCTCTGCTTTGTCCCTGCCTGCCCTGACTGTTTAACTTGCTCTTCTTCCCAACTATACCAGTCTTAGGTTGATCGCTTTCCCCACTATCTCCCAGGGTCCCACACCCCCACCTTATTACTTTAAATCCTCCCAAGCAACTGCAGCAATCTCCCTTTAATTCCCTTCCAATTCAGGTGCAATCCATCCTTCGTGTATAGGTCACTCCTACCCGAGAAGAGCTTCTAGTGATCTAAAATGTGATCCCTTATCCCATACACCAGCTCCACAGCTATACATTCACTTGGACACTGCCCTCCCTCCACTTCCTGGGGCTCTCCACCTCCATCAACAGTGACCGACTCAACACTGACATCTTCTACAAACCCACCGGCTCCCACAGCTAAACAAGGGCAGAATTCCCCTGATCTTCACGTTCCACCCCACCAACCTCCGGATACATTTCATTATCCTCCACCATTTATGCCACCTACAAATGGACCCCAGCACCAGAGATATATTTCCCTCCACACCCTTATTTGCTTTCTGTAAAAACCATTCCCTCCGCAACTCCCTTGTCAGGTCCATACACCCACACCCCACCAACCCATCCTCCTCTCCTGGCAGCTTCCTCTGTCACCACAGGAATTGTAAAACCTGTGCCCCCAATTCCCTCTCACTTCCCAAATACCCCAAAGCTGCTTTCCACATCCATCAGTGTGATCTCGCTGGTGTGTAGTGAGTTGAAATGATTGCCTGAACTTAATGCCGCAGTGAGAACTCCTGAATGGTCTCTCCTCTGTTCAAATACGTCAATGGCACATCAGTTGCCCAGAATTTCTATGGCATTTTCCACAGTCTTGTCATTTTAAAAGTTCTTTTATCTGGGTGAACTCTATGGTCTGCCTGCAGTTGAGAAGACTGAGTGAATCCCTTCCCACACTTGGAGCAGATGAATGGTCTTTCCTCAGTGTGAGTACATTGCTGAATTTCCAGTTGAGGTGGGGATTTGAATCCTCCTTCACCATTCTCATATTTCCATAATTTCTCCCCAGCTTGACTGTGATTATATCTTGACAGTTCAGATGATTTCATCCACACAGAGGACAGGTGCACAGTTTCTCCTCACTTGGTGTTTTCTCCTTCCAAGTTCAGAATTGAACAAAATTCCAATCATAAAATAAAAATCATTTTTTCCAATTCTAACATGATAGCTGGTTCTGTTTCCTGACCACAGACTGTCCCCTTCACATAGTCTGTGTAGCTAATTAAAGAGAAGGAAAGTGAGTGAGACGACCACAATTTGGCTGAATGGTCCTCACTGAGACCTGGCTGCAGGATGAAGTTCTAGGACATTCCAGAAGAGGGCGTGCGATGTCTACCCCAAAGGACGCCAGTGCGCAGTCGCCGGATTGAGCACGTTGGAGCATGCGCACATTGACTGAAGGCCCCTTTTTGAGTCTCAAGATCATGGGGGGGAGGGTTAATAGAGCCAGCGGTGGGAGAGGTGGTGCGATCCGTCTTGGTAATATTCAGCATTCACAGCTCTGGGGAGGGGGGACAAGCATTCACAGCTCTGGGGAGGGGGTGGGGGGGAGACAGGCAACACAGTTCTGGGGGTGTGAGAAACAAAGCTCACTCACTTCAATAATTTCAGTCCGAGACCAAAAATCTGAATCAGTAGTGTCGTTTATTTGTACACCTGCAGGTGGGTGTAATGTCTAATGCCAGGGAAGGCAATGACAAATACACACTAAACCCAACAAACTCTTGAAATTTATACATTTTAAATTCCCATATTTTTCTCATTTCATTGTCCTTCGCTTACGTCACTCATTTCCTTAAGACTGATCCCACAACTTCTGTTTATCCAGCCTTGTCCGTGACAAACTCTTATCTCTGGCTCCCAAAAGGTTGTTTGACGTCAGTCCACTGCAGGTCATTGTTTAGGCATATCTTTTCTTTATCAGCATCTATTTCTATCCAGAGGCCACTTTGACCTCTTTAATTAGGGTTTGTTTCTGTGTCTCCGTGTAAGGGGGAAACAGATGTTTTTCCTGTTTGCCCATACATCCACCATTGTTCTGTAATCACGTCTCATGCTAACGTATCATTTTTTTAGCTGATTATATATTTTCTCATTCTTGTTCTGTATCAGAATTTATAGTTGCAGAAATAACATTAATTCATCTATATCCCACAATTTCCCCTTTGTCTTTTCATTACCATTTGTTATCTTCTGCATTTTTGTACCCCCTTTTTTTTAAACATCGCTCCCAAAATTCGCAAGCATCATTTCAGAGATTTCATCCATCTTGGTTTCACTCATCTCCTTATGATTTAGTTGATAAAGTTCCTCTGTCAGATTTCCTCTTAGGGGCATTTGTTTCATCAAGGTTGTCTCAATCAGCCTCTGGGTGAGCCCTCGTATACAGGGTATGATACAACAGCCAATGGCCACCAATACCCCGACTACTACTATCAGGGAAGTAAGGATAGAAACCACCACCCCTTTCCATTTTCCAAACCAGGATTCAAGCCATCCCGTGAGAGATGTGTCTACTCCTGAATACTCAGCCAGTTCCTCTGCTAAGGTAATCAATCCCCGTCAGGCCCGAGTAATTGAACCATCAGGCGCAGTATTATTAGGAATAAAGGTACAACAGCTTCCTCTTAACATCACACACACACACACACCCTTTTTCTGCTAAAATCATATCAAGGGCTATTCTGTTTTCCCATGCCATCCTACTCGTCGCATAAAGCTGTTCTGATATTCCTTTAACCGCCTCTCTTGTACAATTTATAAATCGCTGTTGATTATAGAAAATGTAATTTATCCAATCTACATTTTTATTCATTGTTACCCACCAAAAGAGAGCTGACTCAAAGCCTGCTGCAATCTGGTTACGAGCCTTGAATTCATCAGGTACTCCCATAGGGACTCCTACCGAGTCGAGATAAATCCTGTCATCAAAAGAAGTATCTAACAGTAATCTCTTACCCCTTCCCTTTTTCCCTACTATCTTTTCCTTCTCAAATGCCAGGGTAAATGGAATTGCCAATTGTACAATTACACATATCCCTCTCCAATCCGGAGGTAGCGTGGGTCTCAATATTTTGCCTCCACAGTACCACCACAGATCAGCTCGGGGAACCTTTAGTGCTGAGTAGTTCCCTCCCTTCTCCGATTCGATAACTTTCTTAATCTCTGTACATAATTTCAGTTCCCCCAAATCTCTCGACCGACACGTACCTCGCCTGCGCACACACGACATGTGATTTCCAACTGCGGTGGAAAATGTGGGGGGAACTTTTGCATCTTTCTCCTCCAAGGGAGGGAACATGAGAGATAGGGAGGTACAATTCCTATCATTCCATGCAGTCTCATCCTGGTACAGGGCTATCATATATTTCATGCCCCTCCTGTCTCGCTTCCACCCGAGCGGAAAGGGAACCACCTGGGCCACTGGCCTACCAGAGGCACATGCAGAGCAATTGCTTTTGTTCAGACTTTTTATAGTATTTTTTACCCATTCAACCCAGGCATTTTCGT
This sequence comes from Chiloscyllium plagiosum, assembly GCF_037043375.1. Taxonomy (NCBI): domain Eukaryota; kingdom Metazoa; phylum Chordata; class Chondrichthyes; order Orectolobiformes; family Hemiscylliidae; genus Chiloscyllium; species Chiloscyllium plagiosum. Next base: position 74,896,153 of record NW_028270180.1, on the reverse strand, counting down.
CCCCGTACCCAGTTTCTATTTCGATGGTCTGTTTCAAGTCCTTTACCTCTATAATTTTTACTACTTTAAGATCATCGGGAGGGGTGAAGGGTTGTATCTCATTACCCAGTAATTCTATCCGTTTTCCCTGTCCTACGCTAATTCGAAAACAACAGCCCACAAACTCCTTCCCATTTGCTTTCATTTCAATCCCAAATGTTTCATTTAATTGTATCTCATAAGTGCCACACCCCAAAATTGCTTCGTGCCATGTGGTTTTTCTTATTGTTAAGTATATGGGGTTACACTTTTTATCGGAACAATCGCGAGCTGGTCGGAAGGGGGCCCAGTGTGTTGTGACGAGACCATTATACCAAGTACCATCCCCGAAGCCATCCCCATAGGACTTAAGATGTATCTCTGGGCTGCGGTACTGTCTCTGATTAGCTACATTCCCACAATTTACTAAGCTGCCTGCATCAGTGTCTATTACTCGTGGATTATCAGACTCAGGAACCATTAATAATACATATGAAAATGATATTTGACAAATTCCCAAAACGAAGAGGGCTAGCATCATAACTCTAAGCATTCCCAGTATTCTAATCATCATGCTGAAGCACAAAAAGGCTTAATACACAATCTTACAGAAATAATCCCGCGCTCGCGCCGCCATGTATAGTCAATTACTCAAAGTCTCTTTAGTCTGAGTTTCAGCGGGTCTTGCGTTGATTCGGCTGTCCGGACTTCTTCCTCAACTGGAGGGTCCACTGGCCCTTTGATCCGAGTGCAATGAGTCCAGCCTTTTTCTGCCGTCCTTATTACCGTTTCGGTCAAAAGCCTGGTGTGGCCCTTCCCAGTCCGGCTGCAATTTCGTCTCTATCCATGATTTTACTAAGACCCAATCTCCTGGCCGGATGGGGAGAACAGCGAATTCAAGGGGTGGAGTCTGTACCAATAGACCATGTTTCCTGAGGAAAGGCAAAGAGGAGGACAAGCCCAGTATATACTTATTTAAAAACAAATCTTTATTTTCGGGAATTGGCAATTCTCCATTTGTTCCCAGATAAGGTAATCCAAATAAGATTTCAGAGGGGGATAGTCCCAAATCTTTCCTTGGGGCTGTTCGTACTCGCAAGAGAGCTATAGGTAAACATTTGGTCCAAGGGAGTCTGGTTTCTATTATCAATTTAGAGAGCTGTCGTTTGAGTGCTTGGTTCATTCTCAACTCTTCCTGATGATGGCGGGTGCCATGGAGTATGGAACTCCCAGGAAATCCCCAATCCCTTCATTACCCCCTGTAACACTTTAGAGGTAAAATGAGTTCCTTAGTCGGAATCTATGCGGTTCACTCGCCCATATCGGGGAATTATGTGCTCTTATATTGTTTTAGACACCCCATTTGCAGTGACGGTCGCTAGGGGGTATGCTTCAACCCAACGAGAAAAATGATCTACTATGACCAACATATATTTTAGTCTTCCTACTCTAGGCAGTTCCGTATAATCTACTTGTATACTCTGGAAGGGTCTCAATCCTCGGTCTCTTCTTCCCGGGGCCTGTTTTCTCAAGACTTGTTTATTTACCTTTCTGCATATTACGCATCCCTCACATATTTGTTTAGCAATGGTATACATTCCTTTACATCCATATTCCCTAAGAACTAGATCACACATTGCTTGTACTCCCCAGTGACTGCCTTGGTGTAGGACAGCCATAATCTCCCGCATCGTCATTTTGCTTAACATTTCCCTTCCATTAGGTAACCTCCAATATCCATCTGCTGTTTTTGTAGCCCCTAAATCTCTCAATTCTTTTTCTTCTGTTTCAGTAAATATAGGAGCTTCCCTAGGACCTGGGACAGTAGGTATTAGGGAATGAATCACCACTTCTTGTGGGTTCAGGGCGGCTTCCCTCGCCACTTCATCAGCTAATCTATTTCCCCTAACCTCTGGTTCATTTCCTTTCTGATTACCATTTACGTGCACTACGGCTATCTCTCGGGGGAGTAATAGAGATTCCAAGACCCGTGTAATCAATTCTTCATGAACTAATTCCTTCCCTCGGCTATTGATTAGTCCTCTTTCCTGCCATATCTTTCCTAAAGTGTGCACAACACCAAATGCATGTTTAGAGTCAGTGTATACTGTTCCCTCTTTATTTTCTAATGCCCTCAGGGCTCTCTCCAATGCATAGAGTTCGGAGATATGAGCTGACCACCCATTTGGCAACCTTCCTGCCTCCACCACACTACTTTTTGTTCCATCGACAACTGCATACCCATTTTGCCTTTCCCTTCAGTCACCCGGGATGACCCGTCTATAAAAAGTCTAGCCCCTGCATGAAGTGGAACATCTCTCAGGTCCATGCGGACCATAGCTTGGTATTCTATAATGTCAAGGCAGTCATGCCCTGGATTCTGAGGAGAGTCTCCTTCCCCTTTCCAAAGAAAGGCAGCTGGATTTAAACAATTGTCAGTGACGAGCACTAGATCATCCTTTTCTATCAGTATCGTCTCATATTTCAAAATCCGTGAGTCTGTCAACCATCGCCCAGCTTTTTGGTTTAGGATTGTTCTCAATTGGTGTCGGGTGCTTACTATTAGGGCTCCCCCAAATGTAAGCTTTCTGCTTTCCTCTACCAACAGTGCAGTGGCAGCGACAGCCTGCACACACTCAGGCCACCCTCGGGATACTGGATCCAATAACTTTGAAAGATATGTTACTGGCTGTTTCATCCCTCCCCTCCTCTGGTTTAATACCCCCCAAAGCTGCTCCCTTATCGACGGTGGCAAAGAGGTGGAAAGGCTTATCTAGGGAAGGTAAGGCTAACACGGGAGCATGAATCAAATCTCTTTTGAGTTTCTCAACTAGTTCTTTTGCCTCATCATCCCAATTTAGACATTTTGTCTCCCCCTCTAATAGTTTGAGATATAATTTCCCAGTCTTCTGAGCATAGGAATCTATCCACAATCTGCAATATCCCGTTAGACCCAAACATTTGCGTAACTCCCGTTTAGTGCTGGGCAGTGGCATCCCCACTATTCCCTTTATCCGTTCCGGGCTTATCTTTCGCTTACCCTCACTCACTAAATGTCCCAAGTATTTTACTTCTTGCTCGACATATTGTAATTTGTTTTTAGATACTCGCAGTCCTTGCTGGCCCAGAAAATTCAATAATTTGTTGGTGGCTTCTACAACTCTTTCTCTTCTTATTCCTGATACTAAGAGGTCGTCTACATACTGCAACAGGGTAGTACCCTTGGGGCTGCTAAATTTCTCCAATATTTGTTCTACATCTGTCCAAATAAATTCGGGGATTCCGTAAACCCCTCGGGGAGCAAAGTCCACCGGTATTGCTGTTTCCGTCCTGTCTTGAGCTCTTCCCATTCAAAGGCAAACAAATTCCTACTTTTCTCCGCCAAGGGACAAGCCCAAAAGGCATTCTTTAAATCTATCACACTAAACTATTTGTGGTCATGAGGGATCTTAATAACGTGTAGGGGTTTGGCACCACTGGGTGCCTGATCTGTACTATTCGATTCAATGTTCTCAAATCCTGCACCAATCGATAAGTTCCATCAGATGTCCACACTGGTAGAATTGGGGTATTATAAGGAGACATGCATGGCTCCAACAGTCCATCTCTAATCAGTCCCTCAATTACTGGCTGCAGTCCTCGTTTACCTTCTATGGAAATAGGGTATTGTCGTTCACAGACAACGTCCCCTTTCCGTTTTAAATTTATTAGAAAGGGAGGGATCTGTAGTTTTCCACGATTCCCTTCTCTAGCCCATACAATAGGGTATCTCTCTCTCTCTCTCTCTGCATCCTCTGTCAACATTGTCAGTTGTACAACTAATTCCTTTTCCTGAATTCCAATCTCCAGTCCTAAAAGGATAATTAAGTCTCTCCCCAGTAAGTTACTTCCTATATCAGGGATATACAGCAGTTCCCCTGTAACCCTAGCCTTAGGACCTTCTATCATCGTAGGTTCAAATACCGGAAAAATAAATCCTTCCCCTTTCACCCTCGAAACAGTAATTGATCGTGTTGACATTTCTGCTTTCTTTGGTTTAAAATTCAGCGATGACCGTGCCGCCCCGTATCTACTAGGAAGACTACCTCTTCCCTACAGGGTCCCACCTTCAAGTTTATCAAGGGTTCCTGGTGGGCCCCCGAGGGCAGGAACCCCTGACACCCCTATTCTTCATCAAGATTCATAAGCGGAATTGCCCTTTCTTCCCTTTGTAGATCAGAACACTCCCGCTTAAAATGACCTATCTTTCTGCAATAATAGCATCCTGCCTGTGGAGACTTCCATCTCTGCCCCTGTCGCCCAAACCCTCTATCAACTGCTCCCCCTTGTCCTCTCCCTCTCCCTCTCTGTCCGACATGCTGCCTCCCGCTGCTGCGGTTGCTCACTATTGTTTCCATTCTCCTCTTAACTACCTCATCCACCGTAGCTACCATCATTTACGCCTTCTGTTTTTGTCTCTCATCCTCCCTCTTTACAAATACTTTCTGTGCCTCCCTCAACAATTCATCTAATGATTTTTCACTCCACCCTTCTATCTTCTGTATCTTTCTCTGTATGTCTAGCCATGCTTTTGTCACAAAATGTACTTTCAAAAGACCCTGTGCCACTGGGTCCTCAGGGTTCATTCCAGAATATTTCCGCATTGAGTCCCTTAATCTTTGCAGGATAGCTGAGGGAGTCTCATCTTTCTCCCGTCTAACTTCAAAGGCTCTAGTCAAATTCTGTGACTTCGGAACTGCCTCTCTTATTTCTTTTAGAATCAGGGCGTTCGGTTCCCTCATTTCTTCTCTATGCTCCGGGTTTTGGTTTTTCCTACTGGGGGTCTCTGAGGGGAAACTTCACCTCTGCCTGTCCAGCATCCCCATCTCCAATCGGGTGTTCCTTGTCCCATATTTTAATGGCAGCTCGTCGTATAAGTCCCCTTTCCTCCCCATTAAATAGTATATTCAATATAGACATTAACTCAGCCCAGGTATACAGACTGGGCCCCAGAAATTGATCAATTTGTTCAGACAACCCTACCGGATCCTCAACCAGGACCTTCATTTCCTTTGTAAATGTTCTGACCTCCCTACTGGTGAGGGGGGCACTTACAAACCCAATCTCTTTGTCCCCTATGGGTGCCTCCCGAAGGGGATAAGTCGTTACGTTCTTCCCCGTTTTCTTTTTAAAGAAATATTGCAATATTTCTAACTCCCCATAACTTCAAACACCAATTCATCAATTCATGCTTGAATAACCTTTAAAGCCTGTTCCTAACATATAAATATATTTATATATTTACGTTCATTTCTTGAATAGTTAATACTTAAAATGCAAAATGCATACAGTTCCCAATTTTGAAATTCACTGTAATTACCCAGTTTTAGTCCTATAATTTAAATCCAAAATTAGTTTTCTTAAATAGTCCTGACCAATCATTGCTCAATTACAATACCTTAGGTCGTAAAATAATCAGAGCTGCCTTAAAAGAATTTGTCTACTCAAGTTTAAAAATACTTCTAATGCATGAACAATGGCTGAATCCAAGGTCACAGATATTAACCATAGAATTTTGCTTTTACTACAAGCTAATGTTGAACTGAAACCTCAACTGTCCTCCATAAATCGCTTTTATGTAACGATAAAAGAGATTAGTTAGAAACTGATAGTAAGGCAGTCATGATCTGTAAAAAGAACATGAATTATCACTCTCTTTTTTCTTCATAATCTCGATAGAATCCCTAACCTTAAAATAAATCATGTTACGTTTCCATAATAAAAAATCAGATTCAAAACAGTCCTGGAACCCAAGCTCCAGGGATTAAAACACAAACATTCAATCACCAACAAACAAATGCTCACTCAAACCAAATCACAAAGGGTTAAACTTTCTACCAACTGTACAGCTCTTTTCATTCTCTCTCTCTCACACACACACATTGACATATAAATTCAGATATTTACAAAACCAGTCTTTGTCCGATCTGTACTTTGGCCAGAAGACAGCGGGACGAAGAATGGATTCCTTAGTCCATACAAAGCAACATTTTTTAATCATCTTCCCTCCTTGTGCAAGTATTATTTTGCCAATTCCACATCATCCTGCCCAAAGGACTTTCTGGAGGTATGTTGTAAGGGACCCCGCCTCCATTTCCATTGCCTTTTCCTTACTTTGTGTTCCCGGAAGCTTTTTCCTTACCCACAGCACAATCCATATTGAGTTCCTTCGTTAGTCCCTTATTAACTACTAAAACTCAATCGCGGCCACCAAGGCAATACTTAAAAGTCAATTTTCTTACACTGGTCTGTGCACAGAGTTGCCTGGCCCCTTTTTAGCCGTATTGTCTATCAACCTCCCGTCACTGTCTGATTCAGATGTCTCTCTTGTGGGATTCGTACCAGTCGCCCAGGGGAGCAGACCAAACCGGGACACGAGACCGCTCCTCAATGGGGTACGGGACGCGTCTTCCCAGTGTCCAAGGCAAGCCACTCCCCCTGGTGATGGAAGAAAATCCCGGACGAGAGCCCCCAATTGTGAGAAACAAAGCTCACTCATTTCAATAATTTCAGTCCGAGACAAAAATCTGAATTAGCAGTGTCGTTTATTTGTACACTTGCAAGTGGGTGCAATGTCTAATGCCAGGTACGGCAATGACAAATACACATCAAATCCAACAAACTCTCGAAATTTATACAATTTGAATCCCCAGAATTTTTCCTTATTTCATTGTTTCCCCCCATCCTCCGCTTACGTCATTCATTTCCTTAAGACTGATCCCACAAATTCTGTTTATCCAGCCTTGTCCGTGACAAATGTCTATCTCTGGCCCCCATAAGGTTGTTTGACGTCATTCTACTACAGGTCACAGCTAGGCATATCCTTTCTTGATCAGCATCTATTTCTATCCGGAGGCCACTTTGACCTTCATAACCTCTTTAATTAGCGTTTGTTCCTGTGTCTCCGTCCAAGTGGGAAACAGATGTTTTTCCTGTTTGCCCATACATCTACCATTGTTCTATAATCATGTCTCATGCTAACATATCATTTTTAGCTGAATACATATATTTCCTCATTCTTGGTCTGTATCAGAATTTATAGTTGCAGAAATAACATTAATTCATCTATATCCCACATAAGGGTTTCTGCTGCTCTGAACAATGCAGACAGCGTATTACAAATTCCAACCCCCCACTGACTGATAAAGCTTTTCTGCACATCTTCTCAAACCATTCTGCCTTTCGTCTTAAATCTCTGGTCCCTGCTGATCGATCCCTCCATCAATGGCAAACTCGTTCATTCAACCCTGTCCATGCCCTGACTCGATCATGTCTTGTCTCCATTTCCTTTGCACTGCGACAAACACTTCACTCTGTCCTGTCTTTCTTCCAAACTGAAACTCTTCAGCCCAAACAATATCCCGGTAAATATTTCCTGCAATTTTCTCAGTGCGATCACATTCCTGCTATAATGTGACTTGCAAAACTGCACACAACGCTCTTGCTTGAGGCTAACGAGCATATATTTTAAAATTTCTGTATTAGTATGAGGGCGATTCTGGTTAGGCAGAATTTATTACACATTCCGAATTGCCCAGAGGGCAGTCGAGACTCAACGATATTGCTATGAGTCTGTAGTCACATGCAGCCCAGACCAAGTAAGGATAGCAAATTCAATCCCGAAATGACATCAATGAAACAAAGATTTTGTTTTCAACCATTGTCAATGGAAAGATAGTAGTCATTAGATTCTTCATTGCAGATATTTATTGAATCCAAATTTGACGATCACGGCATTATGGGATTCAAGCCCGAGCACCCAGACTATTACCTCGGTCTCTGGATTATCAGTCCTATGAAATTACCACAAGACCAACGCAGAAAGCCACAAAAGATGATCTTTTCCAATAAAATGTCTTTTCACCAAAACTGCCCTGGATCTTCTCCATGAGCCTGACGCTCCAATTGTCTCTGTCCTATGTCAGTAAAAGCTGTTACATGGGGATTGATTTCACAACCGCGGTATCCACATGGATCGACTTGTTTGGAGGCCCTGATGGTGGTGTTGGGGCACGTTCACCCAACAACAGTGACCGTAGAAGCAGCACACACAGAACAGCATGAATGTGAAAGAGAGTGATAGGTTGTGCATTGCCTCAGAGAAATGGGAGGAGGGACGGAAATGAGGTTTAATGATCATGGGAAGGAGAGAAATCTCCGATAACGGGTGTGTTTGAATCCTGATACATGAAACGCAGAGATGTGAGATAGCGAAAATTGCAGGTAAAATAATTAATTTCTTACCATGTGTCACAAAAAGGAAACGGAGAGAAAACTCAGTGCCCTGATTTGGTTTCAAATCGAGGTTGCTGTGGTCATAATGCAAAGTACAGACAACCACGATCACAGTAACCACAGAACAGGATGCTTGCAAGCAGCAATAAGTGTACTAGCAGAGGAAATGTTCGGAAGAACAACAAATGTACAATATCAGTACTCAGCGAACAGTGATAGACATGTGGGAACTGAGAATGAGCTGAATCTTTAAGTTCGGTGTCCTCAGAGCTGTGGAGATCCCTTGAACGAGAATGTTGAAAACTGAGTTTGATAGATTTCGACAAGCATCAAAGACTCGGGGGACAGTACAGGATATTGTTGAAATGTATGCTTCAATAGCATTTTAGCTTAACATTGGCACAGCCACCCAGATACAACCAGAAATGCGGATGAGAATGAGTGGGTGGAGTTCCTCTCTTTCTCCAGTGATGCAATAGGTGAACATCCTGTTCTTCTGTTTTGGTACAGAGGCGCAAGAAATTCCTAGGTTGAATGTGCTCCTGCTAAAGGGAATGTTTGTCCCCGTTTATACTATCATAGCGATTTACAGTTCATCTTGCTAAGACAGTTGAGTGACACAACTGGAGCGTGTTGAGCCGTGAACGTTGCAGTGGTGGGTTTAAAAGATGATTTTCCTATTTGGATCTGTGTTTTTGACACTGGCGGTGGCAGCTGCAATTGCTTGCATCAGTTCAGTATCAGTTTCTTCCACACAGTCAAGACTTCAACCTGGAGAAGGTGGTGTTGGGGTGATATTTTAAACTAGCCATCCTTGGCGACTGGGACACGGAAACGGTGACGTTGAAGTTCGACGAATAAGATGGAAAACGGGATTTGTATCTGTGTGGACACAATTTCAAAGGATCCTTCACCCTGTGTTGAAAAAAAAGGAGGCCGATACCACAGAGAAAGCAGGGCAATGTGGGAACTGCTGGAAGGGATTCAATTAACCACAGAAATGGAAACTCATTTAATCAGTAACACTGAGGACAGACCGTTCACCAGTTCCGCGTGTGGGAAGGGATGACTGAGCAAAATAACCTCCGGATACTCCAGCAGGATTACATATCCCATCAGGTGTTCGATTATGCTGTTAATGCTGCTGTTAATCCCAACCACCTGCCTGCTCCATAGCCTCAATCATGGAGTCATACAGCATGAAAACAGGCCCGTCAGTCCAACCAATCCATGCTGAACATACTGCCAAACTAATCTCGTCCCATCTGCCTCCTCCTGTACACGTTAAGTGGTTATAATGCCTTTGTACTTTTATTACTGTGTTGTTAATCCAAAAACCCAGGTAATATTTTGGGGACAAAGGGTTCAGGTCCTGGCATGACAGATGGTGGAGTTTGAGTTCAATAATCTCCTGGAATTGAAGAGTCTAGTGATGACCTGAATCAGTTGTGTGGAAAATCCCATCTGATTCACTCATGTCAGTTCGGGAAGCAAACTGTCATTTTCATCTGCTCTGTCCCACTCCAGATGGATAATATCGTGGTTGACTCTTAAATGCCCTCTGGGATATAACTGATGTAGGAAGCATGAATAAATTTATTTTAAAAATCCCACTTTCCCATTCATGTTTGCAATCAATTGTTCTTTAAATGTTGCAAACGTACCCTCATCCAACACTTCCTCAGCAAGTTAATTGCACACGTAAAACACCTTCCCCCCAAAAATGCCTCAGATGTCTTTTTTTTTAATCTCTCTCTTTTCATCTTAAGCATATGCCCTCTCGCCTTGAAATCCCCATCCTGGGAAAAGGCAGCTGTTGTTAATTCTAAGTTGCCTCTCAATAATTCATAAACTTCTGTCAGGTCGCCGCTCAAACCCCTAACCTAGAGTGAAAACAGTCTCAACTATGAGAAAGTGAGAACTGCAGATGAGACATCAGAGTCGAGAGTATTGTGCTGGGAAAGCACAGCAGGTCAGGCAGCATCTGAGGAGCAGGAGAATCGACGTTTCGGGGAAGAGCCTGATGAACGACACTCGCGCGAAACAAAATGATTCTCCTTTTGAAACTTAGATAATCTTCCTCACTGTCTACAATTCTGGTGTCGCCTACAAACCTACAGTTCCACTGTTTTCTCATATCGATTAATGATTCCTCTTAACTTGTAGTGGCCGTGATTTAGCAGTGTGCAGATCAAACAACAGTTAAACATGCAATAACCATGAGGAAGAAAGCCGCAGATTGCAGGGAGATATCAAACAATTGGAAAGAAAAATGGTGAAAGCAATTCATTCCAGGGAACTGGGTGATAGTGAAGCAAAACTAAACTTCAAACCAGCTGCCCACGCTCCAGTTATGGCATTCAGCTGTCTCAGCAAGGTGCACTGTAGATTGCTGTTATTATAAACGGGAACACATTTTCCCTTCTGCCCCGCCTTTGACCAGAAGCACTCCCAACCTCGGAATTGCTTGCGCCTCTAAACCATCATAGAAATACCGTGCATTCTCCGGTTGTGTCACTGGACCCCTCGAGTATCTCTGCGACCTCATTCCCATCTCGATTTCAAGTTGGATCTTCACGACTGCGCCACTCAGTACCTCTGATTCTGGGGCTAGGAAAAGGGACTATGTGGCAGCAGTGGTTACTGCCTTGTGTGGGGTAACTCGTGAAGTAGCCGATGTTAAACTGCGTTGCTATTGAAGTATACATTTCAACAAAAACTTGGTAAAAGCAATGACTGCAGTTGCTGGAAACTAGATTCTGGATTAGTGCTGCTGGAAGAGCACAGCAGTTCAGGCAGCATTTGAGGAACAGTAAAATCGACGTTTCGGGCAAAAGCCTTTCATCAGGAATACAGGCAGAAAGCCTGAAGGGTGGAGAGATAAGTGAGAGGAGGGTGGGGATGGGGAGAAAGTAGCGTAGAGTACAATAGTTGAGTGGGGGAGGGGATGAAGGTGATAGGTCCGAAGAGAGCGTGGAGTGGATAGGTGGAAAAGATGATAGGCAGATAGGACGAGTGAGGGCAAGTCATGGGGACAGTGCTAAGCTGAACGTTTGGAACTGGGGTGGGGTGGGGTGGGGGAAGGGGAGATGAGGAAACTGTTGAAGTCCACATTGATGCCCTGGGGTTGAAATGTTCCGAGGCAGAAGACGAAGCGTTCTTCCTCCAGGCGTCTGGTGGTGAGGGACCGACGGTGAAGGAGGCCCAGGGCCTCCATGTCTTCGGCAGAGTGGGAGGGGGAGTTGAAATGTTGGGCCACAGGGCGGTGTGGTTGATTGGTGAGGGTGTCCCAGAGATGTTCCCTAAAGCGCTCTGCTAGGACTCCCCAATGCCGAGGAGACCGCACCGGGAGCAACGGATACAATAAATGATATTGGTGGATGTGCAGGTAACAAAAGCTGCACTCTCCCCGGAGTCTTTGATGTTTTGGAGAAATCTATTTATCTCAGCCTTCAGCACATTAACGATGGAATCACCACAGCCACTGCGGGCACTGATGTTCAACTGTCAGCCCACTCTGAGTTCCCACATATCTGCCACTGTTCGCTCAGCACTGATATTGTGCATTTGGTGCGCTGCATAACATTTCTAATGATACTTTACTTATTGTTACTAGCTGCTGTGTCCGTCAGTGGGGTGTAGAGATCGTATCGTGGTTAGTTTTCTGCGTTCTAGCCGCCGCAACCTCGGTTCGAATCCGCGTCACGGCCGTAACTGCTCTGTTTCTCCCAGTCTTTTGTCAAACACAAAGGAATCAGTTGTTTTAACATGGTAATTTACTCCAAGGTGATGTTTTTTTCCTTCAAGTTCTGCTCGCTCACATCTCTGTGTTTCAGAATTCAAATCCAGAGATTTCTTCCCTCCTACGATCACTAACCGAACTTTCCATCCCATACCCCTAATTTCATTAATTTGGAGATGCCGGTTTTGGACTATGGTGTACAAAGTTAAATATCATCCAACACCAGGTTATGGTCTTACAGGTTTAATTGAAGCACTAGCTTTCGGAGCGCTGCTTTTTCATCATGTGGTTGTGGAGTCATTTCCTATTTCATGAAGGCACTACAGAATCTAACACTGACTCTCACGTTGATACCGATAAGTCTGTGTGGCTGCGGTCACTGTTGCTGGTTGAACGCGCCCAACCCCACCATCGGGAAATGCAGACCATTTGATCCATTTGGGTACCACTGTTGTGAGATTAATCCTCATGTAGCAGCTTTTACCGACATGGACCAGAGATTATTGGGGGGGGCGGGGGGGGGTTAAGCTCAGGAAAATGGCACAGGATAGTATCGGGGAAAAGCGACTTCATTGGATAAGATCAGTTTCACTGCTTTTCTACAATGGCCGAGCGCTATTACCATTAACCACTGAACTGTTAATTCAGACATCAGGGACTCGGGTATGACTCCGACCACGCTAGGTGGCAGAATTGGGATTCAATAAATATATGGAATTACGAATCTAATAACTCCTATATATCCATGTTCAATTGTTGAAAACATAAGACCATTTGACGTCCTTTAAGGAATGGAACTGCCATTCTTACATGTTCGGGCCTCCTTGTGACTTCAGCCTCACTACAATATGGTTGAGTCTCAACTACCCGCTGTGTAATTAGGGATAGCATTAAATACTGCCGAACCAGCGACGCCCTCATACTGTAACAGAATAGAAAAAAATGTTAATTCGGCTCTTGCTGGATTATATAGAACATAGAACATAGAACATAGAAGAATACAGCGCAGTACAGGCCCTTTGGCCCTCGATGTTGCGCCGATCCAAGCCCACCTAACCTATACTAACCCACTATCCTCCATATACCTATCCAATGCCCGCTTAAATGCCCATAAAGAGGGAGAGTCCACCACTGCTATTGGCAGGGCATTCCATGAACTTACGACTCGCTGAGTGAAGAACCTACCCCTAACTTCAGTCCTATATCTACCCCCCCCTTAATTTAAAGCTATGCCCCCTTGTAATACCCGACTCCATACGCGGGAAAAGGTTCACACTGTCAGCCCTATCTAACCCCCTAATCATCTTGTACACCTCAATCAAGTCACCCCTAAACCTTCTTTTCTCTAATGAAAACAGCCCCAAGTGTCTCAGTCTTTCCTCATACGATCTTCCTTCCACACCAGGCAACATCCTGGTAAACCTCCTCTGCACCCGTTCCAGTGCCTCCACATCCTTCCTATAATATGGCGACCAAAACTGCACACAATATTCCAGATGCGGCCGCACCAGAGTCTTATACAACTGCATCATGACCTCAGGACTCCGGAACTCAATTCCTCTACCAATAAAAGCCAGTACGCCATATGCCTTCCTCACCACACTATTTACCTGGGTGGCAACTTTCAGAGATCTGTGTACATGGACACCAAGATCCCTCTGCTCATCCACACTACCAAGTATCCGACCATTAGCCCAGTACCCCATCTTTTTGTTATTCTTCCCAAAGTGAATCACCTCACACTTAGCTACATTGAATTCCATTTGCCACCTTTCTGCCCAGCTCTGCAGCTTCTCGAAATCCTGCTGCAACCTGCCACATCCTTCCTCACTGTCAACAACTCCTCCGACTTTCGTATCATCCGCAAACTTGCTCACCCAACCTTCTAACCCCTCTTCCAGGTCATTTATAAAAATGACAAACAGCAATGGTCCCAAAACAGATCCTTGCGGAACACCGCTAGTGACGGCACTCCATGAAGAAACGTTGCCATCAACTACTACCCTCTGTCTTCTTCCATCCAGCCAATTCCTAATCCAAACCTCCAACTCACCCTCAATGCCATATCTCCGTATTTTCTGCAGTAGCCTACCATGGGGAACCTTATCAAACGCCTTACTAAAATCCATATATACCACATCTACCGCTTTCCCCTCATCAACCTCCTTCGTCACCTTTTCAAAGAATTCAATAAGGTTTGTGAGGCACGACCTGCCCTTCACAAAACCATGCTGACTATCCTTGATCACATTATTCCTATCCAGATGTGCATAAATCCTATCCCTTACAATTCTCTCTAAGACTTTGCCCACAACAGAAGTGAGACTCACCAGCCTATTGTTACTAGGGTTATCCCTACTCCCCTTTTTGAACAAGGGAACCACATTTGCTATCCTCCAGTCTTCTGGCACTACTCCTGTAGACAAAGAGGACATAAAAATCAAGGCCAATGGCTCTGCAATCTCCTCCCTTGCTTCCCAGAGAATCCTAGGTTAAATGCCATCAGGCCCAGGGGACTTATCTATTTTCACCTTTTCCAGGATTTCCAACACCTCTTCTCTACATACCTCAAAGCCATCCATTCTACTTATTTGTGACTCAGTATTCACATCGACGACAATGCCCTGTTCCTGAGTAAATACTGAAGAAAAGTATTCATTCAGTGTCTCCCCAATCTCTTCCGCCTCCACACGCAACTTCCCACTACTATCCTTGACTGGACCTATTCCTACCCTAGTCATTCTTTTATTCCTAACATACCTATAGAAAGCCTTAGGGTTTTCCCTAATCCTACCGACTAAGGACCTTTCATGTCCCCTCCTTGCTGCTCTTAGCTCTCTCTTCAGGTCCTTCCTGGCTACCCTATAACTCTCAATCGCCCCAATTGAACCTTCACGTCTCATCTTGAGATAGGCCGCCCTCTTCCATTTAACAAGGGATTCCAATTCCTTATTAAACCACGGCTCCCTCGCACGACCCTTTCCTCCCTGCCTGACAGGTACATAATTATCAAGGACACTCAATAGTTGCTCCTTGAACAAGCTCCACATATCATTTACACTCTTGCCTTGGAGTCTACTTTTCCAAGCCACACATCCTAAGTCATGCCTCACCGCATCATAATTTCCCTGACCCCAGCTATAACTCTTGCCCTGTAGTACACACTTATCCCTCTCCATCACGAGAGTAAAAATCACCGAATTATGGTCACTATCCCCAAAGTGCTCACCTACCTCTAATTCTAACACCTGGCCTGGTTCGTTACCCAGAACCAAATCCAGTATGGCCTCACCTCTTGTTGGCCTGTCTACATATTGTGTCAGGAAACTCTCCTGCACACATTGAACAAACACTGACCCATCTAACGAACTTGAGCTATAGCTTTCCCAATCAATATCAGGAAAGTTAAAGTTCCCCATAACAACCACCCTATTACTGTCACTCATCTCCTGAATCACCTTCCCTATCCTTTCTTCAATGATTCTAGGACTATTAGGAGGCCTGTAAAAGACTCCTAACAGGGTGACCTCACCTTTCCTATTCCTAACCTCAGCCCAAACTACCTCAGATGGCAAGTCCTCATCCATCGTCCTTTCCACCACTGTAATACTATCTTTGACAAGCAATGCCACACCTCCCCCTCTTTTACCCCCACCTCTGACCCTACTAAAACATTTAAATCCTGGAACCTGCAACAGCCAATCCTGTCCCTGTTCTAGCCATGTCTCCGTAATAGCCACAACATCGAAGTCCCAGGTACCAACCCAAGCTGCAAGTTCACCTACCTTATTTCGTATACTTCTTGCATTGAAGTATACACACTTCAAGCCACTTTCCTGTTCACAGGCACCCTCCTTTGAAATTGATGCCATGTTCCTAACCTCCCTACACTCCAGGCCCTGCACCCTGAAGCTACAATCTGAGTTCCCATGCCCCTGCAGAGTTAGTTTAAACCCCCCCCCAAGAGCAGTAGCAAACCTCCCCCCAAGGATACTGGTGCACCTCAGGTTCAGGTGTAGACCATCCTGTTTATAGAGGTCCCACCGTCCCCAGAAAGAACCCCAGTTATACAAAAACCGGAATCCCTCCCTCCTGCACCATCCCTGTAGCCACGCATTTAAGTGTTCTCTTTCCCTATTCCTCGAATCTCTATCACGTGGCACGGGTAACAAACCAGAGACAACAACTCTGTTCGTTCTAACTCTGAGCTTCCAACCTAGCTCCCTGAAAGCCTGTCTAACATCCTCGGCACTCCTCCTACCTATGTCGTTGGTGCCAATATGGACCACGACTTCGGGCTGCTCCCCCTCCCCCTCCAGGACCCGGAAAACACGATCAGAGACATCACGTACCCTTGCACCTGGGAGGCAACATACCAAACGTGAGTCTCTCTCGTTCCCACAAAACCGCCTATCTGTGCCCCGAACTATCGAGTCCCCAATTACTACTGCTCTGCTCTTCTTCACCCTTCCCTTCTGAGTAACGGGGACAGGCTCCGTGCCAGAGACCTGAGCCCCGTTACTTACCCCTGGTAAGTCATCCCCCCCACAAGTATCCAAAACGGTATACTTGTTCTTGAGGGGAACGGCCACAGGGGGTCCCTGCACTGGCTGCTTCCTCCCAGTCCCCCTCACTGTCACCCATCTATCTGCCATCTTTGGAGTTACTACTTCCCTATAACTCTGATCTATGACCCCCTCTGCCTCCCGAATGATCCGAAGTTCATCCAACTCCAGCTCCAGTTCCCTAACACGGTCTTGGAGGAGCTGGAGATGGGTGCACTTCCTGCAAGTGTAATCGGCAGGGACATCGATGGCATCCCTCACCTCATACATGTTGCAGGAGGAACATTGCACTGCCTTCACTGCCATCCCTCTAAAGCTAACTTTTATTTTTAAAAAAAAAACTGGGTCTAAAGAATACAACAAGCAAAATTCAGCACTTACCTACTTACCAGAACAGATGTTATTATTAGGTTAGAGGAGGAGGGCGGGTGGGAGGCACTACCCGTGTAGTGCCTCGGGTTCCTCTCCTTCGCGCTTTTAAAGGGGGAAAAAACCTACCCAGGTAAGCTTACACTAACTGCTTCCGGGTCTCGGCTGCCCCTCTGGTCGTCGTCACTTCCCCCTGGTGCTCCCGCTCTTTCTGTGAAGAGAGAGTGAAAGAGAAAAAAAAAACACCGCTGCCCGCTACTGGTAAGTACTTTTAAAACCAAACGGTCTTACCTTCGCTGCTGCTCGCACTGGAAATGACCGACGGCTTCGAAGGGTGAGTATAAATACTCACCGCTTTCCTTCCCGGCTGCCCCTCTGGTCGTCGTCACTTCCCCCTGGTGCTCCCGCTCTTTCTGTGAAGAGAGAGTGAAAGAGAAAAAAAAACACCGCTGCCCGCTAACGGTAAGTACTTTTAAAACCAAACGGTCTTACCTTCGCTGCTGCTCGCACTGGAAAATCAATTACTGTGTGCAGTTTTGCAATTCACAGTACAGCATGGATGTGATCGCACTGGGAACGTTGCAGTAGAGATTCAATGGGATATTGTCTGGGCTGAAGAGTTTCAGTTGTGAGGAGAGATTGGACAGACTGGGGTAGTTTGTTACCGAGCAAAGGAGATTGGAGAAGACACGACTGAAATGTACAAAATAATGAGGGATATGGATAGGATAGACTGAAAGAAGCGTTTGTTATTGATGGAGAGATCGAACACTGGGGCCAAGAGATTTCGGAAAAAGGCAGAAAGGTTTGAGTAGATGTGCGGAAAGGTTCAGAGAGGCGGGAATCGTTCTAACTTTAAAAAAATTGAGATGTTAATTTGTGATGCCAAAACATATAAGACTATGGGCTAAACGATGAAAAACTTAATTCAGGTCGTTAAGCAGTTGCGTTGGATCAGTGCGGCCACAACAGGCTGAAGGGTCTTCTTCGATGTTGTTGTCCTCCACAGTATCGTGGTTCGTGTCCCCTCCTGTCACAGGGCTCAATTCGCCACTGGGGGCATCGTAAAGGTTTTAAACCTGTCGCTCTGTTCCCCACTGCGGTTATTCATGCTTGGCCTTCCATTCTCAATGGGACATGGCACAGGAAGGACAGTGCTGTCTGAATCAGCTGGGGCAGAGCTGCAGCTCCTCGACAGAGAGTGGCAGTGAAAGTGAAAACACGTAACTTCTACAAACTGCACATTGTGCTTGTGTTGGAATGAAAACCATTATATAGAGTTGTTCCTGACTTATGTGTTTATTTAAAGCAGGACTCTGAGGAAGAAAACAGAGTAAACCCATTCAGATCTGAGTGCAGAAACATTTCAAGCAGCACTAATGAGGTTGTACAGCGTAGAACCGCGTTTGGATGCATTGAATTCAGGTTGGTGAGCGCAGCTTGCTTTCACTAGGATGAGTTATCAGTGTGTAAAGCCATTACACATGATACAGATAGTGTTCAATGTGATGGCACACTACAGTGGTTCGCACTGCTCTTAAGTCTGTTGGTTAGGTGGATTGGCCATGTTAAATTGCGCTGTGTCCAGGGAGTGACTTCAGTAAGTTAAGTGAGTTAGACATGGGTAACGCAATGATAAGGTCAGCAGTCACACGATGCCAGGTTTTATTGCAGCAGGTTTATTTGAAATCACAAGCCAGAGGCCTGCGGTGATGGAGAGGGGAACTGGTCTGGTTGAGATGCTGTTCAGAGTGTCCCTACAGACTCGATTGGCTGAATTGTACTTTCTGCATTGTAAGGAATCTGTGATTCTATCAGAGAGGACACTGCCAGCGTTTACTGGGGAGCTAAGACATTAGAGATGATGCTGACGGCGTTTAGTGGAGATGGCATTTTAGTTATTTGTGTTTTGGAAAATTTGAAACTGAACCAAGAAAAACCGAATGCAAGTTTTCCAGGGTATGTGAGGTTTGGATAGAGTAAATAGGTGGTAAATGCACTCTTTCAAGTTCGCAAATTTCTGAACGTCACGCTTTCAAAACCATTGATGAAGGACAAAGAAATAATGAGAGCAGAATTTCTGTCACTCAGAGAATCCGTTTCCAAAATATTTGGAAAGGCACATTTAGAGACACACAAGCAGTGGGTTTCACCAGTAGAGAGAGAACCTGTGGCTGGGTCAAAGTGTAAAAGTGGGGTGCGGGGTGTGAAAGGTACGAGGAAACAATGTCTTGGACGACTTCAGATGTAAAGAATTATCGCAAACATATGCAGCTGAATAGGATTCAGCAAAAGAATAACTCAGAGTTTTGAAAGATTTCTATTAATATTCCACATGAATCATATAAATGGAACTGAGCAGATTTTGTATATTGTCAAGGAAAGCTATTCCATAGTGAACGGGAAGTGACCCGTCTCTTAGAGATCGATTTCCTGCTTTAATCCCATGCCTTAAAGATGGGAGGACAATCGCCATGATGTTGGGTTTATTTGTTACCCACTGAAATCTGCCAAAGTAACTGAGCATCAAAACTGGCATCTTGTTTTGTAGTTTAACCTTCTGTTTTTCTCATCAGTATTTTCTTTAAGCTGAAATAAATTCGGAGCAAAATTCAATACAACATTAAACGTTCCAATCATAGAAATCCAATTCACTTCCGATCATTGCAATGAACAGAGTGAAGTTGCGGCAAAATTAATAAAATGAAACGAACAACACCGCATTTCCGGGAATTTTACCCAGTTCAGGTTCAGCCATATGGGAAAGACCATCGAGCTAAAACATCACCTTCCCTTCTCTCTCCATATATACTTCTTCCCGTGAGAGAGAAACTGTGAAGAAATTATGCGTCAAGACTAAATGTGCGTGTGAGTGTGACGGGAATTTCATGTTTGCTGGTTCATTCTGAGACAGTTCCGACTCGGAATAATTCAAGGACAAGGTATCCCTTCCAAGGACGAGGTCAATTCCTTGGATTTTGCTAATATCATTATTCCGCTGAAAGCAGAAATATAATGGCGTGGGTTCGATTCCGCTCAGGGAATTTCTTATCCCCTAGGTGCACGATATGTAATCTTGATGTGGTCATATGTGATCCCCTTTTCCATGGACTTAAGTGGCCCAGAGATTAACGCGACGGGATGCTCTTTCATGGTGCATGTGTGGATTCAAATGCTATTCTGACTGTTACTTCTATCAAACGCAGCTGTGGTTTCCCTTTGTACCTCGCATCTTTAGTATACATTAGATGGAGAATCTTGCTCTTGTCCTTCATTGCATCGGAGATTGGTGCTAAATCGATACCTCATCAAAGTCAAAATAAAGCAATTTGATTCTGATGTAAGTTAAATTGGGATAATGAAAAGGAGTGCAAACGTTTCTTTCCTCCTTTCATTCCATCTTGACTTTCTATGAATTTACATCGAATGAAAGTAAAACAAATAAGGAGAGATTGGGTGCAATAGTTTATCCAGAAGGATTGTGAATTTTAATCTAACATTCGACACAAATTTCTGATCAGTATTTCAAACAGTCAATTGGACTTGGAACCACAGAAAACTTTTCCAATGAAACGAACCTTTCATTCTTTCACAACCTTTTGCTGTATGAATCATACCGCCTTCCATCATCCAGCATGACGCGAAGTTGGCAAAAATATAAGATCCAGCATCTCCAGTATCTGCAGACCTCACGTTCTCCTCAAAAATATAAGATCCACCAATTTTCTTTAGCAATCACAATGTCTGCGCATACCCATCTGTTGGGTGCCCAGTGCCATTTATTGTCTCCAGGCCACAGCACATTTCTTGATCATGAGCTTATGAGCCTAGTTCCTGGTCTGTCTGATCAGTTTGGAAACATTTTCTATCACTTCATCCCATTCCCTCAGAATTCTAGATGTATCAATAAAGTAAGGCTTTAGACCAAATGATGTAAGATTGGAAGTCGGCCATTCAGCCCATAGAATCTGCTCCACCATTCAATGAACTCATGGCTGATCTGATAATCCTCAACTCCATTCTCCTGCATTACCTCGACAAAGCTTCATCGTCTTTCTGGTTAAATATCTGTCTGTCACAGTTTGAAAATACACAGCAACTCAGCCTCAACAACAGTTTTAGTAAGGAGTTTCACCGATTCACTGGCCCCGAGCAAAGAAATTACTCCCTATTTCTGAATTAAATTGGCAATATCTAATTCTGAGTTCATGTCCTCTGGTGCTCCCCTCATACCAGAGGGTAAATCACCTGCCAGTAACGACCCTGTCAAGATCCCATGAATATTGAACGTGCATAAATGTTCTTACGTGATTATAGAGCTGCACTCCGTCTCCCTTGTTTCAAGGAGAATAATCCCAGCGTAACCAATCATCCCAAGAAGCTCCATTTTCTCCAGTGTTGACAACATGTTCATTAATCTCTGCTGTCCCCTGCAGAACCCTTACATATTATAAAGGCAGGTGGAGACAATTATGCGAAGAAACGGTTGAAATTTCAAGCACAGACGGGAATTGGAACTTGAAATCAGACAGCGACTGGAATCAGATTGGTCCACACAAGGACGAAATAGAGTATTGATAACTCTGACAAATGAGGATCTAATCATATCCCACTGACATTCAATGGCTTTACTGTAAACAAATATTCCCGTGTAATTGTCCACAGAGCTAGTATTTAAAAAAATAAACAGATAGAAACTGGCTATATAAACAATTTGACAACAAAAACATGTCCTTTCGGAGACATTTTTTGATTATAAACTCAGCTTATGACTCCGTGAATCCTACATCGTTTGCGAGGCAAAAATGAGACTCTCTCCATTTGCATCAATGGGTGTAACTTCAGTAACATTTAAGGACACGGTCCACGACAATGCAGTCACTTGATTGTACCCTCTTCAATACCTGCAATATTCATTCTCTTCACCGCTTAGGCACAATTGCAACAGAGTGCACCAACTACAGGATGCACTGGAGTAAGTCATGTGGGCATATTTGACAGAACCTTCAAAGCTCAACAACTGTACTGACTATAAGGACAAGGTTGGAAGATGCAACGAAACGCCACCATTTGCAAGTTCCCCTCCAAGGCCCATAGCACTCTGACTTGGAAAGGAATCAGTGATAAACTCATTGGTGAAACAGTTTTGATGGGCAAAGTTGCAGACTTCAGCCTTCCATGTTTTATCTTGCAATTTAAAAAAATGTTTATGTGGTGACCTGACTTGTGCTCAGTCCTTTAGCTGTTCCCTAAACTGGTAGTTGCTAAAGTGGTCAACACTAGAAAATATCCGAAAACCCTCTCAAACAACTGATTCCATTCAAGATTAGAGTGGTGTTGGAGAAGCACAGCAGGTCCGGCAGCATCTGTGGAGCACGAGAAATGAACATTTCAGGCAAAAGCCCTTCATCAGGAATGAGACTGGGAGCATATTGGATGGAGAGATAAATGGGAGTGGGGCGGGGCTGGGGAGAAGGTAACTGAGAGTGCAGTCAGTGGATGGAGGTGGGGGGTGAACATGATATTTCAGAGAAGAAGGTGTAGTGGATAGTGGGAATAAAGATGCACAGGTGTGACAGGTTAGGATGACGGTGATGAGCTGGAAGGTGGGAACTGGGGTAAGGTAGGGGGAGGGGAAATGAGGAAACTGGTGAAGTCCCAATTGATGCCATGGGGTTAAAGGGTCCCTAGGCGGCAGATGAGGCTTTCTTCCTCCTAGCATTGGATGGTGAGACAGTGGCGATGGAGGAGGCCCAAGACCTGCATGTCCTCGGGAGAGTGGGAGGGGGTGATGAAATGTTTGACCATGAGGGCACTGGGGATGATTCTTGTGGGTGCTTTGCAGATATTCTCTGAAGTGCTCTGTGAGAAGACATCCGGTCTCGCCAATTTAGAGTAGACCGCATCGGGAGCAACAGACACACGAAATGACATGTGTGGAAGTGCAGGTGAAACTTTGATGGATGTGTAAGCCTCCACTGGAGCCTTGGACAGAGATGAGAGGGTAGATGTGGGAGCAGGTTTTGCAATTCCTGCGGTGGCAGAGGAAGGTTCTGGGAGGGAAGGGTGGGCCATTGGAGGGCGAGGACTTGACTAGGTAGTCACAAAGCGAATGGTCTTGGTGGAAAGTGGATAGGGCTGGGGAGGAGAACCTAACCCTGTTGGTGGGATCCGTTTCGAGATGGCGAAACTGTCAGCAGATGACTTGATTCATGCAGAGGTTGGTGGGATAGAAGATGAGGACCTGGGGCGTTCTGTCCTTGTGGTTGGAGATTTGGGGTTCGTGGGTGGAGGTACGGAACATGGATGAGATGCGTTGGAGGGCATCTTCAACCACATAGATTGGGAAGTTCCGGTCTTTAAAGAAGGAGGCCATCTGGTATGTTCTGTGGTGGAACTGGTCATTTGGGAGCAGAGGGTAAAATACAATGACTGCTGATGCTGGAAACCAGAGTTTAGATTAGAGCGGTGCTGGAAAAGCACAACAGTTCAGGCAGAATCCGAGGCGCAGAAAAATCGAAGTTTCGGGCAAAAACCCTTCATCAGGAATACAAGCAGATTGCCTGATCGGTGGAA